>NC_058386.1:26423333-26725000 GCF_018350175.1 Felis catus | reverse complement strand
CGGAGCCTGGAACCTGTTTCAGATTCTGTGTCTCTCTCCCTCTCTGCCCCTCCCCCCCACCACAGGCTCTGTCTCCGTCTCTCTCAAAATTAACATTAAAACAAAATTCTTAACAATAGTTTAAACAGGAAGTAATTGCTGTAGGTCATGATTAAGCTCACACGAGCTACGAGTGGCAGTACCAGGATGGTTCGCTAAGGAAATACGGAGAATCGGGCAAAATTCCATAGGGAGGACCCCTGCACCGGGTCAGACACTTACGTTTGCCAGCACCATGATAACATCCTTTCCTGTGTTTTGTTTGGAAAAGCCCCTTTTCGATTAATTTGATCTTTAGAGTGAATGAGCGTTCCCTGCAGTATCCGATGGTCATGAAAAGATCCTGCGTGGAATTGGCACCAGATGTCTAATAGAGTACACGCAGCCCAAGGATCGCAATTGCCAACATGTAATTCCCCATTTCTGGTCACATCTAGCAAGGATTATTTAACAGAAAAGCAGCTCGAATCCAGCAACGACCCTATCTGAATACCAGCCCAAGAGCACTGCTGTACAACAAAACACACATAGTAGGTCCTCACTAATTTTTGGTTGGATTTCATTCTTACGTAAGTGAATCAACAAATCAAACACATAATGTATGCATGTATTTGATAAATTTATACAACCCCTCTTTCGTCAAAAAGGCCGGGTATTTGGAGCTTTCGGTTAGACGTTGCAGATCTCTAAACTATAAAAAAATTAGAGAAGAAATGAATGATTCATATTAATAGCAAGAATTGTCATGCTAATTGTGAGTTATTTGTGCTCTGTACTATTTTTTGCTTTCTACTGAATAGTCATTATCTTACTCCATGTTTCTCTTTCAAATCATTTGGAAAACAAAAATGAAGAAGCTGAATAAGGAGATAGGATCCGACATCTGCATTCTGACGTGTCAAATCAAAGTGACCATGGAAGGCCTGCCCAACTTAGAAACAAGCAGAGTGACAAAAGTTTCTCTGGAAAACGGTGCAGTCAGGAGAAGCCAGGCTGGGCTGCAGTAACAAATAGACCCCGCTATCTCAGTTGCTAACCTCAACAAAGATCTCTTTTGAGGCCACATCACAGGTCAGGGACCAGTCTCCCAACATCTTGCAACTCCACCATTTCGGCAGCCTTTGAGTCTAGCCACATGGAGCAGAAAATGAGAATATGCAGAAAGCACATTTGTGGGAGGCCCAGATCACTTCTGTTCATATTCCCATTGGCCGGAATTCAGTCACAATTTCCCAAACTCACTGCAAGGAAGCCTAGGAAATATAGTTTGTCTGGGTGCCCAGGAAAAGAAAATGGACTGGTGAAGAGGTAGCCAGTCTTTGATACAAAGGGAAAGAACTTAGAACACGCTTTGTATGCAAGCAGGGTTGTACACTGTGATGAGGTTCCCGAGTGAACCCACCCAAAATGCAACTGAAAATCAGCGCTGATAGAGTAACACCCCAGTGACACGAACGTCACCTCTCTGGCCATCTTGTCTACCGAGGCCCAAGTTGACAACTCGTTAACATAATAGAGGCTCTGCATTCTGTACCTTCAGTCATCTTTTCTTCCACATTTACTGCACCTTCCTGCGCCAGGCGCCGATCTGGGCGCTGAAAAACGGAGTAAGATCTGGTCTTTGCTCCCAGCGGCGATGACAAAACCAACTCCCGTCAGACCGAGATAAGAGCCAAGGTGTTTTCAGAAATTGCACGTACATCGGTAGGGCTGGAACAGAGTGGGCAAGACAAGCGCAGCAAGGTCCACGGAACAAGACGCTGTGTGTCACGCTGACCATTTGGGCCTTAAATGGGAATCCACTGGAAGAAGTGAGGCAATCACATGGGTACTTTTGAAAGACCACTCAGACCGCCTGCTGTATGGAAAATGAACTAGGAGGACACGGTGGAGAGGGATGTGGCCGCTAGGCAGCTGTCACTGTTTTGCCATCAAGGACGTTTTGACGTGGACACCTTTGCACATGGGGTATTTTCCATGGGGTGATTTTGAGGCAGAATGAAAAACAAATCATGAGACATTCTCTTTCTCTTTTCAGAAGGAAAATTGCTTTGTTGCTTTTCCCTCTGATTATGTGCCCATTGTGAAATATTCAGACAACACGAGGAGGTAGAGAGGAAAAGTAAAAATCACTCATAACCCAGTGCCCGGTGAAGACCACTGTTGACCTATTCAGTGTATATATTTTTATTACTTTCCCCAAGCACACTTTTTCTAATAGAATTGTGATAACACCATAAACACAGATATAACCTGCTTTCTTTGTTTAGCAAGCAATTCGGAACATTTTCTCAAAGCACTAAGTCTGGCTATCGTAATTTTTAATGGCCACAGAGAATTCCATGGGTTGGATGTCTGTGTATGGTAGTGGCTAAGAGTATAAGCTCCACATCTGAATTGTCTGGATTCTTTTTTTTTTTTTTAATGTTTATTTATTTTTGAGAGAGAGAGAGAGAGAGAAAGAGAGAGAGAGAGAGAGAGGCAGGGGCAGAGAAAGAGGGAGACACAGAATCCAAAACAGGCTCCAGGATCTGAGCTGTCAGCACAGAGCCCAATGTGGGGCTCAGGGTCACAGACCACAAGACCATGACCTGAGCCAAAGTCGGATGCTTCACCGACTGAGTCACCAGGGTGCCCTGAATTGTCTGGATTGCAATCCCGGCTCCAAGCTAAGGGTCGGCAAACGAAATCTGTAAAGGGCCAAATAGATGTTAGAGATTTTGTGGGCTATATTAATCAGGGTCCTCCAGAGAAAGAGAACCAACAAGATATACAGATAGATAGCGACGCAGAGATACAGATCTATGTAGATATCTACAGAAAGATAGATCTGTATCTCAATGTCTCTACCTATAGATATCTATAACTTTGTGTCTATAGATAGATACTTCTATTTCTGTCTCTGTCTCCTTATCTATATATTTCTATATGAAGAAGAGAGATATTTTAAGGAATTAGACCACATGATGGTGAAGGTGCAGAATATACAGAGTGGACCAGCATGCTAGAAACCCAGGGAACTGTTGCAATCTGAAGGCTGTCTGCTGGCAGAATTCCCTCTTTCTCTATGAATTGATTGTAGGAGGCCTACCCATTCCACAAAGGGTAACCTGCTTTACTCAAAGTTTACCGATTTAACTGTCAATCTCATCTGAAAAATGCCTTCACGGAAACATCTAGAATAACGTCTGACCAAATATCTAGAGACCGTGGCCTACCCAAGGTGACACATACAATTAACCATCCCATGAGCCACGTGACTTCCGTGGCGATCTACTCACCTCTTTCATTGTGGTGTGAGGGCAGGTATATACCATACGTAAACAAAAGGGCATGGCTGTGTCTCAACAAAACTTTATTTATAGAAACAGGTGGCAGGCTGGCTTTGGCCCATGAGCTGTAGCTCGTTGAGTCCTACTCTTGGCTACTTTCTAACCGTGCAACCTTGGACGGGTCCTATCCGTCCTTTAAACCTCAGTTTTCTCATCTGTGGGAACCGGGGATGATCATAGTTCTGAATTCAAAGGGCTAACGTGCGAATCAAGAGACAGTATCTGCAGAACACCTGGCCCAAGACCAGGCATGTGTTTAAGTGCCTGACGAATCTTCCCCTCATTGTCATTTGTGCATGATCTACTGACAGAAGTTTTAAAACACCTTCATTAGGATATAATTGACATACAATAAACTGCGTATATTTAAAGTATACAACTTGAAGAGCTTTAATAGATCTATACGCTCATGAAACCATGACCACAGTCAAAGACGGTGAATCCGGCCATCACCCCAAAAGCTTCATCCGCCAATGGGACTCGTGCCTATGTGTTCAATTACTTCCTTAGGATAAAAGGCCACATGTAGGATCCCTGATTTGTAGGGTACGTTCACTTCGTATTGTTACACATGTTGACAGGTTGCCTTTCAGAAAGGTACCGGTCGGCAATGACTCTCTCTCCTCGCTTATTTTCACTTGTTACGTTGACGCCGTTTCCGGATGGACCCAAGGTAAGGCCACGTGCTCAAGTCGCGAGTGTCGAGTGTGGGCTCGCATTTGACACATCCGGAGACGCTTACGCAGCAGGTGATGGGCACTAGATGACGACAACTGACATCCACGGAGGTGGTGCTCCCTTGCGGGAACAAGGTCTGAAATTCCAGCCCAGGCGCGCGATCCCACTGAAGGAGCATCCTCGCTCGGATTCTGCCAGACGCTGACCCGGCTGCAAAACCAGCCAGTCACGTGATCAGGAGTAGAGGCCCATCTAGCAGGGAACAAGCCTAACTACCTCTTAAGGACTTGCTTGCTAATAACTGTTTGCACGCTTGCGGGAATTTGCAGAAGTGGGTTTAAAATTTAATTCCATAGTTGACCCACCGGCCACTCCCAAGGTGGTGAGGACAGGTACGTACGGCCACCACCCAGCTTTAATATGTTCACTAAAGGACCTTGACATTTGCTGGGCTGCCCAATTGGTTAAGATCTGTTTGCAACATCTTTCTTGTCCCTGCCAGTCTGAAAGGGAGATTATGCCTTATTGTTTTCACTTGCATTTTTATTACTAGTTAGGTCGAGTGTCCTTCATGTGGCTGGTGCCTTCTTTTGTGAATTACTTGTACATATCTTCTGACCATTTTTATACTATGGTGGTAAAAGCTTTCTTATCGGTTTGTAAGAGATCTTATTATATTAAGGACATTAGTCTTCTGTCATATGAGTTGCACATGTTTGCCCGTTTGTCAAATGTTTTAACATTGCTTATGGTGGGTTTTTTTTTTTCTGAAGTAGCAAAGGTTACCAATATTTTTCTTTATGGTCTCTGGCTTTGGTGTCACGGCTTAGACGTTTCTCCCCCAAGAATATATAAATAATCACGTAAATTTTCTTCTAAGGGTGAGAAGGACTGTTTTACACATTCCTTGGGAAAAAACATGTAACAGCTGAAAGTTTAATGGTTTGTAAAAAGTAGTACTCAGAGGTTTAAAATTGCCTTTCTGATGGGACGATAAAGTAGCAAAAATGGTTTTTGGCGTAATTTCTGAAATTTGGCCTTCTTGCTTTGCAGACACTCCCTCTCTCTCCCTCCCTCTCTCTCTCTCTCTCTCTCTCTCTTTCTCTCTCTCTCCCTTCTAACTAATTCAAAATAGAAGGGGAGGTAAATTGGGAAGCCACGGGAGGCAGAAGACTCAAAAATATAGACATAGAACCCTAACCTTCACCAATGAGACACATCTAGGCCAGCCTTTGAATCAGAAATCGGTGACCCTTTCAACCAAGTATTGGGCTGTAAAATAAAAAATACGTTTACAAATAACATAAACAAAATGTCTAGAGAGAGAGAGAGGTTGGTGGTCTCGAGAAGCAGACACTGCCCGAGTCACTGCGACAAGGTCGCAGCAGATAAACCCAGTTTCCAGAAGCATCAATGGCAGAGTCGCCAGCAGCTGTGCCCACGCCCAGCATTAGTGATGTGATCAGGGCAGCCTGTCCCCAGGAATGGCGGCGACGTGGCCTCCACCAGAGCAGTTCTGCTGGGTGATTGCAGCCCCACTGGAAAGCATGTGAACCTTCTGATGTCTCTCCTGGCTGAAACTAACAAGAGGGGTGACGTTGTTTGCAACGAAGAAAACTGAAGGGTGTGGAAGCAAGGGCAGGAGTGGCTACGGAAAATAGAACCTCAGGGCACTGGGTGCCTAGGTTGGTCTTGCTGGCCTGGTGGGCCTGGGGGCGGTGAGAATTCACCCAGCCTCGGCCCCTGTCAGGGGCTCTCACCTAGCGGTCCTTACTGGGCATTGATTACGAGCAAGAGCTAGATTGGCTCTACCAAGCCATACCTCCCATCCCCCAAGACCAACCCACTCACGAGTAGTCGAATACTGTGAACCGCTTACCAGTCACATATTAGCGGGAAGGAGAAATCCCCACCCTCTGTAGTAAAGCAGTAGCAGCCAAAGTCACAACAATCAGATATACTTCTAACCAGCTTTTTAAAACATTTGACCATTGTGGTGACGTTACGCATCAGAATATTCTATGCGTACCAGAAAGTGACTCAGTGTTTATGACCGTCTTTTGCCTGAGATCCTGGAGGACATTCAGGGCTATTTGCATCCCGGGAACTGGGATTCTAACATGGAACTTGCTAAAACTTGCATACACACATATAATTAAGACATCTGGCTACATTATGTTGGAAATGTGGTTCTTTGAGCCTGAAAGTGTTCATTTAAATGTGGGCTGCACCAAGGTATAATTTTTTTAGAACACAAATCACAATCCAGTCTTAAAAGACAGTATAGAAAAATGTGTAAAAATGTGTAAAAAACAATGGTCTTGCCTCGACATGGAGACCCTCGCCCCAAGCTGCTAACGATAATACGTGTTAGATGTTCGAAAAGCTCGTGAGATTATTTTCTAACAGAAACTGTTCAGCCCATCCTACCTCTAGGAAATTGACTTAAGGATGAGGTAATACTTTAAGTAAACAATTTAGGAAGTCGATCCAAATTGCTCAAAGTGCTTTGCAGACATGAGCTAATTCCGCCTTGTAAAGAAGCTTGTGTAATGGGATTCATGTCTATGGTTCCCTTTGAAACTGTTTCTGGCAGGTGGTGGTTTGCTGAGGGAAAGGTATCTGTGGTAAGGCACGGCCCTCCCCAACCTCAGGGCATCTTTAGGGAGCCCGAGACGATCCTCAACTTTTGCGGGCAGACTTCCTGATTATGTCATAACACCTTCCTGCCTCCGTCTCGTGGGCCTTCAACTCGAGGAAACAGCCGTGGAGGGACGCGTATGGGGGAAAACACCTCGAGGGAAAGGAGGCTGGTGATGCCTATGGCTTAAAAAACACGCAAACAAACAATATCCCGAGACCACACAAACTTGAGCTATTTTGGCCATTACCTCCTCTGAAGCTCACAGCTCAGTCCCTCCCTGGGAATTGCTCTGTTGAGAGTCGCTTTCTCATCCAAAGCTGTGCCCGCTTCCTGGCCGCAGCCTGCGTCCAACGCCTGGCCAATGAGGGGTAGGCCTGAGGGCCCTGTTCCCTCGCCTCAATTTAGGAGGGCTCGGAAGGGCCACCCGAGGTCTCCAACTCCCCATGGAGGTGGCTGAGGGGTCTGCATCACAGTTTAACTTCTCCCTCTGCCCGGCCCTGCTGCCCTCATTCCCCCCACAAGTGTATCTCCCTAGATAATTCCTCAGGGAAGTTCCGCTCCACTAATCTCCATCCTACAGCCTGTTTCCAGGGAACCTGACCTAAGACACACCCATTTGAAGGACAAGGTGCACGAGCAAGAGTCGAAAAGATAATCTTACGGGTCTAACTAATTCTTTTACATTTTTATTGCCTATAATTAACTCATCTCTGAGGGAGATACTGACTGGCCTTGAACTTTGACTCATGGTTACTGCAGGCCTGGCCTGGTGCCAGATAAAGGTTTCGTTCAGGATTTGCAATTATCGAACCACAGCAAAGCCGACAGGGTGAGGGTTGGCCACTAAGGGTTGGGCGTGTATTAATTCCCGAGGGAATTAATGTCAATTCCACTAGAAAAAAAAAAAGAAGGAAAAGAAAGAGAAATAGGTCGTTGGAGAAATCCATAACTACACGGTGAGCACCTACAGTATAAGCAATAGGTTACCAAGAAAGAGGGAAAAACAACACGCCTCCCCACCCGCCCCAGAAGCCCCCAGTCGAACTGGGAAAACAAGCAAATACACTATTAGAGAAAATGTGGTAGGTTGTAATGGGGGGAACGTAGGGTGCCATGACATAGCAAGAACACCTAACCCTGTCAAGTGTAGGGTTAGGACAGGAGAGAGAAGAAAAGAAGTGTCCACGTGGAACAAAAGAGACAAGTCACGGACAGGGAAAAAGAGGACTTCAAGAAAGCGAATCCAAGGAAATAGTAATCTACAAGGCAAAAGGAGGAATTTGCAGGAAGCCATTCTATTTATAAAGTTGCAAAACTGGAAATGACCCAAACGCTCAACAATAGGGGAAGGATAATAATAGAATATTGCAAAGTAGGCTAAATGGAAGTAATGCACATTCCACCCATTTGTGGAAATGTGATGTGAAGTAATATTAAATGAGCAACGCAGAAATGGTGCCCGCTCACTGGGCTCTGACTCTATGAAAATGTGTACCTTGATAAACAATGACCAAGAAAACTCTGCGTACCAGAGGAACAAGAATTTAATGTGTCATGTGTCCTTTCTGCCCCCTTTCCCCTATTTGAGTGTGTCACCTTTCTGGCCTGATTTTTAAAAATATCCTCCTTTCCCCGTTATGAAAGCCTTATACATGCATGCACCAGCCTAGAAATATTTTGGAAGCCTTTTAGAAACATTCAGAAACTCCTGCTCTTAACGACAACGAGAAAAAATAGCAATATCACCCTGAGCAAAGACCAGCATTTTAGACTCTGTGGATCTTTGACTTGGAGTTGAACACTTTGAAATGACATAAAGGACATACGTATTTTTTTTTTTAACGTTGTATTTATTTTTGAGACAGAGAGAGACAGAGCATGAACGGGGGAGGGGCAGAGAGAGAGGGAGACACAGATTCGGAAGTAGGCTCCAGGCTCTGAGTCATCAGCCCAGAGCCCGACGCGGGGCTCGAACTCACGGACCGCGAGATCGTGACCCGAGCTGAAGTCGGACGCTTAACCAACTGAGCCACCCAGGCGCTCCAAGGATATACGTATTTTAATAAGAAAGTGACAACCTTTGTAGAAAGCCTTCTCGGTAACATATCAACAGCTTTTTTAAAAGTGTATATTCTTCGATTCAGAAATTGCAATTCTAGGCTGTACCTAGTGCTGTGGTGGCAAATGTTCAACAACCAGATCTCTGGGGGAAAGCCTTGGATGTGTAGTGCTTGCCAATTTCTATGGTGCAAATACCCCTCTCGTGGCCAATTCCAAATTACCAATGTGATGTCAAGAGATACGCACACATGCGTCCACACAAAGACTCGTACACAAATGTTCACAGCAGCATCATTCATAATGGCCAAAAGGTAGACGCAATCCAAACAGTCATCAACTAGTCAATGGATGAGCGAATTGTGATATTACAGCAGGATTCTCGCACAGAGAGACGGGACCGCGAGGCTCTCTTTGTCCAGGAAGCAGCTTCAGGAAGCAAAAAAGACTGAGTCCCGGATGCAGCAGGGTGTAGCCTTTTATGCAATTTCTACCTCTTCGTCTCCCCTATACGGTGACACATGTCATCTGAGTAGACACGGTCCAAGTCAGGGTTGTGTCGGAGTTGCGCCATCGTGTATAGGAGCTGATGGGGCCAACTGCACGTTGCCTTCCTTTGGGCTGAGAAGGCCTCCACCACGTTCCTTAGGGAGGGGCTCGACCACAATATATGCAATCAATGCAGTACTACTCAGCAACAAAAAGATAGGAACTATTGATGCAGGCAACAACCTGGATGAACACCGAATGGAAGAAAGAGGCAAAATAAAAGTACGTATCGTACGATTCCACTTACATACAATTCGACACAATGCAAATTATTGTGACAGAAAGCCGATCAGTGTTTGTGTGGGGCGTGGGAAGGAGGCAGAGGGAGGGATTGCCAAAGAGCAAGAGAAAACTTTTGGAGGTGACGCCTCTGTTCATTATCTTGCCTGTGGTGATAGTTTCCTGGGGATACACCGATGTCAAAATTTAACCATCCATCCACTTGAAATGGATGCAGTTTACTGCATGTCAGTTACACCACAATAAAACTGGTTCGAGGAAAAAGACCACTCAGGGTCTTCTGTACTCCTATCCCTTGCGATCTCCTTAAACTTCTCAAGTGCCCAGCCTAACTTCCAATGGCTAACACCCCCATCTTTGTGGGAAGTCTGCCCTCGGGCTGCCTGAACCCACATTGTTCTACCACCTAGGTGAAAGTGCCCAGGAGTTAGCGACTCCCTCCTCTCCCGCCTCTTTGTCCCCAGTACCCTGGGCAGCCTTTAATGGCCGACAAGTACAAGGGCATAAATGCCCAGCACCCTTGAGCCTTGGCCAGGATAATTCTGAGGTGGATTGTTAATACTGGTGGGATTAAATTCTAGAACCTCCTCACGGTAGCTGGCCTCATAATGACCCCAATGACGGGCTGTCTTCTATTCCCTTTATCACTTCTCCACTGCCCTACCCGGGTCCATGCACCCAAATAAATTACATGCACTCCAGTCCTTATCCCAAGGTCAGCTTCTGGGAAAGCCCAATTTAGACAGGGTCAAAGGTCTCGTGAGGATTTCCCCCTGGAAACTAGAGGAAGATTGATTTGAGGATTTGAGTTTGAAGGACCTCTGAAGATCCCTTTGAGTTAAAGCACAGTTTCTAAAGCTAACGTCTGGCACAAAAAGGTTTTCGCCACAATGGATGGGTAACAAAAACAAAGCATTAAAGGGAGGTCATTGTGATCTCTCTTATGTTTCTGAAAGATAATGCTGGAAGAGGTAGAGAAATTCTAGGAAGAGGAACCACTGATTTGAAATATCAAGACATTTGGGGGCGCCTGGCTGGCTCAGTCACTGGAGTATGCGACTCTCGATCTCAGGGTTGCGGGTTCGAGCCCCACTTTGGGTGTAGAGATTACTTTAAGATAAGATGTTTTTTTTTTTTTTTTTTTAAAGATACTTATGTAAGTTAGGTTTGGAAAAAAAAATAAGTGGCTTTCAAGGTCCTTCTCCCCAAACGAATACCTGCAACTAACATTCGTTCTTATCAGGCCCCTTGTCTCAGCCAGAAACTGTTCCAAGGGGTGGGGGAATAGGGCGTTGAAGAAGACACATAATGTCTTTGCTTTCGTAGCACACGTGATCTAACAAAGGAAGACAGGCAATAATAAATAATAATAATAATGCAATATTAATGCAATATACAAGACAGGCAATAATAAATAATAATAATAAATAACCGCAAAAAAATATCAGAGAGTGATCGACAATATCATACATTTGATTGTTGCTGGGCAAACATCTCCCTCATGGGAAGAGTACTTCCCCTCTCCAGTGATGTTGGCCGTGTGAAGCGATCTGAACCATGTGGAGGGAGCAGCGTGTGAGTTCTGAGCTGGGGCCGTGGAGGCTTGAGGGTTTTCAACTGCTCACCTGGGAGGCAACGTGGACCGTAGCCCGAGACAGCGCGGACGGCTGCCCCAATCGCCACACGGGCCTGCGAAGCAGAGATTCATGCTTGTGCATTTTGAGGTGGTCTGTGACTGATCGTCACAGTCAGGGAAGCTTCTCTGAGGAGGTGACGTTTCAGCTGAGATCTGAATGCTAAGAAGCCAGTCCCGTGATGGCTGTTCCAGGCAGGGGGAACATCCAACGTGGGTAAAAAGATGCAAAGGTGGGCACCAGCTTGGCATGCTCAGGGACTTGGAAGGCCACGTGTGAGGCTGGACCGTGCAAGTGGTGGAGTGGAGGGAGCGTGGCACGAGACGAGAATGAAGGGGAATCAAGCACAGGCCAGAGGGACCTGCAAACTGGAATAAGGAATTCGGTTTTCCTTACAGGTGCAGAGGAAAGCGCCGAAGGATGTAAGCAATGATTTTTAAAAGATCACGCGGGCTGGTGGGTGGAGAATCGATAGAATAAGGGACTTGCATACCTTTCTGCTAAACCAGGATGCAGTCTCGGAACCTCCCTCAACACAGAGTTCCTGAACTACGAAACAGTTACGATCATTATGCCAACTTAAATTCAGGGGTTGATAGACAACTAGATACAATCCATACATAAAATAGCTTAGGTACCATTTCACGCGTACGTAACAAAGTACCCCAAAACCCAATGGCTCAAAACAACAACCACCATTCACTGACTCACACATCTGCAATTTGGCCAGGACTTGACGGGAAAAGCTCATCTCTGTTCCGTGTGGAATCAGCTGGGGGGGCTCCACCGGAGTTGGAGGATCCATTTCCACGGTGGCCCCATTCACAGAGCCGGCAAGTTGGGGCTAACTGTTGGCCGGGGGTCTTTGTTGTCTTCCACCTAAGACTCTCCAGGTGGCCACTTGGACTTTCTCACAGCTTGGTGGCTGGGTTCTAAGAGCAAGTTTTATAAGAGGACAAGCCCCAGTGTGCAAATGTTTATCAAGCCTCTGCTTGCATCACACTTACGAGTTTCCCACTGGCCACATGTAGTCAACAGGCCAACCCCAGAGGCAAAGTTGGGGGTGGGGAATATCCAAGGGCATGAATACTGGGTGGGTGCAATCTCTTGGGGGTCAATGATGTCACAAAACGAAAGCCAGACCAAATCAAACTTCAAATGAATCGGTTTTTTTGAGAGAGAGAGAGAGACAGAGAGAGAGACAGAGAGAGAGAAAGGGTGCAAGTGAGCAAGGGGCAGAGAGAGAGACAGAGACAGAGGGAGAGAGAGAGAGAGAATTCCACAAGGGGCAGAGAGAGAAAGAGAGCAAGAGGGAGAGAGAGGTGGGGCTCACCCAGAGTGGAACTCATGTTCACCCAAAGCAGGACTCGAACTCACGACCATCAGATCATGACCCGAGCCAAAGTCAGACGCTTACCAGACTGAGCCACCCAGGCTCCCATAAGTGAACTTTTAAAAGGAACCCACAGATGGGGTGCCTCGGTGGCTCGGTCCATTAAGCATCTGACTCTTGATTTCGCCTCCGGTCATGACCTTACAGTTTGTGAGTTCGAGCCCTGAGTCGAGCCCTGAGTCGAGCCCAGCCTTGGGATCCCTGCTTGGGATTCTCAATACCTCGCTCTCTGCCCCTCCCTCACTCCCTCTCTCCCTCTTTCTCAAAATAAAGAAATGAACTTTAAAAAAATAATAAAATAAAATAAACCCACTGTTTTTCACACTTGCTCTAAATAGTCAAGGGGCAGGTTTGCGGTACCAAAAAAAGGTTCATTTTTCAAAATCTCTTTGCTATAAGTAACTGCCTAGACTTCTTCTCAGCATCTATGGCATTCACCTTTTTTATACGTATCTCACTCATGGTTGCAAATACATAAAAATGTAAATACTTGACACGATATAAAAAGACAACAGGTCATAACGGTGGTTGTTCATTTTCAGAAAGTTAGAACGTAGTTCTTTTTTTTTTTTTTTTTTTTTAATTTTTTTTTTCAACGTTTATTTATTTTTGGGGACAGAGAGAGACAGAGCATGAACGGGGGAGGGGCAGAGACAGAGGGAGACACAGAATCGGAAACAGGCTCCAGGCTCCGAGCCATCAGCCCAGAGCCTGACGCGGGGCTCGAACTCACGGACCGCGAGATCGTGACCTGGCTGAAGTCGGACGCTTAACCGACTGCGCCACCCAGGCGCCCCTAGAACGTAGTTCTTAACAGCGTTCCAAGGCAGAATATCAGACAGCGGGGGGATTTTTCCTCCTCTTCTCGTGGAAGTTTCACATTTCGGTAAATGCAGACTAGACAGCGATCCAGTGCCTCTGCAAGCTTATAATGCGATCCTTTGTGGCCTTCAAAGGGAACATACTGGTCACCCTTGCTTCCCTTCCGTCCTCCTTCTGCACATGTCTGTCTGCAGTCACCGCAGCTTGACACGCGGAAGACCAAGGACCGCAGTGCGTTCCATTCTCCACCCCTGGAGGACCGGCGGACTGGCTTTAATCTTTCACGACATCAAGGATTTCTATGGAGTCTGAGCAGACAAAGAGGGAGCTTTTCTGTAACCGTGCCCTGCCACTATTTTGACCATGAGCCGTTAACAGGAGACGAGCGAAGTCAAGGCCGGCCAACCCCGCGTGGTGAGTCAAGCCCCACTCTCGCTCTCACGCTCCTCCTGGAAGAAAGTAAAGTTGGGACGGTGAACATCGATTTCCTCTGACTCAACTGACCAGGGTCTAGGACCTATCTCTTCACCGTTTCTGCAATATTCCCTGAGGAAAATAAGCGGCCACAACTGCAGGGAGTACAAGTTAGGTCGGGGGTCCCTGGAATCCGATACCTTGAATTGATTTTGTATTTTTGTTAATCAAAGCATAATTTGCATATCGTAAAAGGACAGATTTTAAATATACAGCTTGATGAGGCTGTAACACCATAATAACCACCATCCTCATCAAATCGATGAATGTTTCCCTCATCCTGGAAAGTTCTCTTACGCTCCTTGCTAGTCAACCCCCCTGCCAAAGACAACCACTTCCTAACTTTTATAGCCATAGCTTAGTTTGGCCAGCTCTTGAACGTCACCTGAGTCGAAATATCTAGTATTTTGCGTATCTTAGACTTCTCTTGCTCAACACAGTCTGTTAGAGAGTCATACGTATTGTTGAGTGCATCTGTGGCTCGTTCCTTTTTATCGTTCAGGATTATATACCTGTATGAATATACCACAGTTTACTTATCCATTCACTTACTGATGGACATTTGAGTTATTTCCGGGGTGAGGATATTATGAATGAAGCTGCCAGGAACATTCTTTTATCATTCTTTTTTTTCTTAGATATTACTGCTTTCTTTTTTTTTTTTTAAGTTTATTTTTATCTATATTGAGAGAGAGAGAGAGAGCACAAGCTGGGGAGGGGCAGAGAGAGCGGGAGAGAGAGAATCCCAAGCAGGTTCCGTGCTGTCAGTGCAGAGCCTGATATCAGGCTCGAACTCCCAAACGGGGAGATCACGGCCCGGGCCAAAGTCAAGAATCCGATGCTTGGGGCGCTTGGGTGGCCCAGTCATTTAAGCGTCCAACTCTTGGCTTCTGCTCGGGTCATGATCTCACGGTTTGTGGGTTCAAGCCCCACATGGGGCTCTGGGCTGACAGTGCAGAGCCTGCTTGGGATTCTCTCTCTCTCTGCCTCCCCTGCTCTTGCTCCGTCTCTCTCTTTCTGTCAAAATCAATCAATAAACGTAAGAAAGAAAAAAAAGCCAGACACTTAACTGACCGAGCCACCTAGGCTCCCCCTACGGTCCTTCCAGTGTACGTGTGTTCTATTTCACATCCTACATACTTAGGAGTAGAATTTCTGAGTCGTGGGGTAGGTCCCCACGTAACTTTATAAGAAACCGCCCTACCATTTTCCAAAGCGGTTGTACCACTTCATGTCCTCACCGCTTACTCACCAATACTTGGCATTGTGTTTTAATAATTCTAACGCTAAAATAGGGGGCACCCTAGGTGGCTCAGTCGGCTGAGCATCCGACTTCGGCTCAGGTTATGATCTCTCAGTTCAGGAGTTCAAGCCCCGCATCGGGCTGTCAGCCTGCCAGCACAGAGCCCACGTCAGATCCCCTGTCTCCCTCTCACTCTGCCCCTCCCCTGCTCTCTCATGCACGCTCTCTTGCTCTCTCTCAAAAATAAACAAACATTAAAAAAAATAAAGCTAGGGGCGCCTGGGTGGCGCAGTCGGTTAAGCGTCCGACTTCAGCCAGGTCACGATCTCGCGGTCCGTGAGTTCGAGCCCCGCGTCGGGCTCTGGGCTGATGGCTCGGAGCCTGGAGCCTGTTTCCGATTCTGTGTCTCCCTCTCTCTCTGCCCCTCCCCCGTTCATGCTCTGTCTCTCTCTGTCCCAAAAATAAATAAAAACGCTGGAAAAAAAATTTAAAAAAAATAAATAAATAAAGCTAACATAGCATCTCGTTGATGACACACTGGACCGTTACCTTGAAAATCTGGGGAGCCCGAAAGTTGGAAGTAGAAAAATGTCAGCCCAAGCCCTTCCCGGTCAACCCGGACGTAGGTGCAGATGTACGGCCACACTCAACTCCCACTCTGCCTGGGTAAGCATGCACTTGGCGTTTCAGAAGCAAAGGGCTCTGAAAAGTTGACATCACACTATATTCAGTAGAACTGAGCTACCTTCCATCTTCCATTGCCCCTTTCCCTCTAAATCTCAACGCGAATATTCAACCAAATGGTTCAATGGGTGGTTGAATGGGTAACTGATAACTACTCTGACCGAAACGGGCTGAAATCGCACTTTCCACGTATTGCCTCTTCCACCCAAAACCACGTTCAAATTCACCGCTGAAATGAAACCCATGGATTTATTCCCACAGGAAAGCCGAAGGCTAAGTTGTAAACCCTAAAAGACAGCCGTCCTGGAACGACTTTGCACCTTCACCGGCCAGCGCTCCCAAGTACTCATCTATAAAACGGGTGTGCCCAACCTGGGAGTCGTGGTATCGGCCGAGAATGGATTAATTATGAAGAAAAAAAAAAAAAAAACCTTCAAACTTCCTGGAAAAAGGTTTCCTACAAAATACAAGATTTTTTTTTTCTTTTGCTTCACAACTATGCTTTACTTTGCGTGTAACGAAGAGGAAAAGATAACGACAAAAAGGCAAAGGCAGGGTCCCGTGGCTTTGGTCTTTCCTCGTTATTTTATATTTTGTCCTTTCTGTCTGGCTGTGTCTACTCCTACGTCACGCCCGTGGACTGACCTTCACTGCCCTCAAGTGGGACAGACAGCGGCTCTCTTTAGGATAATATCTTCTTTGCAGAATAGATCCCAAGGGGTCCCTGAGCTGAATAAATAAGCAATGGAAAAGAGATCGCACGAGAGATGAAGAGGCAGAGAGAGAGAGGAGCGGTGCCCTCTCCTCAGCTGAGGCGTGACAAGCCTTGGGAACTAGAGCCTATGCACGTGGCACCGCGACAAGGGAAGAGCTCGGCGCCGGGGCCACTGCCGTGGTGGCACATGGCGAACGCCTTCCTCGGCAGAGCGGACGATACCAAGGCGCACAGCCTATCCCCCTACCCGGCCTCCCTGTGCATCCAGTCCCGATCAGCTACCTACCCCGGGAATTCATGACACTCCCGGGGGGGCGAGTCCGGAGAGCTACGGGCCCAGGGCAAGGAGCTCAGGGTGCCGGTGGCCTCTACGCTAGAGAACTTGGGAAATAGAACTACGGAAACCATTTGGAGTGTTCGCCAAATGCTCTCGGGTCACCCCTCCCCGGGCATGGGATGAGGTGGCATTTCTCTGTCGCCTCTGAAACCAGAGCACGTGATGGTCTTTGGCCAGTGAAACGTAACCACAAGTGACACGTGTCACTCTAACAGCCCGTGTGCAATCCGCCGTGTTTTTGTTCCACCACTGCGGTGACACCGCCGTCGTCAGTCTGGATCTCTGCGTGGCAGTAACGAGCGGGTCCTGGTCACTGACGCGCCACGGAGACCTAGCGAAAGCAAGACCCTGTGCTTTCAGGACCCTGACGGTAGGCGCCTCCTTACGTTTTGTGTCCCAGGCACCTCTCTGGCCTCACTGGTCCTGAGCGAGAATTAAGCTCGTATCGAGCTACCACGCTGAGATCGAGGGTGTAGCTCACGCCGCCTGATGAGACATCCCTGGTCGGGACTAGAAAGAGGAGAGAGACACTAGCACTGGGCCTGGGCTTTCGGTGACCTGGAGGCCCCAGCTCGAAAATCAGGTCTGTTTTTGCTCGTAAGTAAGCCTTGACGTTTGGGAAAATACAATCACGTGAAGTAATCGGATTAAGTGAATTTACAGGGATTCCTGTATGGGATAGGCACGGCCAGGGGGAAGAAAAATGAGCAACTTAACGACATCATTGAAGATGGTCCCAGGGTAGATTGTACAGAAATAGAAACGAATAAGCAAACAGCCTGGTCCAGATTCAGATCAAATGCCTGCGGTGCTCTTCTCAGGACTCGTTAACGTTTATTTATTTTTGGGACAGAGAGAGACAGAGCATGAACGGGGGAGGGGCAGAGAGAGAGGGAGACACAGAATCGGAAACAGGCTCCAGGCTCCGAGCCATCAGCCCAGAGCCTGATGCGGGGCTTGAACTCACGGACCGCGAGATCGTGACCTGGCTGAAGTCAGACGCTTAACCGACTGCGCCACCCAGGCGCCCCCTCAGGACTCGTTAAAAGCAGTCAAATTCCAGGGCGCCTGGGTGGCTCAGTCGGTTAGGCGTCCGACTTCGGCTCAGGTCATGATCTCGCGGTTCCTGAGTTGGAGCCCCACGTGGGGCTCTGTGCTGACAGCCCGGAGCCTGGAGCCCGCTTCGGATTCTGTGTCTCCCTCTCCCTCGGTCCCTTCCCCGCTCCCACCCTGTCCGTCCCTGTCTTTCAAAAATAAATAAACACCTAAAAACAAAAGTAGTCAAAGCCCATTTATAACATGCACACGGATCTGCCACGACGTACCTGCTGGGGTCAAACCAGGCTCTTCACATACACAGCAACGGGTACGGGGTACTTGCTTCTCCCCCAGCAGAGCCAGGGAAGCCTGCCATTCTCTCTGATCCTGAGCTCCAGGCACCTGCCTAGAAGCTTCCATTTGCCTTCTAAATAATCACCTACTTAAGTACCACATGGTGACAACGTTGGGTTCTTTGGACTCACAAAACTGTGATGAGCTCTCAGGCCTTTTCTAAAACATCAAAGTAACGTCCCCGTGCTGTGCACCTTTAGATGCGTCAGGATTAGGGTGAGTGGCATTGCAAGTGGCCTTAGCGGGGAGACGGCTCAGGTGTCTGGAGAGTGGGCCTAACGAGGCCACGGCGGAGCGCCAGTCCAGGTGGGTCAGTTAGCTTCACACAGAGAAAACCCTTCGCAGCCACAAACGACACCCACGATTGCGGTCTCGGGGCAAATCCAGTCAAATTAGCCACAAAGGAGCCTGGATAAGCAATGCCTACAGCTCTCCACAGCCCATCGTTGCCAACGGAAAAAATGAGTCTTCGCCCTCCTCTCACTGGTTACGTCACCTCTCCAGGGTCCCGGCCACTGACATGCTACCTTTCATAGACGATCTTCTCTAAAACACGACTACTTTACAACAGGATAAATACCCACGAGGGAGCTTCGCTTCGGCACAGGTCCCGGACAACTTTTTTTTTTTTTTTAAGTTTATTATCTTAATTTAGCCCCCTCGCCTGAGCTTCGAACCCAGCGGCCGCCGTCCTCCAGTGCCTCTTGGATGTCCCAGAACTCGCAGAGCTCGGTTAAAACCCAGGTCGCCACCTTCTTCGCCGTCCTCCTTGGTCTCCGGCATTCGCCCAGGTCGAGAATGGTGAGCCCAAGCCTGACGGCTGGGCGTCCGATTCCTCTCTTTCTTTCCCTCGTTACCTGCATCCATCTTCAAGGGCTATTGATTTTCCACCTCAGTGACATTCGTGTCCCATCCTTCCTCTCCATTTCCCTCGCCTCTGTGCCACCCCGTGCCACCCCTCCCCCCCCCGACCCCGAGACCCTACGGAAGATGCCTGGCTGTCCTCCCCTTAGTGTCATGGCCCTCTGAAATACCTCTCATTCATGCCAGAGCAGTTGGAGACAAAAATCCGATTTGGACATTCTTCTGTTCTGAAAAGAACCTTCAGTTCTGCTGGGGTGTTTTTACTCATCGGCTCAAACATCACCTCTCGGAGGGCATTCCTGAACTTCCTTCATCCTTTTCCTTCCTGTGTGGAGCCATTATACTGACCCATATATTTCTGACCCTGGGTTTCAATTCTCTTCGGCTACAACTCAACCCCCGTCGCTGGCGAAACATAGTGGTTTAAAACGACAACCATTTTATTAATATTATTCATTTTATTGTTATTATTATCATTATTATTCAGCTGGGGCCGTGGTCATCTGGAATATCTAAAATGTCTCGCTCATGGCTGCCAGTTGAGGTTGGCCGTTGGCTGGGAACTCAGCCTCTTTTCCCCTCCTTGTTGCCGCTTCACGTGGTTTGGTCTTTTCACGACATGGTGGCTGGATTCAGAGGGAGACTGGAATTCAGAGGAGGAGGGCGAAACTTCTGAGCGGAAAGAAGACAATTCTCCCCATCCTCTTGGGAGTCCCAGAATGCTGCTTCTAACACGTTCCATCGGCCAAGGTAGTCACTGGCAGCAAAAATAAGTGTCAACTCTAAATGAGGAGCAGCGCTCTGGAACTGGGAGGGAAGGAACCGTTGGAGCCATGTTTGGAGACTAGCTACCACATTCTGTTAGTTTGAGTTCGTTCTATCTTTAAAATTCTGAAAGCCCCTTAAGGACAGTCACTATGTTTTAATAATCTCTCGACCCACAGTTCTTTGCACAGATCCTAGAACATGGCACTTAGAAGCTTAATACACATCTGCTGACTGTATCAATCCTATTAAATCAGATTAAATCAGCCCATGGTCTTTGAGCACCTGGCCTGTGCTATTCTATCTTGTTGGGTGCTCTGGAGGTGAAGAAAGGGCATCTGCCCTCCGACAGGTTATAAGTCAGGGGACTTGGACCAAAGGGACACAACAGAAAAGGAGAGGATTAGGAGTTCAACGCAATTAAAGACAAGCCAGCGAGGGGTGGTCCGTGATTGACTGCCATGCGGACTGCGTGGGCGCCAAACCCTATAGATCTTCAGAGAAGTCCGTGTTCACTTCAGACAGAAGAGATTTTAGGTAGGACATGGGGTTGAATCTGAGTGTGAATGTCAAGCTAGGACCTGCGATACAAAACATCACAGAAGCAATTATATAGAAAGGGGACCATCATGGCAGAAAATTTTGCTCACTGGATATCACATGTTTTCCCTACATTTCCCAGCCTCCTTGAAGTTGGTTTGGGCTGAAGTGAATATGGTTTCTGCTCCAGGGCAATAAAAGAGTGAGTGGGAGGTCTCCATGCTTCTTGTTTCCCTCCGTGCAGTTTGAAGTGAAGAATTCTGGGAAGGTACAACTAAAGGGTGGAACTTAGCCTGCATTGGTAAGTTAACCATTGGCGAAGAGTCACGAAAGAGAGTCACTTCACCTGCTTCGGGCTGTGATGTGAGCAAAAAATACATATTGTCTTCAGCCATTGAGTTTTTTAGGTCTGGTTTGTTCCTACAACATAGCTTTCCCTATCCTGACTATTACACCTTGTGTTTTCTATGAAGGAATGGAAGGCCACAAAATAAAAATTATTCATCTCCTATTTAGAAAAGATAACAAGCAAAGAAAACTTTTAAAATCTCCTTTTGGGAGCGCCTGGGTGGCTCAGTCGGTTGAGCGTCCGACTTCAGCTCCGGTCACGATCTCACGGTCCGTGAGTTCGAGCCCCGCGACGGGCTCTGGGCTGATGGCTCGGAGCCTGGAGCCTGCTTCCGATTCTGTGTCTCCCTCTCTCTCTGCCCCTCCCCCGTTCATGCTCTGTCTCTCTCTGTCTCAAAAATAAATAAACATTAAAAAAAATTTTTTTTAAATCTCCTTTTGGCTATCTGCAATTGAGGGTTACACCTTCCTGTCTGGGAGTAAATGATTAAGAGGTAGCTAATTAAATAGACAGCATCTATAATCCCTTGCATACATTCACTGGACCCACCCATGCACTGCTGTGCAGAGCAGTCTGAAACAGCTCTGATCAGGAGAAGGTGAGCAAGGAAGGACAAGGGTTCACTTGAAATAAACAGTTAATCCTCAAACCTTACTAACTCAACATCTTCCCTAACCAGACTTTTAAAAAAAATTTTTTTAACGTTTATTTATTATTGAGAGACAGAGAGACACAGAGCACGAGTGGGGGAGGGGCAGACAGAGAGGGAGACACGGAATCCGAAGCAGGCTCCAGGCTCCCAGCCATCAGCACAGAGCCCGATGCGGGGCTCGAACTCACAAACCGCGAGATCGTGACCTGAGCTGAAGTCGGACGCTTCACCGACTGAGCCACCCAGGCGCCCCCCCACCAGCCTTTTTTTTCAACAGTTTTTTAAATGCTTGTTTATTTATTTGGGGAGAGAGAGAGAGAAAGTGGGGCGGGGGGGGAGGTCAGGGAGCTAGGACAGAGAGAATCCCAAGCAGGCTCTGCGTTGTCAGCACAGAGCCCGACGCAGGGCTTGATCCCACAAACCTCAAGATGATGATCTGAGCCAAAATCAAGAATCAAAGGGTTCAGGGAGCCGCTTAACCACTGTGCCGCCCCCCGCCCAACCAGACTTTTTAACATGGCTACTGACAAGTAGAAAATGACTCTCTCTGCTTCCTCTTTCCTGTTTCACTAACAGGCCTCCTTTTTTTTTTTTTTTTTAAACGTTTATTTTTGAGACAGAGAGAGAAAGAGCATGAACGGGGAGGGTCAGAGAGAGGGAGACACAGAATCGGAAACAGGCTCTGGGCTCTGAGATGTCAGCACAGAGCCCGACGCGGGGCTTGAACTCACGGACCGTGAGATCACGACCTGAGCCGAAGTCGGCCGTTCAACCGACTGAGCCACCCAGGCGCCCCTCTAACAGGTCTCCTAATTCGGTGAGGGGTAACCAAAAGCTCAATCACCTAAGGAAACAAGGGGGCCAGGAGCTAGAGAAATCCACAGGCTACACAACTGGAGGCTGAATCCCCGGTGGCAGCTTCACCTGGGCTACTGTTTTGTTGCTTGAGATTGTTGTCGATGAGGGACTTCATTTCTTCTTGATTTCTATTTAGTCTCTGTGTTCCATTGATTCTCTGGGCCCAAGCAATGTAGCGCTGCACACTGGATCGTGGGTCCCCATGAATTTCTTAGGCTGTGCATTAAACCTGACCCAAAGAACACCTGTTCTTTGGGGTAAATTCCTCCGACGTGAGCAATGTTTGCAGAAAGCCCCTCCTGAGAACGGTCCCTACTTCATCCGGGGAGCTAGAGCTACAAAGAGGTAATAGGTTTGCCTCTTCCTGATCTTCCCTAAAGAGAGAGAGCCAAGAAAGTAAGTATCCCAAACTCCCTCTCCTCCTGCCTTCCCGTCTCCTGCCAGTGCCGCCCATTGGCTGAGCTCAACCAGGGGCCAGAGGGCCAGGGCCCCGTGGATGCCATCCATACAAGCCGGGCTCCAGGGCTCAGAGGAAGATGGAGAAGAGCAGAAAAGAGCACTGGAGAAGCCCGTGGAGAATATGCAGCACGCTGAATAACACCGAAAGGTGACAACTTGAGAGCAAACTTACATTTAGCTGAACTACTGTCAGTCATCAGCTGACACACACCAGGACGCACGACAGGCGTGTTTAAGTGGAGCGGCCTCTGCTTTGCCTCTCAAGGTTGCGATCTCCCTCTCCGCCCACCCCGCATCAGAACAGCGAAGAAGCGGAGACCAGAAGGAGCACTCCCCTCTCCAGAACACGACGCGTGCGGGTGTTGGACGTCGCATCGGTACCCAACCAAACAGGAGCCCTCACCGAACTTTGCTATGCCCTTCGGTTGAGCCAGCCGGATGCGCGAGAGCTTCCCTACTTCTGATCACCAGCTGGAAGGAAGCTTCTCTGGAAAACAGAGTTCGTGGCCCAGTCCCAAGTATTCTACACCCTCAGTATCTGTGGGTCCCAACACCCTTTTCGGGGCTGTGACTTAGGAAGCGTGAAAGCACTGATGATGGGATCCTTTCTCCTGGCTGCAAAAGCTCACGTCCCTACCTCCTTCCAGGGTTAATTTTAGCCAGATCATGCCTCTCAGCCTGTCAGATCCCCTCAAGTCTCTGCTGACTACTTCCCCTGCCTGGAAGCTTTCAACACTCCCCTGGTTCTCAGCCGCTCTGGTTCCGTACAGACCTTTACTGCTCATGCTTCCTTCTCTGCCCTCCCTAACATGCCCTGGGCCAGCCTCAGCCCCGCAGGGATTCCAGTGTTCCCTGGATGAGGTCCCTCCCGTGGCCCACTCTCTATACGTGCTACCTTCCTCCACTGGTTTGCTTTGGCTCCCTGTTTTCCCAGAGTTACACTCGGCCTCCTTCTCCTCAGAGATGCTCTCACTCCAAATCCCACTCAGGGATGCTATGCCTTCAGGTCTCCAATACTTTTCAGGATTCACAGCTCTGGTGAGCACCCCCCAAAAGTGCTTACCCTACTAAGTAAGACAGCTCCTGTGGGGTCGGTTATGTTCCCAGTGGGGTGGGGATGACACTGGGGAATGTTAAAGGATAATTAAAGAAAAAGAAACTGAAATCTCTCGCAAACATGAGATACTACAGGTCAAAGATTTTACTGAACTCATTAATTAATGAGAAAACCAGTAAGATGTTAGCAATGATTCAAAGGAGAAGAGCCATATTTGGCTAGGCAGGAAATAAGGAATGTTGAGATAAATGCACCCAAGTGATGCAAAATGAGCCCCGAATAAGTTGCATTCCGCTCAACACAACTCACTTGCGTTTCTTTTCTTTTTTTACTTTTTTTAATGTTTATTCATTTCTGAGAGAGAGACAGAGTGTTAGCAGGGGAGAGGCAGAGAGAGAGGGAGACACAGATTCTGAAGCAGGCTCCGGGCTCCAAGCTGTCAGCACAGAGCCCGACGCGGGGCTCGAACTCACGAACCGAAAGATCGTGACCTGAGCCGGACCCAGATGCTTCACCGACTGAACCACCCAGGCACCCCCAGCACTGGAAGTTTGAAATGTGACACCTGAAACCATAAAAATCCCAGAGGGGAGCAGAGGCAGTAATTTTTTCTGACGTTGGGCATAGCAACATTTTTCCTGATATGTCTCTTGAGGCAAGGGAAACCAGGACAAAAACCATCAGGATGACATCGAAATAAAAAGCAGAGCAAAGGAAAACAATCAGCAAAACTAAAAGACAACCTACTAAACGAGAGAAGATACTTGCAAATGACATATCTGATAAAGGGTTAGTATCCAAAATATATAAAGATATATAACTCGACACCAAAAAACCCCAAATAATCCAATTAAGAAACAGGCAGAATACATAGACAGACATTTTCCTAAAGACAGACAGATGGCCAACAAAAACATGAAAAGATGCTCAACATCGCTGATCATCAGGGACATGCAAATCAAAACTACAGTGAGATATCACCTCACCCCTGTCAGAAAGGCTAAAATCAATGACACAAGAAACAAGTGCTGGTGAGGATGTGGAGAAAGGGGAACCCTCTCGCATTGTTGGTGGGAATGCTGACTGGGGTAGCCCCTCTGGAATATAGTATGGAGATCCCTCAAAAAGTGAAACATAGAACTACCCTATGATCCAGCAATTGCACTACTAGATATTTACCCAAAGAATACCAAAATACGAATTCAAAGGGATACATGAGCCCCAATGTTTCCATGTTTAGAGCAGCATTATCTACAACAGCCAAATTACGGAAACAGCGTATGTCCATTGATTGAGGAATGGATAAAGAAGACGTCCTATATGTTTACATATATGTATATGTATATAAGTATTTGAAATATTACTCAGCCATATAAAAAAGAATGAAATATTGCCATTCGCAACAACATGGATGGATCTAGAGGGTATTATGCTAAGCAAACTCAGCCAGTCAGAGGAAGACGAACGCCGTATTATTTCACTCATATGTGGAATTCAGGAAACAAAGCAAACGAACAAAGAAAAAAATAGACAAACCCCCAAAATCAGACTTGTAACTCTAGAGAACTGATAGTTACCAATGGGGAGGTACGGGGTGGGGGGAAATGGGTGAAACAGGGGAAGGGGGTTAAGAGTACACTTATGATAAGCACTGAGTTCTGCACAGAATTGTGGAATCACTATATTGGATACCTGAAACGAATATAGCACTGTATGGTAGCCATACTGGAATTCCAATTTTTAAAAAGAAAAGAGGAAGAAAAGAGAAAAAGAAGATATACAAACGGCCAATAAGGACATACAAAGATGCTCAACACACTTAGTCATTAGAGAAATGCGAATCAAAGCCACAATGTGATATTACTTTGCAGTAACAGACAATAACACTGTTGGAAACTTCACACATCATTGGTGAGAACGTAAAATGGCACAGCCGCTTTGGAAAAGATGTGGCCGTTCCTCAAAATAATAAACACAGACTTGTCACGTGACCCAGCAATTCCCTCCTAGGCATAGTCCCAAGAGAATAAAAATATGTCTACGCAAATACCTGCACACAAATATTCATAGCAACCCTATTCATAATAACCACAAAATGGAAAAAAACCCCAAATGTCCATCAACTGATGAAAGGATAAAGAAAATGTGACATATCCATGTTATGGAACACTATTCAGCAATGAAAAAAGGAAGATTAGAGACATTCTGCTAAATACAGAAATCAGACACAAAAGTCCACATACTGTAGGATTCCCTTTATTTGAAATATCCCAAATAGGCAAATCTGTAGAGACAGAAGAGAGATCAGCGGTAGCCAGGTCTGGGGAGTAACAGCTTATGGGTAGGGAATTTTCATTTTGGAGTGATGAAACTGTGAAATTAGATTGTGGTGATGGCTGCCTAACGCCATGAACATCCTATAAACCGGGTAGCTAATCACTTTCAAAAGGTCGAGTTTATAGTATGTGAATTGCATCTCAAGAGTTATTTTATGAATGTTTGCAAAATACGGGTAAAAAAAAAAAACCCGGTGGTTTTTTTTTTCGTGAGATATATTCACAAACCACAGCAATATATTAAAATATATTAAATATATATTTTAACAAGAGTTATGTTTTTATTTTTAGTTTTTTTAGGATTTATGGCTTTATTTTTTTATATATGATTTACTGTCAAATTCGTTTCCAGACAACACCCGGTGCTCATCCCAGCAGATGCCCTCCTCCATGCCCATCACCCACTTTCCCGTCTCCCCCCCGCCCCCCATCAACCGTCAGTTTGTTCTCAGTATTTCAGAGTCACTTAGGGTTTGCCTCCTTCCCTCTCGTAACTTTTTTTTTTTTTAATTTTTTTTTCAACGTTTATTTATTTTTGGGACAGAGAGAGACAGAGCATGAACGGGGGAGGGGCAGAGAGAGAGGGAGACACAGAATCGGAAACAGGCTCCAGGCTCTGAGCCATCAGCCCAGAGCCCGACGCGGGGCTCGAACTCCCGGACCGCGAGATCGTGACCTGGCTGAAGTCGGCCGCTTAACCGACTGCGCCACCTAGGCGCCCCACTTTTTTTTTTTTTTTTTTAACGGCTTCAAGACACTCAGCGCGCAGGCGCCTGGACCTCGGCATGGATGGAACATTGAACGCGGCGCCCCGCCCACCACCCCCTCCCTCGCCTTCGTGACCACGCCCCTTCACGTAACGGTTCGCGTAACGGATTCAAAGCCCCACCTCCGGAGTAACGGACCTCATTCCAGCCGCCTCTCGGAGACTGCCGCCGGGCCTGCCTGGTCGGCTACTCTGAAAAAGCGCCGGAGACCCGCCGCCACCGCCTTCGGCCTTGCCGCCCTCGTTTCTGAGCCGCCTTCGCCTTGGTGCCAGCGCCGCCAGCCATGGCCACCGCGCCGCCCTCTCGAGTGCGCCAGAACTACCACCCGCAGTGCGAGGCCGCCATCAACAGCCAGATCAACCTGGAGCTCTACGCCTCCTACGCGTACCTGTCGATGGCTTTCTATTTCGACCGCGCCGACGTGGCCCTGGAGAATTTCTCCAAGTTCTTCCTGCGCCAGTCCCACAAGGAGAGCAAGCATGCCGAGAAGCTGATGCAGCTGCAGAACCTGCGTGGGGGCCGCATCCGCCTGCGCGACATCATGAAGCCTGACCGCGACAACTGGGAGAACGGCCTCAACGCCATGGAGTGCGCCTTTCACCTGGAGAAGAGCGTGAACCAGAGCCTGCTCGACCTGCACCAGCTGGCCACCGACAAGAACGACGCCCATCTGTGCAGCTTCCTGGAGACCAACTACCTGCCCGAGCAAGTGAAGGTCATCAAAGAGCTGGGGGGCTACATCACCAGCCTGAGCAAGATGGGGGCCCCGGAAACCGGCATGGCAGAGTACCTCTTTGACAAGCTCACCCTGGGCAACCGTGACAAGAACTGAGTTGGGACTGCCTTCCCATAGCCACAGGGTGCATGGTGACTTCCCCTGGTCACCATGCCGAGCATGCATTTTGCAGTATTGCGCTTGCAAAACGTTCCAGTTTCTTCTTCCAGTTTTCCATAAATAAATAAAGTTATTTTGTTTCAATAAAGTTATTTGGTTCCTAAAGAAATAAAGGTCTCTGGGTGATTCGTGTGCAAATCTCTCACCTTTTAAGTTTTTAAACAGGTATCCAGGAGTCTCTCCACCCACCCAGCCCCATCCGTATGCAGCTCAGGATCTCCAGAAATGGAGGGAGAAGACATTCTGTGGGACCCTAGAAAAGACAAACCAATCCCCTGATCAATGGTTCTGAGGATGGGGGCGGGGTGGGGTGGGGTGGGTGGAGGGGGTGGGGTAGGGTGGGATGGAGGGGAGGGGAGGGGGGTGGAGGGGAGGGGAGGGGGGTGGAGGGGAGGGGAGGGGGGTGGAGGGGAGGGGAGGGGGGTGGAGGGGAGCGGAGAGGGGTGGAGGGGAGGGGGTGGGGTGGAGTGGAGTGGGGTGAGGTAAGGTGGTCTGGGACCCTGGTGTCGGGTGGGTGCATATGTATGATAAAAATATAAAAGGGGAGGGTGGGTGATGGGTATTGAGGAGGGCACATCTTGGGATGAGCACTGGGTGTTGTATGGAAACCCATTTGACAATAAATTTCATAGTAAAAAAATTAAACTTAAATAAAATTTAAAAAATAAATAAAAATAAAAATATAAAAGAACATGGTCTAGAATTCATCATAATAGTTGTCTCTGGGAACGAGGTAGAGGGAATGGGATTGCGCGTGGATCCACTCTAGGCTGCAGTGATTATGGGAAATGACCCTTAGGCTGCCTCCCTCAAGGACAGGGGTGTGACAAACTAAAATAACAATGGCAAGTCCAAGTCCTTTTATTTAACATTGGCGTATTTTATTTTTATAGGACCCTCGGGAAGTAAGAAGGGCAGGTGTCACGAGCAAGTCTTAACCAGCGAGAAAAAGGGAGGCCGCACAAATACATTACAGACTGTGGACACGAACATCGATTTTCCGATGCCGTGTTCCATTGTTTTGTTTTGTTTTTTCCTCTTGCCCCACAGTTATATCAATGGGTTAAGCAAGACTGTGTGGGTAGACTGGAAATCCAGCCAGATAACCGGACCCGGAAGGCAGGGAAATCCCCAAGGCTCTTAAAGACAGCCCTGATCACTCTAGTCTCTCCCCTAATTACAGGTATGCCTTGCAGCCTCGGGGTGGGGACAGCCTCTAAACCTCAGCCAAACCCTTCCCCTATGCCAGGAGTCCTTAGAACCAGTGACAGAATTTATAAGGGCTAGAGCTAGTCGGCACCTGTACACCTGACTCCCTCCGTTCAGGTAGCAACCAGCCACGGCGTTACCTGAATTGGCACCGAGCACCTAGGAAGACCTCAGGACTGGGAATCCCCAGGGCGTACTCTCCATCCAGATGGCTTCACTCTGAGTGGCTTCTGCACAGGCATGATAGGAATTTTTTTTTAATGTTTATTTATTTTTTGAGAGTGGGAGAGGGAGAGAGAGAGAGCGTGAGCAGGGGAGGGGGGCAATGAGAGAGGGAGACACAGAATCTCAAGCAGGTGCCAGGCTCCGAGCTGTCGGCACAGAGCCCGATGCGGGGCTCGAACCCACGAACCTCGAGATCATGATCTGAGCCGCGGACACTTGACCGACTGAGCCACGCAGGCGCCCCTGGGCACAATAGGTTTTAAAGGGGAGGCTGCAAAACATACCGGTTCGGCCTGCACATCCAGCTCCACTGCACAGAGATAGCCTGAATCCTAGCCACACACAGGGTACCCGACTGTACGTGCTGAACCATGGCCCGTTGTGGTCTCTTCCCTGGGATGTAAAGCTGACCCCAGTCTGGTTCTGTCTTGGCCGCTGGGCGCCCCCTTTATCCCATCCTTCCCTTTGCTGTGATTCAGAGGGACTCCCCGAGATAATGCGGAGAAGTCCACTTAGACCTACATCCTCCTATTGTACCCGGAAACGAAGGATTTCCTCGCCCTCAAGACTCAAAAAGAATTGTGATTACACTCCAGCGCCTATTACAAGTCACTGCTCGTGCTGTAGCGTTTCACAGCTTTTCTTTAAGCGTCCCGGGCAGGGAAACGGTGGCAGCTCAATTGTTGCCCTCCTTCTTCTTCTGCGGGACAAGAGGAATTTTCGAAATCCCTTCCTTTAGGTTCCATTTTGGGGTCCACGAGCAGCCTTTTGAACACGTGGGGCGGTGGCAGAACGATGTGAGAATTCCCGCGATGGCCACTGAAGTTTCCGAGGGTCGTCTTCTCCCGTCCGGTGCTGTCGCGTTTTCCCGCCCTCCTCTGCCACGTGCCCCTCAGACGGGGTGAGCGCCCTTCAAACACCACACTGGTGGGTGCACCCCCTTCCTGCGTCCTCACAGCCTTCCAACCCCCCGATCGCCTGACCTTCAGGACGTCTGAGTGACTCGTGACTCGGTCTTTTCCAGGCCTGGAAAATACCACCCCGAGGCACAGAGCTGGACGCGTGTCAGCCGTTGGCCGTTGTCGTTGTCAGTCTGTTGCTTTAAGGAATGATGTCGGAAATTAGCACTGTTGCTAGGGGGACCGGGGTCGCAGGCAATGATCCCACCAGGACAGACTGGGGGGAAGATGATAAAACTGGTAACCTCATCTCAGGCTCAAACACGGATTCAAATTAACTGCGTTCAAAGTCCTCACTGTATCACAAAAGAAAACTTCTTAATAGACTGTTGTCACTGACGACTTGTACTTCATTTTCCAGAAAAAGGAAAAAGTAGGTTTTGTTCCCCCCTCGGAAACGTGTGACAAGAAGTACCAAGCACCCGCTAATTGCTTCTGACTCCTTTAAAATGATGAACGTTGTTATTACACATCGTTTGCTCACAGTCCTGAGTTCAGATTCAGAGGGATATTGATGGAGAATCTGCTTCAGCAAGGCTGAGGTGAAGGGTAAAATGAGGGTCGTTAGCAAAGTGTTAGAACACCGAGAAAGTCAAGAAAAAATGACGCCTCGACTGACTAGTCAAGGAGGATCGAAGAGTGGCGTATGTTACGGTGAGAAAGCAAAGAGTGGCTCACCTGTTTTTAAGAATCGTATGTAAGTTTGCGGGCGCCCGGGGGGCTTAGTCCGTTAAGCGTCCAACTCTTGGTTTCAGCTCAGGTCACGATCTCACGGCTCCATGGGTTCGAGCCCCGCATCGAGCCCCGCTCTGCGCTCACAGAGCCTGCTTAGGATTCTCCTCTCTCCCTCTCTCTCTGCCTCTCTGCCCCTCCCCCTCCCACTTGCGCTGCCTCTGTGTCTCTCAAAATAAATAAGCTTTAAAAAAAAAAAGAATCCTATATAAGTTTGGATTGGGATCGGTTATGAGGAACAAAGCTCACAAAAGCAGTAGCTTTAACAAGATAGGGTTTCTCCCCTGTATGTGAAACAAGTATGGAGAAGAATAGTTCGGGCTGCCGCGGGAGCTCCTTCCAGATATGATTTCACTGATTCCAAGCGGTACATTTTTTCACATCTTCGACATCGGGATGCATCTTACGATCGCTGTTGGCCATAGCTGTCATTGCCTCAGCAGGCACATCAAGATTCGACAGAGTGGCATTAGTGGCCAGGAACAAGATCCTGGGGGCATTCCGTCCTCCAAAAGAGGACTTTTGAGAAACGCTGCACTCTCGATGGCACAGGGGATGACAGCAAGAGCCATCAACGATGCAGAGTACAAAAGCAATTTAGAAGAGTTCAGATTTGGTTTTTTTAAATGATTTTTTAAGTTGTTTCAAGGTCTATTTATTTTTGAGAGAGAGAGAGAGAGCAGGGGAGGGGCGGAGAGAGAGAAGGAAAGAGAGAATCCCACGCAGCCTTTGTGCTGTCACTACAGAGCCGGACGTGGGGCTCGAACCCGAGAACCGCGAGATCATGACCTGAGCTGAAGTCAGCCGATTAAACCAATGAGCCACCCAGGTGCCCCCAAAATATTTTATGTTTTCTTCCAACTTTATTGAGGTGTTATTGACATACGGCACTGTATAAGTTTAACGCATACGACATGACGACTTGATAGGCGGATGTAATGTGAAATGACCGCCACAATAAGGGTAGGTGACACCTTCATCACCTCACACAGTCTCCTTTTTGTGTGTACGCATGAGTGATCCAGTGACAAAAAGGTATGTGTCTCAGTCAATGGACAAGAGAACTTCTAATAAGTATAATTTGAAAAACCTAAGGCAAATCCAATGGAGGGGGAAAAAAATTTGCGTCCGAATGTGATAGCATCTTCTTTCCTTCTTTATGGTGCATAAAGTAATGGTGTGCCTTACAACTGAGACGTTTGCTTTGATGAAATGTATTTGTCTGTTGCTCTCTGGGGCAGAGCTTGCTTCCAGGGTTGTTTATCTCACATTCCAATATGACTAACAGAGCTCCAAGCATGACATCAGCACACCAGGAAGAAGACATTTATCTGATCTGTCCGTGGCAGCAAAGGGAGCGTGGCCTTCCGGGAAAGGAGGTTCGAGAAAAAGAAAATGCCCCACTTACCCAAGAGGCTAGGAAGAGAAGTGGGGACCTTGAAGGTCTCAGGAAGAGGGAGAACCCAATCATAATCATTACAGCCCAACTCATAATGGTGTTACGGTTGGCAGAAAGGCACGCTCTGTCCCAGAAGATTTCACATATAAAAACATGATAGGTCCAGGGGCACCTGGGTGACTCCATAGGTTAAGCGTCCGACTCTAGATTTGGGCTCAGGTCATAACATCATGGTTCTGAGTTCAGGCCCCACATGGGGCTCCGCCTGCTTGGGATTCTCTCTCTCTCCCTCTCTCTGCTCCTCCCCAGCTCTCTCTCTCTCTCTCTCTCTGTCCCCCTCTCTCTGCCCCTCCCCAGCTCTCTCTCTCTCCCTCGAAGGAACTAAATAAAAGAAGAAAACATGATAGGTCCACACTGAACGAAGCAACTTTAATACCAAAACAATGTCTGCTTTTTTCCCTCCACTTGTTCTGCAAAGTATGTGAATGTGTATGGAAAATGGAGAACAAAGAAATGAAGGAAAAGAGTGCCCTGTTGGTTAAAAAGCCATATATGGATCATTCTCTGGGAGTCGGTTAGCTTTACGCAGAACCTCGCGAGACGGGGGAGAGCTGGCCTGACAGATGTCAAGAAGAGAGTGTACGACGTGAGACCAGTCTTCTGAATCTGGGCCTGACTGACAAGGACGAAGGCCAGAGAGAGAGTCCACCTGGTGTGAAGAGAACTATACAACTCAAGGTGAGCTGATAAAAGACGAAGCATTCGGGACGGCTGAAGGCCAAGCATGAAGTTTTTAGGTTTAACGAAAAGGCCATTTGAGGCAGCCACAGATTTGGATCTGGGCTTCAGGAGGGGGTTGCTAAATCCCTTCTTGGAGAAATCCTGGGCTAATGAGGGTGCCCAGCGACAGACGCTTGGGATGAATATTAAAACATGAAACCTAATGATCTTGCGTTTGAAGAGGCAGAGAGAGTATTCTCTCTGATGAGGCGAGCGACATCAAAACGTTCTGTATAGGGGCACCGGGGTGGCTCAGTCGGCTGAGCGACCGACTTCGGCTCAGGTCACGATCTCGCGGTGCGTGAGTTCGAGCCCCGCGTCGGGCTCTGGGCTGACGGCTCAGGGCCTGGAGGCTGCTTCGGATTCTGTGTCTCCCTCTCTCTCTGCCCCTCCCCCGTTCATGCTCTATCTCTCTCATTCTCAAAAATAAATAAATAAACGTTAAAAAAAAAAAAAAAAAGTTCTGTATAAGGCCTTGCTGTCCGTTCGCCTTTCATACCAGAGTTTCGCTATGGTTCCAATTTGCCGCTTCGGAAGAGTCCAAGTCCAGACGTCAGAACGTCAGAAGTGCGGGGGGAGCATCCAAGCCTCCCGTGGTGCTGGCACAAGCGTCTCAGCGCAACATCGAAGAAAGGCGGGCCCCGCACCCTTGCTCCCAGAGAAAGAACATCACACCCCGCTCGAGCCCGTCGGGCCGCTCTTAAAAAGCCATTCGCTGTTTGTGTCAGACACGTGAAAGAAGGAAGTTTTATCAGCCACCCCCGAGGTTTACCAGATGCCGGCACACCTTCTCCCGCCGGGCCGTTCCCAGGGAACGCGTGCGTGTCCAGATGGAATCCAGCAACGACGGGGAGGCTGGACGGCGGGCACTCACCCGTGTGCCTCTCCAACGAGCAACACGTGACCACCGTCGCCCGACTTCCACATCTCTCCGGGCAGATGTGAAAAGGGGTCCCCTGGAAACTCCCCAGCCTCCAAAACTGACGCCTTACCAGGACGGTCCGCCTCGCCCTGGCAAGGTCTGACCTCAAGCGGTCTTCGCCTCCGCTTCTGTCTGTCGCCGCGAGAACCGGACTGCCCGGCCCTTTCCCGAAACACGCCTCTACCTTCACGCTCCAATCCCCACGAGGCTGGCCACTTCCCCTGTCCGTCCCCTTCTCTCACCCTCCCCCAACTCTTGAAAGCCTTCCCCTGAGCTGTTTGGAACTCAGGGGCCATTATTAGCACAATCTCCTACATTCGCAACCTCTTTTCTGAACGCTGTCTTCTTCACCTTCTTGCTCCGTGGGAAATCAGCAATGCCCCTAAGGACACTCCTTCTGGTGCGGCCCCACTGAGTCATAGCCATCCCCTGCCCCCCCCCCCCCAGTACCGCTGGGCCTGAAAGTAAGACAGGTGTCCTCCTTCTTCCTTGTTCACACTTCCAGGCCATTCTTCCTCTTGGCCCTCTGCCCTTAAATGCCCCAGCTTAGAATCGAATGCCACCACATAATGGCCCGACACGATCCTTTCTTGTTACAGTTACCTAGGGACCCCCACCCGACATTTCTTGACTATCTCAGCTCCTGGCCAACGGCAACCTTCCCCAGTATTAGCGCTGGCCTAATTCCTGGTGATTTCAATATCCACATAGATGATCCTGCCACAGCCTGGCCTCTTACCTTCTTGCTGTTTCTCCTCCCACCATCTTGTCCTATCTATTCGGCCACTTACTGCTATAGTCATATCATAAACCTTGTCATCCGCAATAACTACTCTCTTTTCATAATCTCTAATTCATGTACCAGACTCTCTGACCACCACTTCCTCTTTTTCTAGTTCATTCTCCCTAGTGTCCTGATGCCAAAAACAAAACAAAACAAAACAAAAATCCTTTAACCCCTCTGGGAAATCCTATCAATTGGTCCAACGACTTTTTCACTTCTTCTGAACTCCTTGATGTCCTGTATGTGCTGAGGTTGCAGCCCATGGTAAGTGACGATCATCATTCCCTTGTAGACATGTCCACCCCACCTGATCCTCCAGAATTGTTGCACTTGATTGGCAAAAATCCCTACCCTGATTATATTCCTTTCTCCCCTAGACCACACCTGCACGCATGTAACTGAATGTGGCTAGAAAAAAGCCCAACCAGACTGACTGAATGTCCTTAAACTCAATGAGTAGGACTCTTAAGTGGTCCCTTAGTAACACCAGCCATCCATACTGTATGTCCCTATTCTACCAACTCCACCAGTTATGGAAAAAGGACGGGACCTTTTTCCATAATTCTCCTCTGTATCTGTTAACCTTGGCTATACAGCAAGCCATCCCAGTAAATAGCGTCTTAAGGCGCTAATCATTTTATTTGCTCACCGTTGTGTGGGTCACCAGTTGGGTCGGGATCAGTCGGGCGGCTCCTCTGCTGCATTTGTTTGGGGTCACTCACGTGGCTGTGGTCATCTAGTGACTTGAATGCGGCTGGCTGGTCTAAGACGGCAGTTGGCACTTGCTAGTGGATGGGTCACGTGTCCCCAGCAGGCTAGCCTGAGCAGCCTCAAGTGGGGGTGGCAGTTCCTAGAAAGAGGCATTTTGTAAGCCACTGCTTGTATCATATTTGCCAATGTCCAGTTAGCTACAGAAAATCACATGGCAAGCCCAGAATCAGGGGAGGAGAGGAATGTCAAGGGTCTTAGGTGCTGGGAGTTGTTACTGGAACAATCTACTACTCTCTCCAGTCTCTAACCACTCACACGTCCTCCCAAACCTCACTCTTGGCTGGTAACCTTGCTTCCTATTTCACCGAACAAATACAAAGTATAAGGGCGTCTGAAGACTCCCATCTGCCACCATACCTCCCACCCACCAGCATGTGGGCCCATTTACTCTACTGTCTCTCCTGCTACCAGATGAAGTCTCCATGCCCCTATCTAAGGTTAACCCCTAGAGCCCATCTCTTCTTGTCCACTCAAAGACTTTCCTTCATCTGGAGGTACTCAGGCTGATGCAGTAATCTGGTGGCTTTATTTTTTTCAACGGTTTTTTTTTTTTTTTTTTTTTTGGGACAGAGAGAGACAGAGCATGAATGGGGGAGGGGCAGAGAGAGAGGGAGACACAGAATCGGAAACAGGCTCCAGGCTCTGAGCCATCAGCCCAGAGCCCGACGCGGGGCTCGAACTCACGGACCGCGAGATCGTGACCTGAGCTGAAGTCGGATGCTCAACCGACTGCGCCACCCAGGCGCCCCAATCTGGTGGCTTTAATGGACATCGTGGTCTAGGACGGCCTCACTCCCTTTTCTTTTCTTTTTTTTTTTTAACATTTATTTATTTTTGAGACAGAGAGAGACAGAGCATGAACGGGGGAAAGTCAGAGAGAAAGGGAGACACAGAATCCGAAACAGGCTCCAGGCTCTGTGCTGTCGGCACAGAGCCCGACGCGGGGCTTGAACTCACGGACCGCGAGATCGTGACCTGAGCCGAAGTCGACGCTTAACTGACTGAGCCACCCAGGTGCCCCCCTCACTCCCTTTTCTACATCATCACTTGCTCTCTCTTCACTGGATCATTCTCTTCAGAACAAAACCATGATTATCTTTTATCTTACTCTAAAATATCCCTCTAATTACCCTCTGGCTAGTGATTGGTTTCTCTGTTCTACTTCATGGCTAAATTCCTTGAAAGTGCTCTCCATACTCACAATCTCTTCCCAAACCCATGCCTATCAGGCTTACGTGTCCGTAACTCCACCAAAACGGACTTTGTCGTAGTCTCTAATTTCCTCTGTACCGATAAATCCAAGGGTTAATTCTCAGCCCTCATCCTCCTTGAACACTTTCTTGAGTTGACCTTCAGGCTATTTCACTCTCCCGGTTTTCTTTATACTTCTCTGGCCTCTCCTTCTCGGTCACCTGCTCCTTTAGTGATCAATTCCTCTTCATCACCTCCCTGATATCTTAGAATCGGAATGTCCCAAGGCTCGCTTCCTAAGGCTTTTCACTGTGTCCATGCACTCCTTTGGCAATAGCATCATTCTCATGCATATGAAATGTCCTCTCTGTGCTGATGATTCCAAATTTGTACCTCCAATCTAATCTTCTTTTTTGAACTTTAGACCCGGGTACACAAATACCTACTCGAACGCCTAACAGGCATCTTAAATTTGACGTGCTGCATAGAACTCCTCATACTTCACCCCAGAACTTCTCTACCTACAATTTTCTTCATCTCAAATTAATGGCAATTTCCAATTTTTTAGGACAAAAGCCGTGATGTGATCTTTAATTGCCTTCTGTCTCCTATAGTCCACATCCAAATTATTAGTGCATCTCATGAAAAATATACCCAAATTCGGATCCCTCTTGCAACCTTTAGGGCTACTACCCATCTCCAGCCTACCAAACCTCCCACCCAGGTGATTGCAATAGGCTAAGTGACCTCCCTGCCTCTGCCCTTGTACTCGACAGTCTATTTTCAACACAGCAGCTAGCCTGAGCTTTTAAAAACATAAGTCAAACCAGGGGCGCCTGGGTGGCTCAGTCGGTTGAGCGTCCGACTTCGGCTCAGGTCACGATCTCGCGGTCCGTGAGTTCGAGCCCCGCGTCGGGTTGTGTGCTGACAGCTCAGAGCCCGGAGCCTGTTTCGGATTCTGTGACTCCCTCTCTCTCTGCCCCTCCCCCGCTCATGCTCTGTTCTCCCTGTCTCTCAAAAATGAATAAACGTTAAAACAAATTAAAAACATAAGCCAAATCACGTCACTCCTCTGCTACGGTGGCCCTCGCAGCTCTTACAATCTGCCTGTCCTTTTCCTCTATTCTGTTTATTCCGCACTTATTTTTTTATTGCTCGCCTCCTTGCTCACTTGGCTCCAGTGACATTGCTCCCTTTATAATTTCTAGGGTGTCCCAAGCATACTCCCTTGTTAGGGTTTTGTATCTGGTGTTCTCTGTCTGGAACACTGTAGCAGTTAGCTTTTGCTGTGTAACAAACCAATCCAAAACATAATGGCTTAAAATAACAATGGTTGACTCTCATGGTTCTCTGGGTTGACTGGACACTTTTTGCCTAGGCCAGCTTGGCTAAGACGAGATCGTCTAGGAGAGGACTTGGCAGGCTATAGGCTGCCAGCCAAATCTGGCCTCCCACCACCTCTTTTTGTAAATAACGTCATGCTGGAGCACAACCATGCCTCTATGTTTACGTATCATCTGTGACTGCTTCCATAGTATAATAGGAGTGGCTTGATGTTAATGGGGCAATATTAACCCCCTTAGCCATATGTTTCTCATCATCCATCAGGGTAGCCCAGGTTTGTTTACATATGGTGGTCACAAGAGTTTCTGAGATCAACTGGATCACATTTGATATTGTCCCATAGGTCAAAGAAGAACACGTGGCTAAGCCTAGAATCAATGTGGAAGGCCTACCCAAAGATGTGGCTATGGGAATGGGAATTTTTGTGGCCACTTTTGCAAACAATCTACCGTCAGTATTATTCCTCCGTCCTGAATTGTTGCCTCACCTCCTTCAACCCCATGCGCCGCTATCACTTGTCTAGTGAGCCTTCCTTGAACTCCCCTTCTCTATTTCCTATGCCCCTCTTTCTGTTTAATGTCCCTCTGTAACAACTATCACTTTCTTACCTCACTTATTTGTTCTGTTCATCGTCTGTCTTCTCCTTCTAGAATATAAAATTCATGAAGGCAGGGATTTTTAGCTGTTTTGCCCACGGTTTTATTTTAGATGCTTAGAATACTGCCTAGAACAGAGGAGATCGTCAGAAAATATGTTTGACCGAATGAGTGAATGATCTGATGCTCTTTAGGATTTGAAGCAGGAAAAGTCCTTGCCAGCCACGACGGCATTATTGATGTTTGGGTCTACAGCCCACCAGTTGTTCTTCTTAGGGAAGCAGTGCTAGCATTATGATGGAATAATGTATATTAAGCACCGTGAAAACACCAAGAGTGTAAGAACAGAATTACTATTGCTTCGCTTTTCATTCCTTAGATAAGTTTGGTCTTAAGTCACTCAACAGGTAACAGTCACTAGTTGTTATATTAAAGCCTCTTAGTGGAGGGCAGGGCACTGCAATGATCTATTTTGGCAGAGTGATTTCTTGGAGGAGAGGTTATTCCTAAGACGATGCGCCGGCTGCATTGAATATACCCCATACGCAACCACGTTGGGATTTTTTTCTGCCTGCAGAATTAAGTTCTCCCAAATTAGTATCCCTTTTGCCTTTGAAGCATTATACACTCTTTACGGGTTTAGCTACATCTTGAAAGAGCATGACTTAGAAAAGGGTGACATGACGGGTGGGGGTATCTAGGCAGGAGCCAGAATGTGAAGCATTTTCAGGAACAAGTTGTGGAGCAATTTGGCTGGGACAGAGGAGCCATATGATGCCATATAATACAGCAGGAGTGTGGCAAATGCATGGGAAGTGCCATGTTTTGAATTATCATACAGCATGATCAAGCCCCGGGTCCACCAGATGTCCAAAGGAATACATGAAACCGGAATAGTTTGGCAATATGTGAACTTTCCTTATGAATTTTGGTTCTTGCATTTATCCGTGTTACTGAATTACATATACTTTCTTTTTCATTCTAAATTCGGCATAGTTTTACGAAACTGAAACCACCGTGGCAATAGATTTTTTTATGTCAATAGTTTCATCAAGAGCAGAATTCTGGCTTGTGGGATTGTTGATCCGCTATTATTTATCTACCACACCACTTCCTCGGTGGTTATTTATACCTCATCTACAGCTCCCAGACATTAAAATGAAAGGTCTTGAAACTTATGGGAGAAGTTTAGAGGGAGAGCTCTCTATATCTTGTGAAATAGACAAGGTCACTGCTTAGTCAACCTTTCTTACAAAAGAGTTCAGTGATAACAGCCAAATTAGAGCCCTGGTCAACCGCAGCTGATGATGGGCTCTGTTGATGGGTGCCCTTGGCTAGACCTGAAAGTGATGTCCTGAAAAATGATTACACTTCTACTCAATAAGCCAAAGATGTATCCATTAAAAGCTGAGCAGGAAGGGGGAAGGAAAGTTTAAACACAGCCTCTTGATCAGTTCACATATTTGACCTCTTACTCTCAGTCATGATCTCTAGCGTATCTATCATAGTTGTTCACGTGCGGGGGGTGATTCCAGTGCAGTTTTAGATACACAGCGTTTTTTATTATTGAGGTCCTTATAACCTTAGAAAGATATATTTATGTATGTAAACCAACGAATAATTCTTAAAAAGCCAAGGAGAGAATACTAGAACTATATGCTATTCATTCATTGAATAATTATTTATGAAGGCTTCATTATGGTCAAGCACTGTGCGAGGCGGTAGGCGTTCTACCCTCAAGACGTTCATATTTAAGTTGGAGAGACCAACATAAAAACCGATATGTGAGCGCTGTGTTCGAATTACGGACCCACGGAGAAATGGAACGTTATCTTGCCTCGGGCGTGGTGGGTATCCTGGAAGCTTCCTCGGGCACGACGGTACCTGAACAGGATTTTGAAGACTGAATAGGAGATGCTGAAGAGAAGAGACAGGGGAATACACCGCAGGTAGAGAGAGCGGTGTGGGCCACATCGACCTTCCCACGTTTAGGGTAAAAGTGGAGAAGCGTAAGGCAGTTCAGCCAGTCAAGAAGAGAGGAGAGAGTGGTGTTGAGAGATACGGAAGATGAGAAATTGTAGTTCTTGGTGACCAGATGGGCAGGAAAGGAAAGGAAAGGATTTTGAAGGATAGTGTTTGGATTTCTAGCTCTGGGCATCTGGATCCAGGGTAAACATCATTGTTAGAAAGAGGGGAGCGAAGAGGGGTATGGGGATGTTGGGACAAAGTAGGGACTCTTCCCAAGTTCAAGATGCCATGGGACATGTAGGTGGAGCTGAAAATGGAATGAAATGTAGCAATTATACATTCAGACTACATGGAACGAAAGGTGAGGGGTAAAGGTTCCAATACCTAATTCCCTTCTGCCTTTGTATATCCTGGCTCCTTTCCTGCAGGAAATCTCCAACCAAATGATAGGAAGATAAAGAGAAAAGGCTTTGCGGATGGTGTGGAAGGTGAATGGGAACTGGAAGAAAGGCAGGGAGGTGAACAAGCAGAAGAGAGAAGAAAAGTCAGTTCAGGGAGGGAACGCAGAATCCACGAAGGTAGAACACTGGGACCAAGCAAGGCAAGGGCAGAAGGTTCAAGATGTAGAGAAGAGGAAAATGAACATTACCAAGAGGATGGCACTGGATTTCCTAATAAATTTATTCTCTGGATGGATGCTGGGAAGTTTAGACTTGAAGCATTCAGCAATTAAAAGCCGTGGCAGGTGTCCGAACAGAGGAGGAACATGATATGATTCATATTTTAGGAATATGGTCTGCAAATAGCATCCAGGAGAAAAAGGAGGCTTAAGTGGGGGCAAAGAGATCTAGCCAACAGATGACTGGGATCTCCCAGCACCTCCAGCTTCTTTGCAGGGGGAAGAAGAGGCTCCAGGGCTTCTGCTGGCACAACTGTCCCGTCAGGAATATGGCAGCCTTTGCATGACTGGGACTGAAAAAGGTCACGCTGTATACTCCTTGCAAGGGGAGCGGACCACAGCCTTTTTGAAGAAGCAGGAAGAGACTCATGAGTATTTCTTCCTTTAGAGAAATACAGAAGCAAACAAAAATCAAGACTGCAGTAATGACTATTTTTACCCAATTACATATGCATTACTAAGTGTCACAAATCCCATGAGCTGGAAGGTGTGATTTTCTGAGTCGGCTGCTGTGTTGAGATGAGAGGAATTGCTCACTGTTGATAACACTGTTGGATGTTGCTAATGTAATTACAGTTTCCCAGACTGGTCTCAAAAATTAAGGTTCATGTATTTTCGATTTCCCTTTTCATTTTGGAAAGATAATAATAATAAAAATGCACGAACTTGCTTGGTTTGACTTTACACCCAGTTTTTGTGACATTTTTATTGTGTCTTGTATGGAATGGATTGATTTTTTTTTTTCCCAACTTGTCTTTGAAAATGTCATTTACACAAAGAGATTGAATGCACTTAATTTGTTTAGTCTCCCGAAGTGATGCTTCTAAGTGGGCCACGATCGTTCAGTAAATATATCGTGTGAAGGAGGATGGTATGAACAACCGAAAGAATTATTCATAGTGTGTGGGGAACAAAAATGGATAAAAGGAAACTAGAGAGCAAATTGGACTGTAATGACAGAATAAAGACGGATCTAGAGTAGTCATATTCGTGGTTCTATTAAAACACAGAGTTAATTTAGAGAATTTCTACGTGTCTTTAGAGCTTTATTGTTGCTGTTATGGTTGCTACTGAAGTACATACAGGAGTGGCTCAACATAACTAACGTACATTTCTCGTCCACGCTTCTTTGAGCATCGACGGTTGAACTTAAGGGAATTTCTGCTTCAGAGAATTACGAAAGACGATGATAGGATTTAAAATGTTTCCCATTTCCTGTCCCTTACCAGTGTTCCTATTCTAACACAGCCTCCACGTTGGGATCTTAAACTTCCTAATTCATTATAATTACGTGTGTCGCAACGACTGATAACCATAAATCCAGCAAGTTTTAAAATACTCCGCAAAGGACATGTAAATGATCAGAGAAGTAAGTGTTTTAAGTGGCATTTTTAGGCATGTAAAATTCATGAACGATCTGAGAAGCCATATACATGGACCACGTGTTCGGCATCTACAAAGCGTTCTCGCGTAGAGTATCTCACGGAAACCTGTCACTTTTATTTGAAGCAGGCCTTTAGGGTAGCATGGTCCAAGGGGCTACGTTAAAAATGGTAACTAACTATGTGGCCTTCACCGTGGGAACTCCTTTCCCCCCCTCACGTCATCTTAAGGTACCAACGTTCCCTGGAACGGACCTTGGAGACTTGGGAGAGAGAAATCTGAGGATACGGACTTGTTCAGATCTTTTCCTTTAATACAAACTAACCAATCACCCTAAGTAATGTTTTCCAATCATGCACTGCATAGGGAGGGGAGGCTGAATAGAGCTCAGAGTCAGACTTCCTGGGTTCGGATCTACTTGCTGGCGGACCCTGGACAAATTAATAAATCTCTCTGTGCCTCAGTATCCTTCTCTATAAAATAGGAGTAATAATTGTCTTGCCTCGCAGGGCTGTTGTATCTGTAGAATAGTTCACAGGCAGAGTGCAGAGTAAAAACTCAATAAAGGTTAAAGAATAATGACAGATAAGAACCCGACACCTAGCATTCTATCCTTTGCATAAAGTAGTTCCAATTATACTGAATGGACACCTCGGGTTTCTACATAATAAGAAGAAATTCATTATCCATAGTGTAACTCAGAGCCCTCTACAGTCCTACCGAAAATAAATTTCTCTGTGCAAGTTCTTGACATACACATAAAAACTGGCTTATTGGCTCTTGCAAGAGAACTTTATGGGCCATAATGCAGCTTTCTCAAACCGACAAAAGCACCCATGTTCCCAAGGCGAGTGAGCCTCCTCGGCGATAGCATAACGTCCAGGTCTCTATGGCGGAAACACATCCAGAGTATTGCATCCAGCTCTGGAGGCTCGGTTTTGTAGAGGCCATTGACAAATGGAGCGATCTAGAATGTCGAAGGACATGAAAATCCACGTTATACGAAAAACCATCCAAGGGACAGGGATTGTAGCCTCTAGAAAGGAAGAGCTTAGAAACTGCCCAGAAACATCAAAGAGCTGTCGCAAGTAAGAAGAATTGGACTCGTTCAGGAAGTCAGCGGCAGCAGGGGATGAACACTATGGATCATTTTGCACAAGATATCGGGCAGTGAAACGGGCTGCTTTGCGAAAGAGCAAGTACCCATAACTAAAATGTATTTATGCCAAGTTTGGGCAACCGACTTAAGGAAATGATGAAGACAAGATTCCACCTTTGTTTGAGAAACCAGAACGACAGTTTCCGGATCCCGGAACCTAAGATCTCTTTTAATTCTAGTTTAACAGCCTTCTTGGGATGCCCGCTTCCGCCAAGGAACGGAGATACGGTCAGCATCCTCTGTGCCACCGTGACCAGGATATTTTCACCAAGAGGCTGATTAGAGCTTCTGAGAGAATTGGATAAGATTTTAAACTTGTAGTGCTTAAGTTCACATTTGCCATTGTTTTAGTTTGGCCCTGCGCTAACCGGAAAAGAGGCGCCGTTGACAGGAAATGAATGCATCCACAAGGCCTAAAAATCCCTGGAGGAGGAGACATTTGCCGTCTGTCTGCATCATTTTATCTCATTTGATCCCTCAGCAGGGCCGGTAAGACCATTATTTCCATCGTACACATGAGCTTCTGATGGTTCAGCGGCAGAGTTGAGACAGGGGCGCAGACCTTCGGACTCCAAATCCAGTGCTCCTTCGACGTGCCCCGCTCACTCACTGCTTCCCGTTGTTGAGTCCACGTACATCGGAAGACCAAAAGCAGAGGCAGACAGAAAAAAAAAAAAAAAAAAGCCTCTCCAATTAAATTCAGTAATGAAGGAAAAAAGAAACCCAGTAAATGCTCTGCCAGAAAGAAACCTCACAAGAAAATATGGGAGCTGGAAATTCAATTAGAGAAAGTTGTAGATAGATTCTTAAGAATAAAACGCAGAGGGATTAATTAAAGAAATAACATTAGTTAACGAAAAGGGTCAAGGTTTAGAATCAATATATTCTTGGAGTTGGAAGCAAGACCTGTCTGAGATCTGAGAAACTACGAGGGAGTGGAGAATTAGGGAAGGGACGCAGACAAAGTGAATGAACGGGGCGAACGAAAAGCAAGGATCCTCAAGAACAACATGAAAATGAGTAGGGCCAGCAAGACAGGCAGGAGGAGAGGTTAAGCAAAAGGACACCCGAAGCTGGCAAAAGCACGATTAAACACAAATAAAATGCAAGACGCAAAAAGGCAGGCACGGAAGCCGGAACCTGAAGCGAGAACAATAGATCTGTGTTTGCACGTTGTTTTTCTACAGGGGTACATGCTATTTTCCTTTCCTTTCGGCCGATTTTCTTCCCACTCTGCCGCCCTCTGAGCTCTCCAAAAGGGAAATGCAGAGGGTGTGAAGGGGATGAAAAGTCAAGCTGCATATTTTTAATGTGTTTCCAAATGTCACTGAGAAAGCTACCGCAGCCTACTTGGTATGTAACGTGTATTTTAAAACCGCTAAACCGTGATAGTCAGGAGGATGGCACCAGCTAGCATCAGGGAGGGGAGAGCCATGAGTCAGATTTGAAAAATATTAAATAGTGGCCGTTAGCTTCTCAAATGTTGGGTCTCCAACAGCATTATGAGTCCGCGTTTAAAACCGCGTCGTGTTGTTCGAAACCGATCCGTTGAAAAAGAACTTTTAGACCCTTGGATAAGAAAAAAACAAAACAAAACAAAGTACCCTATAACTAAAGTACAATATTATCATATATATTAGAATGAGCAGAACGGTGCTTTTGAACCTGCCTCAGCGTATCATCCAAACACCCGCAGACTGCCAGAGAGAGATACTGATGTCGTGCGTCAGGCAACTTGACCTGCCCTTGGCCACCCCATCAAATATGTGCTCCAGAAGCAGCTCGCCCCCCAGGAGCCATGTCCTCAGAGAATGTCCGGGACAAAGGAACTTCTTTCCCTCATCGACATCAGGGAGGTTCTCCGCTGAGAAAGGGTGAGTGTGGCTATAAAGTGGACAGGGGAGGGGGAAGGGAGCGAAAAGGGATACGAGAAAAGCTAGTACAGGCTTCAAAAATGTTACCACCTATGTAGCCTTGAGCAACTTCCTTAAACTCTCTAACGCCTCAGTTTCCTTATCTGTTAAATGGGGGATGAGAATAGTATTTACCTCAGAGTTATGGCAAGAATTAAATAGCACATCATCGCGCAACGCATTTAGCCCAAAGCCTAGCATCATGTGCACGAAGTGCTCCATAAATGTAGATAATACGATTAATACCATTCTTCTGCATCCGCATTTGTCTTCACGCATTCTTTACTTTATTCAACCAACGTTTGTTGAACCCCTAGTATATGCCAGGCACGGTGCTGGGTACCGGGGATGAGCATCTGGGTTCAGTGAGACATCTCTCTGCCCTTGCAGCCTTTACAGTGCAGTAGAAAAGACATCATGCGAAATGTGACTACCGCATTAACCGTTTAATTACATCTGTCATAAATGCTATGAAAGAAAAGTCCAGGATGCCAGGAGAGAGTGGAAGAGGGGACTTGATCTAATTTAGGGCTTCCTCCCGGAAGTAAGTTTTGAGCTAATTCTGAAGGATGAATAAAAACTGACCTCTCAAGGGCAGGGGCAAAGCTTGAAGTAGAAAGACGGAAGAGCACTGCAAAGAGAGGGAACAGTATATGCGAGGGCTCAGAAGCAGGACTTCTAGAAAGCAGGTAACTGGGAGTTTTTGTTGCTGCCTCTACCCGTGACCTTACTGTAATGTAACCAAGCCAACCTCGCCAGCAAGCGGGAAGAAAAAGGATAGTTCCATTCTGGAACCCAAAGCCTGAATCTAGTCTGTGGGTTAAAATACACACGGGGGTTTACGGTTTAATTTTGCATGTAGTTCTGGGCCACGTCTGAAAGTTCACAGATGAAAAGCATAGAAATGCAAGCGTGACACTGACTATTGAAATGTCTCCCATGCCAGAGGGAACCAAAAAAACACACGGGGCTTGTGAGCCAAGCCCACCTTGCGCTGTGAGAGTTAACGCTGCTAGTGTGTTTATATTACAGACTTCATCTTTAAGGCTCCGAGATTTGGTCATAAAATCTCTCCCCAGCCGAAACGTGGCATATAAATAAGGTCTCTGCTTAAGGGTTGACTTGTTCTGTTGCCCTTTGAAAGCTGTCCTTTCACCAGATACAGCTCTGGGTGACTTTTTCACCACCCACTTTTAACTCTTCCTGGTTAGGAAAAGCCACTACCAAAGTCACCTCATCCTTGCTGCCTACAACTGAGAAGTGGGCAGAACATTAGACCTTTCTGCAACGTGGCCAGAAAAAGAGACATGTGTACAATGGGAAGAAGGCTATATGGCAATCAGAGAATGATTCCAACACGAAATTCCTTTTAAAACTCTATTCCCACTCAGTGTTCCGTAGGATGGTAAAGCTCTGGTGACAACACGACACGTATCCAGTTCTAGAAAGCAAAAAACACAACCTAGTAACTGTCTGAAGGAAAATTCAGTATCAAGCATCAATCTCTCCAAAGTATAGCTCGTCTCCAATGAAATCACCATGAAAACCAATAGCAGGAGGGTTCTTTTTTTCTCTCCTTTTGCCTACTGAATGGGCCGTGGACTCGGTGACTGGGGCTGCAATTTTGTTGCCGCTAATTTTTTCTTCACTTTTAATTTTGAAATAATCAGAGATTCACAGGAAGTTGCAAAAATAGTACAACACAATGTGCCCATCACGGGGCTTCCCCTTGTGGTGACATCTTACAAGGCTGTCACGCGTCGTCAAAACTGGGCGATGAACTGGCGTAAGTTATCAGACCACAGATCTGACTCTGACTTCACCAGTTTCTGCCTGCAATCCTTTTTCTATGTCTGTGTAGAGTTCCATGGCATTTTGTCACACGTAGGAACGTGCGACATCACCACCACAAAGGAACTCCCTTGAGCTGTCTCATTTTTTTAGCCACACCTCCTTCCTTCCTTCCCCTTCCCTCACCCCTGGAAACCGCCTGTCTGTTCTCCATCTCTAATTTTGCCATTGCAAATGTTATGTAACATTGAGGAGGTTACATAAGTGAAACCATAAAATGTAAGGCTTTTTGAGACTAGCCTTTTTCACTGAGCGCTATGATCTAAATGTTGTGCCCCAACTCCACCATATTCTCACGCTGAAATCCTAGCCCCCAGAGATGAGGCTCTTCGGAAGTGTTTGGGAGGTGCTTAGATCATGCCGGTAGGGCTGTTGTGAACGGAATTCATGCTTTCATAAAAGAGATCTCACGGGGCGCCTGGGTGGCTCAGTTGGTGAAGCGGCCGACTTCGGCTCAGGTCGTGATCTCACGGTCCGTGAGTTCGAGCCTCACGTCGGGTTCTGTGCTGACTCCCCTGCTCATACACACTCTCTCTCTCAAAAAAAAAAAAATAAACATTAAAAAAATTTTTTTTAAAGACCTCACTAAGGTCCCTTGCCCCTTCCTTCACGGCAAGATGGTTCAGGCTATGAACACAGAAAGGGACCTTCACCAGAATGAGATCGTGCTGGCCCCTTGATCTTGGACTTCCCAGTTTCCAGAACTGTGTTAAGTAAACTTCTGTTGTTCATAAGCTACTTAGCTTGCGGTATTTTGTTACAGGAGCCCAAATGGATTGAGACACTGGACACAACTCCCCTAAAATCCATCCAAGTTGTTCTATCAATAGTCGATTCCTTTTTATTGCTGACTAGTATTCCATTGGATTGGACGTACCATAATGTGTACAACCATTCACTTGGTGAAGGACGTTTGGGCTGTTTCCAGTTTGGGGCTACAAATAAAGCTTCCATGAGTACTCACGTATATGTTTTTACGTAAACATAAGTTTTCATTTCGCTAAGATAAATGCCCAGGTGTGTGATGATTGCCATACTGCTTTCTAGATGATTGTACAACTTTACATTTCCGCCAATTATGAACGATCCAGTGTCTCAGCATTCTTCCTTAGTTTTGGGTTTTGGGTTGTTTGTTTGTTTGTTTGTTTTTTAGGATTTTATTTTTCAGTAATCTCTACACCCAAAATGGGGCTCGAACTCACAACCCTGAGATCAAGAGTGGCACACTCCACCGACTGAGCCAGCCAGGCGCCCCTATATCTCTGCGTTCTTGCCAGAATCTGGTACGATGGGTAACGTTCGTTTTCGCCCTTCTACTGTAGTGGGATCTCCTCGTGATTTTACTTTGCCTTCCCCTAACGGCCAGTGATGTCGACTAACTCTTCATGCGCTTCCTCGCCACCCGTTTATCTTCTTTGCTGAAATTTCTGTTCAAGTCTTTTGTCCATTTTCTAACTGGACGGTTTGTTTCCTTACCGTTGAATTGACAGAATTCTTTATATACTGCGGATGTGAGTTTTTTGTAGCACGTGTGATTTGCAAATATTCTCTGTCTTTTCGTTCTTATAAGAGGGGCTTTTGTAAAGCAAAAGGTTTTCGTTTGACGAAGTCCAACGTGTCCATTTTTTTCTTTCGTGGCGCATGCTTTTGGTATCACAGGGGGACTAAACTCTTCTTCAGCGGACTGAAAGGCCACCATTCGTGATAATGAACACCGGGTATTATGCACTTGCCAGGAACCGGGAACTGGGTTAAGCCCTTCATAAGCATCGCCTACCTTCATCTTCACCTCAGCCCTGTGGAGTCCACACGATTAGCCGCATTATGACAAATGAGGTGACGGAATCTTAGCTGGGTCAGTCAACTTGCTGAAGCTCATACAGTGAGGAAGTAGTCAAGACTGGCTTCAAACTCAGGTACGTCTGACTCCAAAGTACATGGTAAAATGGACTTTGGAAAAAAGACTGGGGAATGTTAACTGAGAGAGGATTTCCTCAGGACTTGGGGTGGGATACAGGAGGTGGGAAGGGTCATAAGGGAAAGACTGGACTTACCCCATCCAGCAAAACGGTGTGAAGAAGGAGCAGTTCCTGGCAAGCAGCAGTGACGAACGGCACGTCGGCACTGACCGGAGTAGAAAACACCAATGACATCCCAAGTTCGAGTCAGCACTTTCGCATATGAGCACGAACACAGGCGTCCTTTCCACCGGCAGACGTTTTGCCCCCCATCAGATATATAAGAAAATGGTCTTGCCCAGCATGAAGGAGGACAATGCAATGCTATCCCCCTCCATCTCGAACTTGGAACGAACGGACGACAGCCAAGGAGTTCCCTGGGGAATGGAGGGGGGCTTCTCCGGAAGTTGTTTGCATATTGTGGTGAAGAGGATGAGAGAGGAGTTGGTATCGGGGGGGTCTGGAGCCGGAGGGGCGGGTGAACCACGAACAACGCGCGTGTGGCCGTGCTCTTGAACCCAGGAATCGAAGCGACTTGGCTCCAAAAGCCAATAAACTGTGGCATTTGCATTAATTTCACTGAGCAGGGGAGCACACACTTGCACTATCAGCTGAGAGATGTGAAATTTAGCTGACCTATGCTCACTCTCAGTGATTGGAGTCGGAAGCTGCCCGACGATGCAAGATCATCTCGAGAGGACAGTGGTTCTCAAAGTGCAGCCCCGGGCCGGCAGCATCAGCCTCACACTGCGGTTGTTAGAAATGCCAGTTCTCAGACCCCACCCCACATCTACTGACTCCAAAACTCCGGGGATGGCCCCAGAAATCTGTGCGTCTAAAAGCCTTCCGGGTGACCGTGGGGGTTTTTTTGTTATTTTTTTTTTAATGTTTCCTTCTTTATTTTGAGAGAGAGTGAGAGAGAAAGAGAGCACAGGGAAGGGGCCGAGAGAGAATCCCAAGCCGGCTCCATGCTGTCAGCGTGGAGCCCAACTCGGGCCAGGCCTCAATCGCACGACCATGAAATCACGACCTGAGCCGATATCAAGAGTCGGAAGCTTAACCCACTGAGCCACCCAGCACCCCCCCCCCCCACCAGGCAATTCTCATACAGGATAAAGTTTGAGCACAGAAGGGAAGCAGAAGGAGGTTTATAATGTGTATCAGAACTAGTTTCAGCTGCATATAAAATGTAAAACTCAAAATATTAGTGGCGAAACACAGCGGATTTATTCTTTTATGTCGAAAAAGTCAGCAGGTGGGCCACCCTCAGCCCTGCCTCTCGCCCCGAAGGGTGTGTCACAGTCCAAGACGACCAGTCAAGCTCTAGCACTCATATGTCACATTCAGAGGAACAGGAAGGAACAACAGAAAAAAGACGGAAGGGGAAACCCTCCCAAATTAGGCCGTGACCTTGAAGCAGAAATCCCATGGGACATTTCCGTTTACATTTAATCGCCCAGAACTTAGTTACATGGCCGCGACTATGCGCAAAGGAGGCTGGAAAACGCGGCCTTCGATCAGATTCAGGGCAGTGTTCGAACCCCTTGAAGGCAACAAGGGTTCTTTTCTAAAGGAAAAGGGAGAAGGCGACCTGACACCCGTGAGCCTTTGCCACAGACCCCTCGGAGGCAGCTGGCAGAATCCTGGAAACTTGGAAAACATCTTGGAATCAGCCAAATCTTCACATTTCTACACTAATCTGTTTAAGGCAGTAAGCATTTTGGCCTTTTAGTAGGAAGGCCCTGGTCGTAGATAATAAATATTAGGATCTTCAAATATGTTGAAGGAGAGAGGTTGTTGGTGGTGTCGTACGATGCCAGCCCAGGGTTCTAAGAAAGTTTCAGGGCAAACGTCCTTTATTTATTTATTTATTTATTTTTCAACGTTTATTTATTTTTGGGACAGAGAGAGACAGAGCATGAACGGGGGAGGAGCAGAGAGAGAGGGAGACACAGAATCGGAAACAGGCTCCAGGCTCCGAGCCATCAGCCCAGAGCCCGACGCGGGGCTCGAACTCACGGACCGCGAGATTGTGACCTGGCTGAAGTCGGACGCTTAACCGACTGCACCACCCAGGCGCCCCAAACGTCCTTTATTTAATTATGATAGAAGCAAGTGGTTGGCTTCCCCCAAAGAGAAGTTATTCAAACGAGCTTTTCTAAACTGTTTTTACAAAAGAAAGTCCCATGGGCACCTGAGTGGCTCAATCTGTTAAGGGTCTGCCTCTTGATTTTGGCCCAAGTTGTGATCTCACTATTCGTGGGATCGAGCCCCGTGTCGGGCTCTGATTGCACAGAGCCTGCTTGGGACTCTCTCTCTCTCTCTCTCTCTCTCTCTCTCTCTCTTTCTGCCCTTCCCTGTGTGCTTTCTTGCTCTGTCTCTCAAAATAAATAAACTTCTAACAAGAAAGAAAGAAAGAAAGAAAGAAAGAAAGAAAGAAAGAAAGAAAGGAAGGAAGGAAGGAAGGAAGGAAGGAAGGAAGGAAGGAAGGAAGAAAGAAAGAAAGAAAGAAAAAGAAAGAAAGAAAAAGAAAGAAAGAAAAAGAAAACCCCAGCCCTCACTCGGAAAAATGTACAATAACTTGTCCTGCACAGAACGTGGCCCCTAAGCTTTGTTTTCCCCAGAACGGGGGTGGAAAGTGGACGCCCAGCCAAAACAGGTGAGGCACACCAAAGAATCAGTGATCAGCAACATCTCTTAAGTTCTCAAACTTCAGGTATTTCTTCAAACTCGTTAAAAATGCAAATTCCCAAGCCCTAAGCCAAAAGATTCTAATGCTACAGAACAGAAACAGCATCGGTGAATTTGTGGGTTTATTTCAAGTATCCCAGCTGATTCAGATGGACCTTTGACAAACTCTAAACACAAGTCCCCAAATGCACACGATACCACAGCAGGCAATGTATGGAACAAATTCATTCAAAAGCTGACGCTTGCACCTTCCCCAACATACAGCGAAGTTAAAACAGCTGGTTGATTTGATGAAAAAGATCAGATCAGCTGTTTGATAGCAGTGTTGAATAACTTTAGTTAAAATGGGCAAATCAGGAAATTCTCCCCGCTCTGAGCCCACCATTAACGGATGGCTGCTCAAACAGCAGGAAGGACAGTGACAGCGGTGCCACCGGAGATAAGGGCTGCCCCAAGTGCCACCAGGGGTCCTCCGTTGCCCTGGGCCCTGTTGCTTTCAGCCTTAGAGAACAATGAAGGTTCCAGCTGTAACCAAGTTCTAATTTGACTTTGAGGTCCTGGGACAGGTGCGTGTCGCTGGGTACTGGGAGCCTCGAACCTCGGGAGAAACGGCCAAGAGGTGAAGTCGGGAGAGCCAAAAGGAATACTGGGGAGGAGAGGGAGGGACCGAGCGGGGAAGAGAGGGTCCCTCTGGCACAAAGCTGCTCAGTCTTCAACACACAAACGCTGGCCGACACAGGCGCACACACGTGCACGACACGATGAGCGGAAAACACCCCACCCTACGCCCCACGGTGGTTAATATAGAGGATGAGCTGCAAACACCATAAGAACGGAGTAAAGGCACACGTTTTAAAATGGATGCTGGTCGTGCGGGTTAAAAAAGGAAAAAGGCACCTTTTCCTTTTCAAAAACAAGAAAGAAGGAACCAGCAGAGAAAACCATGAAATCTACAAAGACAGAAGCCACGAAGGAAAAAGGAGACACAGCGGACCGAGACACAACGGGGGAAGCAGCATAAAAAATAGGAGAGAACGTGCCAAAAAGAAAAAACCTTAAGAAACCGGCCACTTGATCATCATTTTGACGCAGAGACTTCAAGAGGATGTCTCGCGTTATCTGGCAATAACCCACTACGTGCCGCGTTTTAGATCCTTCCTTGGAATTGTTAGAAGAAACTGTGTGGTGGGCCTCTCTCCACATTGACACAACGGACTCGGATGAGGCGAAGTCGTAACAGAGAATCATTGTACGTTTTGTCCCTGTCTGGGGACATACAGACAATAGTGCTGACACTGGAAGTTCACAGCAATTTGGAAAAGACGGGAGGGGCTGAGGCATGACCAGCCCTTCTGCGCCTCTTGTGCATATAGTTGGTCTCTAATGACAACAGCTGTTGCCCACCAGGCCTGTCACTCTTTCCAGTCATAATTCTTAGGCTTCTGAAGAATGTGATCTCTTCTCCCCCTCAAACAGAGCTATGTGCTTTCCTTTTTCTGTTTTTTCTTTTTAATGTTTATTTATTTTTGCGAGAGACAGAGTGGGAGCAGGGGAGGGGCAGAGAGGGAGAGAAGGAGACCCAGAATCCGAAGCAGGCTCCGGGCTCCGAGCCGTCAGCAGCGGAGCCCGACGCGGGGCTCGAACTCACAGACCGCGAGATCACGACCCAGGCCGAAGTCGGACGCTCAACCGACTGAGCCCCCCGCCAGTGCCCCAGAGCTATGTGCTTTCTGAAGTGCTGATGCGCATTTGACCATCGTTTCTCAGGTATGGGCATTGACCGTGCAAGTCTGCCAAGCACAGTGGACACAATTTCTCCCCCTCGCGTTGATGTTCCTCATCATCAAGTCCTACAGCCTGTCAGGATGAAGAGATCAAAAAATAACACTTACTGAGCACCTCCCGGCCACCAGGCTCAACGTTTCCTAGGCTATTCATTTAATCGTCACTCCAGCCCTCTGGGCGGGGGTGGGGGGGGCGTCTTTCTTATTACCCTATTTTGCGGACGACAAGACAAAGTCTCAGAGAAATTAATAACTGTCCCAATGCTATGAACTCGTGGATCTGGAAAGCCAACCACAGGAATTTTAATGTCCACTGGAGCATAAAAATGTACCATGCTAGGAACACCCAGTGTCATAAGCCAGTGCAGATTCAGAACCTCAGGTGGATCCCTGGAATTTGAATTTTAACAAGTGCCAGGAAATGACTCTGATTCTCATTAAATTTGGGAACCACGTGACATAAGAAGCAAAAAAAAAAAAAAAAAATGCTGAGATACCGAGCATATGCTTTTAGAGCTAACAGTATAACAGAGAGTTTCTCTGTGTTTTTTTTTATACTTCAGGCTGCCGTGTGGGGCAAGGATGCTGGTTAAGCTGGTTAGATTCTGTGAGCCACTTTGCTTCCCTGTAAAATGGGAACCGTAGTTTCCATCCCACACGATTGCAGCGAGGATAACGCACGTGAGAACACTTGGCAAGTTCCAAAGAGCTGTGTGCTTGATCGCAAAAATGGCCCCAAATCATCCCCCAACCCCTAGATCCACACACGTGCAGTATTAATGTCGCAGCTCTCCCCATCACGGCGTGTTCTAGTCCTTGAATGTGGGCCATGTGATTTGCTCTTGCCAATGGGACAATAGCCAACATGACTCGGACAGACGCTTTTAGTCCTCGCACGTTGAGGTCTGCCCTATTGCTATGCTTGGGACCCTAAGGCTACCTTGTGACTGACTCTCAACTCGCCTTCTGGAAGTTAAGAGACCACAGGAAGAAGGACTGTAGTCAGTCAGCTACCGGCCAATAGACAGTCAACAGCCAGGCACAGACATGAGGCCATTCTGGATCACCCAGCCACCTGCGAACTTTCCAGCTAACTGTGTACTCAGGAAGAAAACCCACAGAAATCAGTAGAGCCAGCCTAGACCATTAGAACTGCCCCGGAAGCCCACCAAATTGGGAGCTAAATAAATGATCATGGGAGCGCCTGGATGGCTCAGTCGGCTGATCGTTGGACTCTGTGTTTTGGCTCAGGTCACGATCCCAGGGTCATGGGATTGAGCCCCACATCAGGTTCCATGCCTTAAGCGGAACCTGCTTAAGATATTCTCTCTCTCTCTCTCTCTCTCTCTCTCTCTCTCTCTCTCTCTCTCTTTCTCTCTCTCCCTCCCTCCCCCTCTGCCCCTCTCCCCTACTTGCACTCTCTCTTAGATTGATAGATAGAATAAAATGATGGTCAGAGCCATCAAGTTTTGGAAAAGTTTGTTACACGGCAAAAGCTATCTAATACAGGCTCTATGCATATGCTACCAGTTGGGTTGTTTCGTGTTCAGAGCATGACTTCTGTAGTTTACTAAGATGCTGCCCAGAAGGGCTTTGCACAGATGGGCAGACATTATTGTGCTGATCTTCAGGCAAGGTCTTTTATCACATGGGTACGATGTCCCGCACAAATTATCTGACAGTCTCTCCTGACAAAGCACACTCTGGACGCGGCAAGGGACTGAGATGAAGGAACCCCTCCCTATCCCTCTCGGTGGTTCGAGAAAGGCAGTTCAGCCGCCTGGTGCGGGAGGACATAGAACCTAAATCTTGCCCAAGCCGAAAAGCTTCCCGGAGGATCAGAAACGTCCTGAAGCCTGAACCGAGCACCCTCACTGCCGTACGAAGTGTTACTGTGCAGAATATATTAGATAAACCTGTAATGGTGAACAGGCCAGGATTGCACTACCCACCCAGGCTCACTCCGGGAGTCTTTATACTATGATTAAATGCCTTTGATAGGCATTTTCAAAGTGTGTTGTTCCTCTTGCTGAACATTTTGGCGAGAGAAGACTCATCATCTGTAAACATTATCTGAGGAGCCTCATTCAGTGGAACAAGGTACAAGGTTTTCTATCAACTTCATATTCTGCAACCTGAAAAGTAAGTATAAAACCGAGAATTTTTTAAATCTCCCTTTCCTTCCCCCCCGGGAGATTTAGAGATCATGCAATGAATGAATACAGCCGTTTTAGCATTCATCTGACACAGCAAATTGCAACTCACTCTGGGAGTAACTATTTGCAAGGCTGATGCATCACATTCAAATCACATACTCATTCTGAGCTCCCCCCCCCCCATGCACACTTTATTAGATGGTTATGGTGTTATTGTTGGTTGAGGATAACCACATAACCCACTTTCTTAAATCCTTCTCCAAGCTGTATTGAATCAGGGGGACGTCTCAGAACACCACTGAGTAACCCAAAATAAGTCTCGGGCTCCTTCTGCTTTTTATACACAGGCTGGAATATGTTCATTTGCATGGAAGAATTTCAAATGCCTTTTTTAAAGCCTAACAGATTTCTCTGGATATAATTTGGAATCTCAAGCTCATTCAAGAAAACCAAAATCTGTCCAAATAAATGATCACCATGAAGTCGATTAATATGAGTTCTAGAACCAGGATCTAACTGAAATTTTTCTCACACCAAATCAAATGCCACTGAACCGTAGTTGGTTACCTCTGAGCTTTTGTTTGGCCAACAGATAATAAAAAGTGACCGAAGTTGTGTCGGAAATACTTAGGAGCTGGATACACTTCGTGGCTGAAAGTGATCCAGGCACCAAATGACGAAGGAAATGAATAACCAGTAGAGAAAAAAGAAAAAAGGAAACCATCGCAGGAACACAAGGGAAGAGAGAGGCGTGCCGACGATAACCGAAGCAGGAGCGTGGACAAGGTCTCCCCAGGGCATCCATGGAGTAGCAATACAAGACTGCCAAGGACCAAACTCCAGGGAGCACCAATACTAAAAGTATAGGCTGAGCCTGAGCCTGAGAGGGAGTGGCCAGCAAGGCGGGAGGAGAAGCTGGAGTGGCCCGTATCACCGAACTCAAGGAAACGAGTGTTTCAACACAAGGAGGATGCCAAGAGAGCAAGTAAGAACTGAGGACAAGGGACTTCTTTGGGTTCCCCAACACGAGAAGTTACTGGTGCCTCTGGCCCGAGCAGTTTTTGTGGCGTGGTGAGGGCAGAAGGGAGACCGTAGTGAGTCGAGGAGGCTATGGCAGGTATTAAATGAAGACAGCAAGTGTGGACAATCCTTTTAGGAAAGTTAGCCCTCAAGTGTGTGGGAGGGAATGGGGAAAAAGAAGAGGACGGAGAACACGGAATGAGAAGGGCTTTATTAAGAGGACAAAGGTTTGGGGCGCCTGGGAGGCTCAGTCAGTTAAGTGTCCCACTTGAGTGCAGGTCATGATCTCGCGGTTCGTGAGTTCGAGCCCCGCGTCGGGCTCTGGGCTGACGGCTCGGAACCTGGAGCCTGCTTCCGATTCTGTGTCTCCCTCTCTCCCTGCCCCTCCCTCACTCATGCTCTGTCTCTTTGTATCAAATATAAACAGTAAAAAAAACTTTAAAAAAAAATTTTTTTTTCAACGTTTATTTATTTTTGGGACAGAGAGAGACAGAGCATGAACGGGGGAGGGGCAGAGAGAGAGGGAGACACAGAATCGGAAACAGGCTCCAGGCTCTGAGCCGTCAGCCCAGAGCCCGACACGGGGCTCGAACTCACGGACCGCGAGATCGTGACCTGGCTGAAGTCGGACGCTTAACCGACTGCGCCACCCAGGCGCCCCAAAAAAACTTTTTTAAAAAGATTCTCTCTCCCTCTCTGCCCCTCTACCTCGCTCATGTGCACGCTTGCTCGCTCTCTCTCTCTCTCTCTCACACACACACACACACACACACACACAAAAGAATAGAAGGGCTTAAGTGTTTTTAAAGGTTGACAGCAAGGAGGCACATCTCTTCCATCCTTACAGGTGGAATGAGAGAGAAGGGGGCAGTTACAGAGATATGTGTAAGTCTGGTGGGCAGAAATTTTGTGCGCTCCTACCTGGTGACCTTTTTTCTCAGTGAACTAGGAACCAGAGTATCTCTGCAGAGACTGAGGGGTGAGGGAGAGACCAGAGATAAGGTGAGAGTGAAGGTTTCAAACAGTCACAACAGAGACTGAGAAGGACGGAGTCGACTGTGGAAACACGGAGGGACTTGTAGGTGCCACAGAGGGCAGTCGTGGGTGAACTCACGAGTCACGGACTAATGGTCGTACCAGCGGCGAGATTTTGCCCAGAAGCGCTCAACTGTTTAGATGTAGGCAAACAGCAGAAGTTGGGTCCATGCGAGAATAGGGTTTTGGCACGTGGATTTGATAGAAGGGATAGAACAAAGATGTTAAGAATCCTGGCAGGGGAGAGGTTTGAGTGACAGACCACCAGATGCACGCAAAGCAAGAAAGGGAAGATAAGAGGGAGCCAGTATCACGCAGGGAGAAATAAGTGGGTCAAGCGAGGATAGCTCCCTTGAGGCTGGCCAACAGGGGTAGAGGGAGCAACGGAGGGAGGCAGCGGGAGGGGGCGTTTAGGAGACTGTGGTCAGAGTGGACGATGCGAACGAAGGACACCAGAAGTGGGTGCGGTTCTAAGAGTGACAAGTTCTACAACAAGGCCATGGAACGCATGACTGGAGGGGAGTGTAGGCCAAGGTCAAAGAAGAAGATACGCACCTTGAAAGCCTAGGGGTGGCTTGTTATCTACACAGGCCACGGAGCTCAGAGGATGACGGCAGGGCTGGGGTGTAGAGGAAACAATGGACAGTCACTGACTGAGGGAGAGTGACCAGCGAGCCGGACGCTGACAGAGATGAGGACATTGAGAGAATGGCAGTTACCCCACCTGAGTCTCAGAAGCCCCGAGGGTGGAAAATGGTCTGGAAGAAGCACGAAGAGCCAGGCGAGGACCCGCCCCCCCCACCCTTTCAACCTGACACCCTGTGAATGAGAGCTGGGGGACCACCGCCTGAAAGACCCACAGGGGACGAGGCTTCAGTTAGGACTGAGGGAGAGCGAGCGAGGATGTGGGCAAGCAGAGCACGGGATCCGAGTTGCAAGCTTCCCGGGGCGGAGGGGACGGCGCGAGCGGACAGGAAAGGTAAGTGGAAGGAGTCGCATATCGTAGCAAACAGGGACCAGAGAAAACCGGCAAAGAATTCACCCCAACTTTCTTTGGTGGTTGAGGAGAAGGGGTAGGGCTGGCTCTCCCGGAACCCAGGCATCACACATATGAACTCTAAGGTCACACGGGAATAGCATTTAGTTTGAAGCACATGAAATCGCTACTATTCAAATCGCTACCCAAATGATAACGGCACAGGCTTCAACTTCTCAGTATCTGCCTCCTGGGGGCACCTGGGTGGCTCAGGTGGTTAAGTGTCCGACTCGTGATTTCGGCTGAGGCCATGATCTCACGGTTCGTGAGATCGAGCCCCACATCGGGCTCGGTGCTGACAGCTCAGAGCCTGCTTCGGATTCTCTGTCTCCCTCTCTCTCTCTGCCCCTCCCCCACTCGTGCGCAGGTGCGTGAGCGCTCGCTGTCTCCCTCTCTCTCTCTCTCTCTCTCTCTCTCTCTCTCCCCCCCCCCCGTCAGAATAAATAAACATTAAAAAAAAGAGAGTATCCGCACACAAAAGGGAATGACACTTTCAGCAGTGGCCTGGGACGAATGCGCTCCTCCCTTCTGTTAACGTAAGATCCCATCGGTGGAGCTCCAAGGGCAGGTGGGGCACGAGAGGAATGCCTGCTTCCCAAGGACAGACCTCAGGCTGGCTCTGGACCACTTGGCGTCCGGAGAGGAGAGAGGGATCCAGCGGTGGGAACGAAATCAAAGGGAGAAACAGCAAAGGAGAAACAAGGGTAAAAACCTCAGAAGGTGCCTACTATCAGAAACAGCATCTCCTTTTCCCCAGGAAAGGAAGTGCCACCTCCCCCAAAACCAATTATAGTGGCGGACAGGAAAGGCACGGTGCTCAATAAGGAGAGAAAAATGACTGTAAAGCAGTTTGCAAGAATAAAGAGTTATATAAAGTCCCGATAATAAGAAATCACCTTGCCCGAGGTATGAAAACCTTAAAAAAAACCCGAAAAATCAAAACGTGGAGAAGCAGAAGGCCTCGATGAGCTTCCAGAAGGTTTGTATGCTTGCTTGCAATTCCTCCCCCTCAATATCTCCAGCCGGACTCTGTAAGAGCAGACCTCAATCAGGTTTTCAGGTGAAAAGGGGCCGAGACCCCGTTGAAAGCTGGCACCCCCAACACGCCTGTGCGCCCCCCCCATGTTCATCGGAGGAGGGCAGAGACTCTGGGGGAACCTCTTTACAGACTCTGGCATCTGCCTTCTGGAATACTCCTGCATCTGTTTTGTGAAGGTTTTCTTTCCTTCTTTTTGTTATATAAAACAAGATTGGAAAAAATAAGCTTTGTTCGAAAGAAAGAAAAGAAAAGAAAGAAAGAAAGAAAGAAAGAAAGAAAGAAAGAAAGAAAGAAAGAAAGAAAGAAGAAAGGAAGGAAGGAAGGAAGGAAGGAAGGAAGGAAGAAAAAGAAAGAGAGAAAGAGAGAAAGAGAGAAAGAGAGAAAGAGAGAAAGAAAGAAAGAAAGAAAGAAAGAAAGAAAGAAAGAAAGAAAGAAAGAAAAGAAAGAAAGAAAAGGAAGGAAGGAAGGAAGGAAGGAAGGAAGGAAGGAAGGAAGGAAGGAAGGAAGGAAGAAAGAAAGAAAGAAAGAAAGAAAGAAAGAAAGAAAGAAAGAAAGAAAGAAAGAAAGAAAATAGGTCTTTCTGACTTCTCGGTACTGGAGCTCTGTTCTTTATATATCTACTTGTTCCATTGTTAAATAAACCCACATATTTAAGGGTGACACATTCTCCTAACTAGTGCCTTGTCAGGCCCATGTGCCTTGCTAAAAATGGACCTTGATGACTGCTGTTTCCATTTTTTTTTTAAGAAATAATTTGATTATTTTTATCCTGCTTCTCTCGATCACCACTCACAAGGAAATGGTTATTTTTTTTTGCAAAAACCATTTTTAAACACGCCAAGAGCTCCAACACGTACAGACAGAAAATGTTCTTCAACACATGTGTATAAGTCACACACACATACTCCTCGCCTTGTGAAAATTAGCTTTAAATTTGGAGTCAACGCTCTTCTGCAGTAAAACTGTTTTCTGTTCAACCTCTTACAATATTATGTGCATCCCTACATCTTACTTTGTGCAGACCTGAATATCTCCCAGAAAATGGATAATTTAATAAAAGCGGGTGATATGAATCACCCAGGGACAATCTGAATTATTATCTGCAGATAATTCATTATGCACATATTTCTCGCGAGATTCTTAAATCAGCAGGGCTTCTTAAGCCGAGACTTTCAAATTTTGTCTGTAATAACTGGAGACTTGACCCATAAATCAGCAAATAGGCCAGCAGGCTCGCCACATGCTTCACATTTCTTCTTGGGAGGAAAAGGCACTTAATTATCCGGAGGTCACAGAAGGAAAAAATGGACATGAAAGTTGTTAGGGGTTTTATAGCAAAGTACCACTAATTTCAGCAGTGTCTTCAAAAAGGGAGCTTGTGAAAAGAAGCCAGTGAAAACGCTTGAAATCAACCTAGGCGACTCATGCAGAGGAAGATGTTTTGAATGTTTACAAGAACCATCTCAGCAACCAGCACTGCCTCCCGTTAGCAAGAAGACGCTTGTCTGGCATTTGACTCTTTTGTTTCATGTTACCCATTTCGCAGATTAAATTTCTAATATGGAAGGCATGGGAACCTAGGACTTATTTTCATCAATGTATGGAATGTTAATAAAAGGATCAAGTTCATCCTTTACTTCTAGTATCTTACCTCACCCCCGCTTCACGTTCTAGAACCTCTCAGTTACGATTCTGCCCTCTTCCTATTCTTCAGGAGTTCTTTCTTCCACCCCCACCCCCTCCCCCGCCCCATGGTAAAAAGCCACACTCCATAAAGGACCCCATATTGATATCATAGTGCCGTGTGACGATGGTGCAAAACTCCGTGGGACGTAGCCCCCGGAGACTTGGGTTCAAATCCTAATGCCCACTAGCACTGGGCTCCCTGACGGGTTCGCTCGTCCCCCAGCTGCTATCACTGTAGGCAGCTACCCGCTCATGGCTGTCTTCTTCTCCAGGAAACTGCTCTCGGACAAGTGGGAGTCCCTTGTCCCAGGACATTAAGGCCCCCTCCCCTCCCAGGGGCAGCCACTAGCCAATGAGTGATGCCACAAGAGTACCAAAGGCCGACTATCTCAAGGGAGGACCAGTTCGTGGTGCTTCGTGTGCCCCTGGGGCTCCTGTGGATCAGGCAGAAATCAGCCTCTAGTCCAGACCACGTCCTTGTTGGGCTCTCTTCCTCTGCCCTTTTCCACTTCCCTTCTCCCTTTCGAAGAGCGCTTGCTCAATAAGCCACTCGAACAAGACCCCCCCGCTTCAGGCTCTGCTTCTAGGGAACCCGACCTAAGATGCACTTGGACCCCGAACACTCACTTGACATGTCTGTTAGCAGGTCCCTCACATGCGAGACGACGATAATAAAACACACCTCACGGGAATGTCGCACCGGTTACATGAGAAAACCTGGGCAAAAACCCTCGCTCACCTACAGCGCTATTTGAGTTAAAAGGATTATTGTGACCTCATGTAAATATCGGGCTGTGTGTAAATTACCCTGCCCACAGGGGGAGCGGACCTTAATCAAAGAGCTTCCTCGCTTGGCCTCCAGTCCCTCTCTTGCTCCACTAGGTCTCTGGGGCTGGCTCCTAGCCCTCTGCCCAGCCTCTCAGTCCAGGCAGCACATGCAGCCAGGGAGAAGCACAGGCCACCTCGTTCAATTCCAAGTTTATGCTGAGGTTCCCCAGAGCCTGAAGACTCCAAGCACTAAATCTCCAGCTTTGATCCCTCTCTAGGACACCGGATTCACAGCTCCTAGTGTCTATTTAACAACTCCGTGGGGCTCTGTGACAGACACCTGATATGACGTGGCCAAAACACGACCCTTGGGTGGCCGCCTCTCGGTCGGCTTCCCCACCACTGCCCGCCTTCCCCATCTCAGTACACAGCTGCCTTAGAGAGAAGTGCTCAAGTCAAAACTCTAGGAATTAGACCTGATTGCTTTTTTTTATTCTCTCAGCCTTTCTATCCAATCTGTCAGTAAGCTCTGCCAACTCCTCCCGCAAATCCCACTTCCCTCCATGTCCGTCACCAGTGACATAATCCAGGTCACCATCATCCTGCTTGAACCACTGCACCCTGACAAATTCACTCCCCTTTAAAATATCAAGGTCGGGGCGCCTGAGTGGTTCCGTCGGTTAAGGGTCCAACTCTTGGTTTCGGCTCAGGTCATGATCTCACGGTTCGTGGGATGGAGCCCCCCATCAGGATCTGTGCTGATAGCGCAAAGCCTGCTTGGGATTCTCTCTCTCCCTCTCTCTCTGCCCCTTTCCTGCTCTCTTGCTCTCTCTCAAAATAAATAAATAAACATTAAAAAAAACAAAAATAACATATCAAGGTCATGCCACCGACCTAGCTTAAAACCTTCAAATGGTTTCCTGCCGTTCTTAGAGCAAGCTCTATCTCTCTCTCCCTCTCCCTCCTCTCTCTCTTTCCCCGTTCCTTTTCTTCGTGTTCTTTGAAAATGTCAACATCATTCTTGCCTCAGGGAATTTACATTTGCTCTACCTTCAGCCAGAACTGTCCCTCCCTAAACTTCCGTGGCAGTCTCCTTTTTGTCATTCTATGTTTGTTTTACTCTTCCAATTTAAAGTAGTTACCCAGGCATACTCACTCTAGCACATGACTCTGTTTTAATTCTCTGGAAATCCCTTCTCACTTGTTTATTTCGTTCACAGCTATATCCCCTGTATCCCAGGGCCCTAAAACACTGGCTGATACATAGTAAGTGATCACTAAATACAGTTTTTAGATGACAGATTCATGGATGAATGAATAAATGGAGCACTGGCCCCAAGCTCGGGTTCTAGCTCAGCTATACCATTTACTAGCCGTGAGACCTTGGGCAAGTTAAGTGACCCTTTCAAGGGCACTGTGGATGGGGTTTGCCAGGCTGGGGCTGAAGGGGAACAGGTAACAGGTTTTAACCTCCCAGAGTGTAGTGGGGCCTTAAAACCTCCTTCCTGGGTCCTAGACTCACTCTGCAGTACATATGGTAAAAGCTTACTCATGGGGTAGGGTGACCAATCGCTCCGTTTGCCCAGGCAGGACTGAGGGTTTCGGGGCACACAAGAGTTTCAATACTAAAACTGAGACAGTTCTAGCCAAAGCGGGCCAGCTCATCACCTCCTGTGAGGCCTAACACCTTCAAGGCCTTGAAGCCCCGTGGAGGAAGTTCAGTAAGGAAAGCCGGGCCTGGGTGGTGAGAGGGGGTGGTGAGGAACCTGACAGGCTGTGGTGCTGATTATGAAACGTCCTTGGACAGGTTTGGATCCTGTTGAGTTTTATTATTATTGCTATTGTTCTACTTTTTAATTTGAAAAAGTTTCGACTAGAGAAATCAACAAGAGTCCAAATAACTTGCTTTATTATTCTCTCCCTGTTTCATTTTTTTCTGGACCATTTGGAAGCAGACTACAGCTGTATGCTTCGTAACCCTTTAATATTTCAATTTTTTTTTAAATGTTTATTTATTTTTGAGACAGAGAGAGACAGGGCATGAACGGGGGAGGGGCAGAGAGAGAGGGAGACACAGAATCGGAAGCAGGCTCCAGGCTCTGAGCCATCAGCCCAGAGCCTGACGCGGGGCTCGAACTCACGGACCGCGAGATCGTGACCTGGCTGAAGTCGGACGCTCAACCGACTGAGCCACCCAGGCGCCCCAACCCTTTAATATTTCAGTGTGGCTATCCTTAGAACAAGGAGAAGCTCTTATATGACCATAATTCAAATTTAAGAAAGTTAACGTTGACACGATACTTTTATTTAATCAACAGTCTATACTCCAAACGCATAAACTGTCCCCAAAAGAAAACTTCCACTCCAGGATCCAGTCCAGGATCCCATATCGCGTTTAATTTTCATCTGTTTTTATCCTCCTATTCCTCATCTTTAGTAATATTGACATTTTTTTTTTTTTTTTAGAGAACCTGCCAATTATTTTATAGAATGTCCTTCAGTTGGGATCTTCCTTATTTTTAGAATGGGAATAATAATATCCACCTCACAGGATTAAATGAGATTCTTTCCTAATCTTAGTTTACAGAATAAATAAGATGGAATTTGAGATATGCCTAGCATGTGACAAGAGCTCCATAAATAATGGATATTAGGGTAACATGGAAGAAAGGAAAAAAATGGACTTTGCTAGACATTTCTTTGTGGAAGGGTTTTGGGTTTAAAAAGTATATAAAAGGGGCGCCTGGGTGGCTCAGTCGGTTAAGCGACCGACTTCGGCTCAGGTCATGATCTCACGGTCGGTGAGTTCGAGCCCTGCGTCGGGCTCTGTGCTGACGGCTCAGAGCCTGGAGCCTGTTTCACATTCTGTGTCTCCCTCTCTCTCTGATCCTCCCCCGTTCATGCTCTCTCTCTGTCTCAAAATAAATAAGCGTTAGAAAAAAATCAGGGGCGCCTGGGTGGCGCAGTCGGTTAAGCGTCCGACTTCAGCCAGGTCACGATCTCGCGGTCCGTGAGTTCGAGCCCCGCGTCGGGCTCTGGGCTGATGGCTCGGAGCCTGGAGCCTATTTCCGATTCTGTATCTCCCTCTCTCTCTGCCCCTCCCCCGTTCAAGTTCTGTCTCTCTCTGTCCCAAAAATAAATAAACGTTGAAAAAAAATAAAAATAAAAAATAAATAAAAAGTATATAAAAGGGAATCACTGGAAATGAAGATAATGTTATAAAGTAGAGGCCTACTTTCATAATGTATCAGCTTTTTCATTTTTATTCATTAATTTATTTAGCAAATATTTATTGAATCCCTAGAACGTGTCTGGAAACCTCAGGCAAATTTCTTCTCTCATCTACAAGCTTATGGTTTCCTCTGCACATGAGGATTATTAATAATATTTTCAAATAATTTCTGAAAAGACCAGATAAGAAGAATATAGATCTTCAGTTTCAAAACTTGAAAGGTCTATACACATATAAATAGACGCTCATATTCTTTTTTTTAAATTTTTTTTTAGTATTTATTTATATGAGAGAGAGGCAGAACGTGAGCAGGAGATGATCAGAGAGAGAGGGAGACACAGAATCCAAAGGACGCCTAGGCTTTGAGCTGTCAGCACAGAGCCCGATGTGGGCTCGAGCTCACAAACCGTGAGATCATGACCTAAGCCGAAGTCGGACCCTGAACCCAGTGAGCCACCCAGGTGCCCCAATGTTCATATTCTTGATAATGATATTCAGTATCAGGACCCTTCAGGTTGAACTTGAGAAGCAAGTGACAAAATACCCTAGATTAGGATGACAAAAACTGTTTTTAAAAATAGACACATGTCAGGGCGCCTGGGTGGCTCAGTCGGTTCAGCGTCCGACTTCAGCGCAGGTCATGATATCACGGTCCGTGAGTTCAAGCCCCACGATGGGCCGTGTTGACGGCTCGGAGCCTGGAGCCTGCTTCGGATTCTTTGTCTCCCTCTCTCTCTGCCCCTCCCCGGCTCATGCTCTGTCTCTCTCACTCTCAAAAATGAATAGATGTTAAAAAAAAATTTTTTTTTAATAGACACATGTCCATGATGTTTATGCTGAACTAAAACTGTGCTGCACCCCCACTGAACCAATGACCACGGGAACAGAAAGTGGGTGTGCAAGGGTAGATGGGAAGCAGAGGAGGACAACCTGACACCATGGAATTGTTCAAAGTCAAGGCGCGGCTACAGAGGAACGATTTGGATTTGGGCACGTCACAGTCAAGGCTATAGACCGAACACAGAAGACGACAGCAGTGACTCAGTAGCACTTGAACTCGATCTAACACGTGTTTCATAGACAATGCTTTCTCAAAACACCTTGCTGTTCACTTGCAGACCATACATCTGTCTCTGCAAGACCCCAAGGCTTTTTCTTCCCTGGAAGTCAAGGAAACCAGTCATGGGACTCTTTCCTTCCACCCTACCCAGCATTTCAAGTCAGAAAGACCAGGGTTCAAATTCAAACTTTCCAACGGACTCTCCGTGTGAATTTGGGAAACGTGCTTTACTTGTCCAACTATATTTTCTCATCCGTAGAAATAGTGATTACTTTACAGATTTGCTATCAAGTAACTCTTAAAGTGTGTTCCCAAATCAGCAGCTGGAGCATCACCTGGGCACGTGTCTGAGATGCAGACTCTCAGGCCTCACCTGAGAGCCACTGAATCAAGAATTGTGAGGGCAGGGCCCAGCCATCTGCATTTTAACAAGCCCTTCAGGCGATTCCACCGGGCTAAAGTTTGAGAACCGTTGTTGTAACGGATTGAACGATGTGATGTATATAAGTAACTGGCACGAGGCCAAGCAGCCACATCACAGAGTAACTGCACAGTAAGTTTTACTCCCTCCTCCGCCTCCCCCACCGCCCACAACTCTCCCAACACACGGAAGTGTGGATGCGTGCGTGCGCGCGCGCGCACACACACGCGCGAGCGCGTCAATGAATGCTTGGAATACTGTACGTGAAAACACTATCGTTTCAAAATTACATACATTAAGAGCTGAAAGTATACCTGTAAACCTTCATATGGCTGGGAGCGCCTGGCTGGCTCAGTCAGTACAGCATGGTACTCTTGATCTTGGGGTTGAGAGTTCAAGCCCCACACTGGGCACAGAGATTACTTAAAAAAAAAACAACAACAACAAAACAAAACAAAAACTTCATATGATGGAATGTAATGCCATGGTTCTCACATCTTGCCTACATGAAACTGGGAGGAAAGTTCATCAATAAATATCTATTACATGGTTATCATTTGTCCCAACTCTGAATGCTAGAGAGAATATTAGAAAAGCAGAAAAAATAGCTCCTGACCTCAAAGAGCTTAGTGGAGAAAAAAATGAAGGTACTGTTAAAAAACAAAACTCACCGAGTGAATGTGAAGATGTAATTGGCTTTTTTAAGCAATTCCTGAATCGGGGAGCGTCCCATCCAGCAGGCAGAGGGAAGCTGCAAGGAGCTATAAAAAATGGAAGAGGTTTGTAAGAAGGAGGCAGGGGGTAAGGAGGTTTTGCGAATCATGAAAAGAAAGGACTGTGTCAGGCAAGGCCACTGGCCCTTGGGTGGAGAGGCCTGTGTGACAGATGACCCCACGGGCGCTGACCCGAAAATTCTTGACTGGCCAGTAAAAACTACATTTCTAGGGGAGGTCAAAACCGCCTAAGTACCCTAATTAGGTTAGGTATTGAGCCCCCCCCCCCCGCCCCCGCCCGCTGGTGATGTGGTCTAGCTTAAGTGACTCCATTTTGGGTCTGTGCTTTTGTTTTTGACAGTAATTAATACTGACGGACACCCGTGTGACAGAAACTGTTTGGGGAGGAAATTATCTTGACGAATCCGGAGACTCCACGAACATCAACAGACAAGCTACACCAAGGGATCCGGAACAAAAAGGCTTGGGCGCCTAGCTGGCTCACTCGTTTTAAGTGTCCGACTCTTGATTAAGGCTCAGGTCATGATCTTGCAGTTCCTGAGTTTGAGCCCCACGTCGGGCCCCGTGCTGACGGAGTGGAGCCTTCTTGGGATTCCCTCTCCCTCTCTCTCTGCCCCTCCCCTCTCTCAAAATAAATAAATAAGCATTAAAAAAAAAAAAAGAAACAGAAAGGCTCACAGATCAAATTTCAGCGCTCGAATCACATAGTTTGAGTTGACTTAGAAAAAGAGAGACGTAAAGGGAAAGAAACGGAGTGGTTGACACATTTGGGATCGGGTACACGTGGGATAGAAGGACCACGACGCCTGAAACATGAGTTACGCCAAATGTGTACGTCCTGTATCCCACTGTCACATCACCTACTGGTGGCGTGGTTATAAAGATCAGCGTTAAAAATGAACAAGGAGACTCAGCAAGTGGAGATGACCTGGAGACAAGGCACCTGGGTGGCTCAGCTGGTTAAGCGTTTGGCTCTTGATCTCGGCTCAGCTCATGATCTCACAGTTCATGAGTTCCAACCACGTGCCAGACTCCGTGCTAACAGAGCGGAGCCTGCTTGGGAGTCTCCCCCTCTCTCTGCCCCTCCCCAGCCCTCTCCCTCTCAAAATAAATAAATTTTTTAAAAAAAGGAATCACCTGGAGGTAATATATTCTTGCTCTATCGGTGAGAAAGAGGGACAAGTATGCCTGGCCACTGTTATAATTTGCCACTCTGCTGCTTCTGTCTGTGTGTCTCAAACAGAGGCCATGTGGGGCCAGAACGGGAGTCACTAATGGGTAGCTGACTTAAGAAATCTACAATTCTTGTGGGTATTTAGTCTGACTGGGTCCTTCTTGTCGATGTTCAATATATATGCTCTACTTGCCTTACCACGGCTAATATGTCTCAATCTATTAGCAATCTCTAGCCTCTCTATTTATGTCACCTATTGCCTTTATTTCTGTTGTTCTCTGTAGAGTATAAGTAAATATTCTTAAATAATAAAGGAAACACATAATTTAGGTACTACGTAGGAGGAAGTTTCCACATATCTCATTTAATTCTTTTTTTAAAATTTTTTTTTCAACGTTTATTTATTTTTGGGGGGACAGAAAGACAGAGCATGAACGGGGGAGGGGCAGAGAGAGAGGGAGACACAGAATCAGAAACAGGCTCCAGGCTCTGAGCCATCAGCCCAGAGCCTGACGCGGGGCTCGAACTCACGGACCGCGAGATCGTGACCTGGCTGAAATTGGACACTTAACCGACTGCGCCACCCAGGCGCCCCTCTCATTTAATTCTTATAGCTTATTTAATGAGGTAAAAAAAAAAAAAAAAGACGTATGTTGGAGCACTGATTCATACGAGAAGAGCACAATGGTCTATATAATGAGTCAATGGCTTGGTGACATGGAGGGCACATTCTAGGGATTCTAATACGGAAAGCTGGGCTTAGTCGGTGAAGGATTCATGGAAGAGTCGTTCCTCCACCAGGGCTTGAAGAACGTGAGGAAAAAGACACAGGGGAAACATAAACAGAGATCACTGACAGGAGAATAGACCCCACATTAGGCAGCCACAAAGTTGCAGCCAGCTACGAGAAGGAACTGACAGAGAAAGCCAAAATGCTCACAAGACAAAGTTGAACTTGCTTCCAAAAGGTGAAGCATTTTTTGAAGATGCTCTCCCGGTAGTAAAATAATGGGGGTACAGGCCCTGTGGTGGATTGTGTTACTGCGCACAATGTTTGCTGCTGCTCCCTATTTAGGATTCTACATCCCCGCCCTGCTGGTGTCGGACTTGGCCAATAGTCTTGCTTGGACTAATGAAAGTGATTAGAAGTGATGTGCCCACTGCTGAAGACAGGTTTAAGAACCAGAGTGTTGGGGCGCCTGGGTGGCTCAGTCGGTTAAGCAGCCGACTTCGGCTCAGGTCACGATCTCGCGGTCCGTGAGTTCGAGCCCCGCGTCGGGCTCTGTGCTGACGGCTCAGAGCCTGGAGCCTGTTTCAGATTCTGTGTCTCCCTCTCTCTGACCCTTCCCCGTTCATGCTCTCTCTCTGTCTCAAAAATAAATAAATGTTAAAAAAAAAATTAAAAAAAAAAACTAGAATGTTGATTCTACCATATTTAACTTCCTAGCAATCCTCCAGAGAGAGGATGCCCACTGAGCCTTGGTTCTGGAATGAAAATAAACTGGAGGCTACGGTCAGCCCAATGTAGACAAGAAGCACAAGTAAAAAAAAAAATTTGTAAGCCACTGAGATTTGCAGGGCTCTTGTTACTATATTATAACTGAGCTCACTGATACAGCTTCCAGTCAGCATTGTTTTGGAACTTGTAGCCAATACAGTAAGAGCAAAAAACAAAATGGTTTTGGATCGATAAGGAAAAACAAAATTCTTTCGATATGTGATTATAACTTCCGATGCAGAAAAATCGAGAGAATTTATGGATAAATTATTAGAATTAATAAGATGGGCTGGCAATCCGGAGCAGAAAAAAGATACTGGTGTGAGTGTTCACCGAGGGTAAAAAAGATTAAATGGGGGTGGGGGGGTGGGGGTAAAAATAGCCTGGGTGAATGAAGACGTGAAAGGGGAAAATGTACGCAGCGGGGAAGTGAGAGAGACAGGATACATTATTAGGAGCGAACATGGTAGAAAGAACGGCTCAGTTGGGGAAAAAATAAAAGATGGGTTGGCGAGATTTCTGAATATGAACACAAAATACGAAAACCAATCGATTTTCTACGCCCCAGGAAAAAAGTACTTAGAAAATACAATTTTGTAAAAAATTGCCATTTAAAATGAGCAGTATAGACAAATGTTTCCAGGAATAAATCTAGCAACAGATGAGTATGTTCCTTATGGGAAAATTAGAATCCTAGATAGAAAGACAAAGATGACTTAAATAAATGGAGAAATAGAGCAAATTCTTGTTTTGGAAGATTCAGCATTGTAAAGATGTCAACTCTTCCCAGGCGAATCCATACAGTCGATGCTCTTTTAATCAAAGGCTCAGTGGGGTTAGGGTGAAATTTGACAAGCTGATTCTAAAATTACATAGAAGAGAATAGGACCAACAATAACCACAGCACTCCTGAAAAAGAAAAATAAGGTGGAAAGACATACCCTAGGAGCCATCAAGTCTTATTTAATGGCTGTAATATTTAAGACAGGGTGCTCCTGACAAATGGATGTGGATGGCTCACCAAAAAGGAAATAAAAAAGGCCATAACACGCAAAGATGCTAAAATCACTAATCATTCAGGGAAACACAAATGGACCCTACAAAATACCATTTTGCACAGGCTAGAATGGCAAGATTGAAGTCAGGTAATAACAAGGGTGGACAAAAAATGTAAAACAACACGCGCTTTCAGCCGCTGTTGCTAGAAGCTCATCGATTTTGGAAAAGCGAAGTTGAACACGTACATATCTATGACCCAGTAGTTCCCATTTGTAGGTATGTAAGCTAGAGAACTTCTTGCACATGTGCGAGGAGGTATAGAAAGAATGCTTACAGCAGTCTTCACCCTGACAACAAAATGCTGAAAATAACCAACTCTCCATCACAAGTAACAAGATCATCAGACTGAGACATTCATCCCCTAGAATGAGTTGCAACAGTGGACGCGAATGAACCACAGCCGCATGCGTCAACGTGAATGAGACTCAGAGACACAAAGTTCAGTGAAAAGGCCAGGTCACTACAGAATCCATCCAGCTTAAATCCAACTGTCTACTGGTCTAACCGGGGAAGACTAAGCAGTGTATCACTAACAGATTCACACCGAGTTAAGAAAACCCCTATGAAGCAAATGAGCTGATTGGCAATCTCAAATCCAGGCTACTGTTCACGTGGAAGGTGAGCAACATGACCTTCTAAGGGGGCTTCTAAGGTGGTGGTGATGTTCTATTTTTGAAGCTGGGTGGTAGGTCCAGGAATGCGCGCTTGATTATTATTATTTAATTTGCACATATACATTTTACACCGTTACATGTGTAGTTTACGTGTATGGTATAGTTCACACTATGTAGAAATTACAAAACACATAAAAACAGACAATTTTAAAGGGCGGGGTAAAATAAACTAAACATTCTTTTAACTAATGGTATCAAAAATATACTTCTAGTGAACTGTAGTTTGGTTTCATGTTCTGAACACTTAGCTTTTAATGTCTTGCTAATCACGATAGCTTCACGTTAGCTAATTTCTGAAGACTCGTATATACTCAGGGTGACGTATATTGTTAACGATAGCGGGTGTCTATTAATTTTTCAAATGGTCTTCTCTAATAATCTCAGATTTGGGGATAACTACTTGTTAGGTTTCATAAAAGTGTCACCTTTTTACCTCACAATATGGGTGATGAAAACCTAGTTCGAACGAGGAGGACGGTCAGCTCCTAAGTTTACTGGTATTAGTCTTGGTGTTTTCATCCATCTGAGGATTCTTTGTAAGAATCTCTTGAGGTCCCTATCAGTGTCTCAAGACTTTATTTAAACTTCTTAATACAATCTCTAAATCCTCTCAAGCACGAAATCCTCTCAATTACGAAAACTGGTCATTGTTTCTACTAACTACTGCTGTACAAGTATGCCCGAGTACAGGAGCTTAAAACAATAATTCAGTATTATTCAATATTAACGTTTTGTCAGTCAGCAATTTGGACAAGGCACAGTGAGAACAACTCACCTCTGCTTCATGATGCTTGGAACGTCATCTAGGATGAGTTGACTGGGAGACAGAACACCGGGGCCACCAGCCATCTCCCCACACGGCCTGTCCATTTGCATAGCTTGCGCTTCCTCACGGCATGGTTGCCCAAGGTTCTAAAAGTGCAATGCAGAAGCGCTTAGTCTCTTCGTACGCTAGCCCCACAACTGGCACAGAGTCACTTCTATCATACACTGTTGGTCAAGTAAGTCACTAAGCTTGGATTCAAGTGGGAGTACAGTTAGATTCCATCTTTCAGAAGCAGAAAAGAATCGGCAATCACATTTAGTTCCATAGAAACACAGCACCAAAAGGGCGCCACCATAAACCCTCCTCACTGGAGAACTGCACATCTTCTCCCAGAAGAGACGTGAAGGTCTCATACACTGACCCACGAAAGAAACTAGGGTCAGTCAGTTATTAGCAAAACCTGTCTCCTTTCTTTTTTGACCAAAATAAACACAATTAGACATTCCTGCATCCCTGTGAGGGGGTCCCCACTGCTTTCTAAGGATAGGCAGGCATTGTGGATGCTTGGAAGAGACAAGGATCGCATTGAACGGAGAGATGTGAATTGGTGTTTTGCTACGACTCCACAACCCATGCAGCTGGGCTGCAGAAACTTGAACATTTGAAGTTAAGTGCTCTCAATTGGTTTCCAAATGCCAGTCTCTTGTTTTCGGCACAGAGTTGGCCTGGCTTAGAGACATGAACTGACTGCTAGGTGCGGCTTTAGCAGTCCTGCTGCCCGCTCTGACAGGTGGATGGGTTCCTTTCACGGAGCCAGAGGCCCCACAGCTGCTAATAGTAATTATACTTGTCAGCAATGCATTCCCCTCAGGAAACTCCTGCTGCTTCATTGGGGCTAATTGCCAATAGGCAGTGCAGTTTCCTAGAAGAGGCGGGGACATAAACCCACGGGGAGTTGACAGAACAGCTGTGTGAGCTCAGAGAAGCCAGATGTGGCCATGGGCCATTACAGTGTAGCTGAGGGCTGCTGAATTCATCCAACCCAGTCCTGGAAGCAGAAGAAAAGAAAGAATTTGGTGAGGTAGGCTAAACTCCTCTCCATCTGTACTGTCTTACCAGCTTTTGTGAAAAACAGGAACACACCTCGCTAGACTTCTGACTTTAACGATCAAAACACAACACCTCTATTCTGAACAAACATATCTTACCTTTCGCTGGGGGACTGAAGGCTTCTCCTATAACTAGTTTCATTCATTTATCCATTCAGTACATATTTATATACCTCCTATGTGTCTGGATCGATGCCTGCACTCAGGGTACAAGACGAAGTGCTCTCTGTCTGACGGGAGACAGATCGTATCTAGAGCCTTGCAAGTTAAATTAAGGGCTGTGGCTTTATATTAATATGAAATGAAAAGCCACTGAGGCAGAGAAGTGCCGTGATCTTACGTCTCAAAGTATCAGTCTGTTGACTCTGTTGACAGTGACTGCAGGGGAGTGAAGGTAGAGGCAAGAACACCCATTGGGAGGCGATGGCAATGAACCAGGTGAGAGGCGATTGGGGCTCAGAGCATCGTGGTTATGGGGAGGTAATGAGAAGGAAGGGGATTGTGAATATATGTGGAAGGTAGAATCAACATAATTTCCTGATGGACTGAAAACGGAGGGTAAAAAGGAAGAATATAGATGGCTCCAAAGATCTGGGGCTAAGTAACTCCCCAAAGGATGGAGTTGCCATCAACTGAGATGGAAACACCAGCAGTAGAGCGGGAGGAAACCAGGAGTTCCATTCGGAATGGTGACTTTGAGAGGTCTGACGTCCAAATGGAGATGTCAAATAAGCAGTCACATGAGCATGCCTCGAGTTGAGGAGAGGGGTCTGGGCTGCAGGTAAATTTGGGGTCACTGGTACACGGACAGAATGTCAACTATTTCAAAATCAAATGAGTTCACCAAAGAAGCGGGCGTAGACAGAGGAAAGATAACGACTGAAAATGGAGCTCGGGAAAGGAGGACCTGGCAAAAGATACTGAGAAAAAACAACCAGGGCGGGAGGAGGAACCCCAAGGGCGCAGGGTTTCAGAAGCCACACGGAGGAAGTGCAATTAATGGATGAGGGGTATTCGGCTCTGTCTCATAATGCTCGCAGGTCGGGTAACATGAGACCTGAGAGGTGACCATTGCTCTGGTATAGAGAAAACTCTCAGCACTTAAAATGAAATTTTTAGGAGCACCGGGGTGGCTCAGCCAATTGAGTATCTGAGTCTTGATGTCAGCTCAGGTCAGGATCCCAAGGTCCCGAGATCGAGCCCCCCATCAGGCTCCACACTCGGCGTGGAGCCTGCTTGAGATGCTCTGTCCCTCTGCCCCTCTCCCCGACTCAGGCTCTCTCTCTCTAAAAAGAAAATAATCATAAAAAATAATAAATAAAATACAATGACATTTTTAACAGTTCTGTCTCGGGCTTTAACATCAGTAAAGATGTTTGCAATGCTGACTCCCGAGGGAGTATGTCTCCCCCATACAAGGTAACCTGGTTCTGTTTTTCAGGTTTTTAAAAAAGCTAAACAATAAAAGTAAAAGCTTCCTTTAATTAGGAGGGGAGCTAAGGTACAGCTGAGGCACGAGCTGGGTTGCACATAGTAGTTGAATAAGGAGAATGGCCCACTTGTCCAGCTTCTGATACAAATTTGATCATATATCCTTCTAACAGTTCACCTTCTTCCTGTAGCCCATACCTCCTCACATTTGCACCACGTCTCTCTCAGCACCTCCCCAACGGTTTCCGTCTGTCTCAGAACATCCAAGGCCTCCTTAATCCAAAATTGAACTTGGATTATCACTGAATCCACGTCAAGTGGAGAGGGTGCTGGCTGAAGAGTCTGGATTCCCAAACTATGCTGCCTGAGTTCAAATCCCAGCTCTACGTGTGTACCCGTCAGTTACCACTGGGTTATGCTGCCTAACAAACAAATGTTGATTACAGCAACAAATACATATTTCTCCTTCATCCGACGTGTAGGTAGCCATAGGTAAGCTGCCTTGAGTATGATCCTGACTCTGGGTCGTGATAGGCTCTGTACCATGTGCCTTCTTGACTGAAGGAGGGATCTTGATTTGAAAAATACATGTTCTAGCGGAAGACAGCAGAGACTAAACTATACTCTGCAAACACTCTTAAAGCTTCTGCTTGGATGTCACATCCACTCATATTTTTTTTACTAAATAAAGTAAGTCACATGGTATGGTTTCTACCAGCAATTCCTTCCTTTTCTGTATGTATATGCTGCTATGTCCATCAAAAAGTGGGGCCTGTTTCCACACATCCTCTTGAATCTGGACTGGCCTTGTGAACTTGCTTGGACCAACAGAATGTGGCAGGAAGGGTCACTTGAGGATTTTTTTTTTTACTTTAGTATTATTTTTAATTCTATTTTTTTTAATTTACATCCAAATTAGCATATGGTGCAACAATGATTTCAGGAGTAGATCCCTTAATGCCACTTACCCATTTAGCCCACCCCCCCACACACCCCCTCCAGGAACCCTCTGTTTGTTCTCCATATTTATGAGTCTCTTATGTTTTGATCCCCTCCCTATTTTTTATATTATTTTTGTTTCCCTTCCCTTATGTTCATCTGTTTTGTCTCTTAAAGTCCTCATATGAGTGAAGTCATAGGATTTTTGTCTTCCTCTCACTGACTAATTTCACTTAGCATAATACCCTCCAGTTCCTTCCACGTAGCTGCAAATGGCAAGATTTCATTCTTTTTCATTGCCGAGTAATACTCCATTGTGTATATATACCACATCTTCTTTACCCATTCATCCATCGATGGACATTTGGGCTCTTTCCATACTTTGGCTATTGTTGCTAGTGCTGCTATAAACATGGGGGTGCACGTGTCCCTTCAAAACAGCACACCTGTATCCCTTGGATAAATGCCTAGTAGTGCAACTGCTGGGTCGTAGGGTAGTTCTATTTTTAATTTTTCGAGGAACCTCCATACTGTTTTCCAGAGTGGCTGCACCAGCCTGCATGCCCATCACTTGAGGATTTTTTAAGCCCAGCTCTTTTTTTTTTTTTTTAATTTTTTTTTCAACGTTTTTTATTTATTTTTGGGACAGAGAGAGACAGAGCATGAACGGGGGAGGGGCAGAGAGAGAGGGAGACACAGAATCGGAAACAGGCTCCAGGCTCCAAGCCATCAGCCCAGAGCCTGACGTGGGGCTCGAACTCACAGACCGCGAGATCGTGACCTGGCTGAAGTCGGACGCTTAACCGACTGCGCCACCCAGGCGCCCCTAAGCCCAGCTCTTAAGAAGGCTGGCAGCTTCAACTTCCTGTGTCCTAGGGCACAAGTTGGAAGAAAATCCAGACTGGACAACAGAGTGAATAGAATCCATGTGAAGGGGAGTCCTGAAGGATAAGAGACCATCCTGGCCTCAGCTAGATCCTAGCTGAGGTGGGTGCATGAAGAGACCCTAAGTGAGACCAGCAGAGGAAACTCCAGCTGAGCGCCAGCAAAACCACAGAATCATGAGGACTACTCAAGTCGTGTCTTAAGCCACTAACTTCTGGGGTAGTCCGTGTTGCGAGAACAGGTGACTGAAGGACAGGGGTCAAGTCCCCAGTCAACAGAGCAAGAAGGAGGTGTGTGGAGAGGAAAGTGAATATGTCCGACGAAGAGTACAGTTTAGTGCAGCCCTTCAGGAGTGCTGTGAAGTATTTCAATGCTCTGTGCGTCACCTGCTCCTCTGTAAATGGGAGTGATTTCTTTACTTCAACCCTCTCATTGTATTGTGAGTGTTAAAGTATAAGGGTTAAATAAATAAAGGCATGTGACACATTCAGACTTGGCACAAAAGTTAGATATGTTCTGTTCGACCCCTAGTAAGCCTCTGTTTCTTGCCTTTGTGGTCCCCATAAGGTGCCAGTGGGGACGTGGGACCCTCACCCTCGTCCAGATCTCTGCCAGCCACAGCCGGTTCTCAAGGAAACGCAATACCACCCGAGTTAGTTATTGAGCTCTAACCAAGTTTACATTCACACACTCCGTTACTGTCCCTAAAGCCCCTTTTCTACGTAAGGGAAGCTGTCGGAGCTGGATCACACACACTGTGTCCGAGACAACCTCCCATCCGCCCAGATGTAGGGCCTGGTACTGGACCCCAATCACCCATCAAGGGTTCGTCTCTGTGATGGTCCCTTTGGGGATTTCCATGTCCCTCCCACTGACAAACCTCCACGGGGACTATTTCAAACCATGGAAGAAATAAGACAGAAGTCACAGTCTCTTTTCTCCCAGAAGGTTCTTCGGTCCCTGAGGACATTTGCCCACCTCCTGCCCAGAACCAGCTCTATGCCGTACTGAGTACTGGGAGATAGTGCCTTTACCAGGACCTAAAGGGATATCGGTAGTTACTTTTTGGTAGAGAAATGGTGCCCGTTTTTTTTTCTTCTTATTTCAATCTCTTCCTTTCTCTTTCTCCCTCAGAAAATTCTGTGTAGCTTTCTATTTTTTTTTTTACTGTAGGAATGTATTATTTATAACTAGAAAATGATAAATCAAAGGAGAAAAGAATGTGAGCGCTTTTGAAAAAAAATCCCCCCAGTGGTGTCTCAATATTTGAACATGCAACTCTATTAAATTATGCAAACTTAAGGTTGCTTATCAAATCCCCTGTAATTCATGACATGTTAAATTGATGTTGGAGTCTTGACCTACTGAAATTGAATCAAGGCCTATACACACACACACACACACACACACACACACACACACACACACCCCAAATACTTCTTACAGTCTAAAGGGATGCTTATCAGCATCTCTGAATCTATCCTGATAGTCACTGTATTTTATGTGCAGAACAAATCTTCCCCTCTAATACTTAGGCCCAGGGCAGAACGGAGCCACCCATATCAACGCCTGGTTCTCTTGATCTTTGAAGACTTAGCCTTAAATACAGCCAGCTGTTTTAAAAGGTAAGGTTTTTCTTATTCAAGTAATATACGACGAAGCCAACCGATCAAAAGATGTTACCATTGAAAAGAGAGTTTGTTACTCACAGATCCCCGAAAGAAGGGGCACGCCACACCGCGCAGGGTCGCACAGACACAGAGAACAGAGTGGATCAGGAGGCAGAAAGAGTAAAGATACAATGTGGGTAGAAGCCTTTACTGTGGTTTTCGCTGCAAGGACAGGATAAACAGGTTTAGGGTTGCCTGGTTTGGATAATCTCTGCAGTGTGGTCTGGGGCTGTCCTGAGTTGTCTGATTGGGCCCCGGGGGTGATTAGGACCTGGGAATATCAGCCTGGAATGGAAAAGCCAGATGGAAGAGGCGGACGAGGTATGGGGTCTGGATTTGTTCGTTTGCATATGAAAGGCACACTCCAGGTCGAACTGTCTGTTTTCTCCAGGAATTAGCCAACCCTGGGAGGGACCATCCCTTTCGGGTCGGCTGTTCCCCACCCCCACCCCCACCCCAGCCCCTGATTCCACAGCATCGAGAATAGAGACAAAAGAAAGAAAAAGAAGAGAGAAAATATCACTAATACATGAGCCTTGATTAGGAACCATCCTGATGCATGAGGCGAGTTTCTATGTCCCTGTCCCTCACTGAAAGGAAGGGGGCTAGAGGGGGCCACAGTCCAAATCTGTCCACCGAAAGCACAGGCTCACAAGGCTCTCAAGTCAGAGGGCCCCTTTCCATATAGTCCCGGTTTGGGTGTTGTTTTAAAGAAATTTGTTTCTCTTTCTGAATTAACAACTGATCTAGATGCACACAGTACTAATTAATACTTAAATATTTGTTAAATAATTTAACTAATGAATGAGTGCAGGAAAGAGGACATCTGGGGAAAAGAGTACATGAGTACAGGTGTCTAATTCTCTCTCCATTGTTTATGATCCTTGGAATCTTACCAACCAAATTTAAAATGGAAGAACACTGTTTGCTAAAATTAGTGCTGATTCCCTTCCCTGGGCCAGGACTAATTTTTTTTTTTTTTTTAACAGCTTTGCTGACAGATGACTTACATACTAGAAATTTCACTGACTTAAATGCACTAATTCAGTGGTTCTTAGTATGTTCACAATTGTACACCATTCATCACGAGCATCCCAAGAGATTCTTAGAAGTATTTGCTAAAAGAACTGAGACTTTCTTCCAATTCAGAGGGAGGGGGTCCAACGTCAACTTAGCATGTTGTGAATTACAGGGAATTTGAAAAGCAACCTTAAGTTAACATAACTGGTGTTGCATGTTTAAATACTGAGACATCGTTGGGGACATTTTTTTTTTTAAGCCTCACATTTTTTTATCCTGCGATTGTTTTTTAGTTACAAACAATACATTCTTTTTTTTTTTAATTTTTTTTTCAACGTTTTAATTTATTTTTGGGACAGAGAGAGACAGAGCATGAACGGGGGAGGGGCAGAGAGAGAGGGAGACACAGAATCGGAAACAGGCTCCAGGCTCCGAGCCATCAGCCCAGAGCCTGACGCGGGGCTCGAACTCACAGACCGCGAGATCATGACCTGGCTGAAGCCGGACGCTTAACCGACTGCGCCACCCAGGCGCCCCGCAAACAATACATTCTTACAGTATGACATGAAAAGTTATACAAAATATTCTGAGGGAGGGAGAAGGAGAGAGGAGGGGGGGGGGGGAAAGCCAGGTGAAGTTTCTCTATCAAGGGGTAACTACCGTTATCATTTTAGGTCCTGCCGAAAGCTCTGTCTCCCAGTACTCACTACGACACAGAGCTGGTTCTGGGCAGGAGGTGGGTAAATGTCCTCAGGGACCAAAGAATATTCTGGGAGAAAAGAGACCGTGACCTCTGTCTTACTCCTTTCAGGGCTTGAAATCCTCCCAATGGAATTCTGTCAGTACAAAGGACCGCATTTTAGGAAAACTAGAGGTGGAGGGAGGTGCATTCGAGGAAGATTGGTAAGAGAAATCTACAACTTTACGAGAAGTAAATGAGGGATGATTATATATGTATTTCCCATAAACGTTGAGGGAAAGCTTGGGGAATAGGTTAAAAAAAAAAGGCAACGTATGAATTGAAATGCTCATATATTACCAGTGGGAATATAAAATGGTACAGCCACTACCGAAAAGTCTGGTGGTTCGTTAAAAAACTGAACACAGGGGCGCCTGGGTGGCGCAGTCGGTTAAGCGTCTGACTTCAGCCAGGTCACGATCTCGCGGTCCGTGAGTTCGAGCCCCGCGTCGGGCTCTGGGCTGATGGCTCAGAGCCTGGAGCCTGTTTCCGATTCTGTGTCTCCCTCTCTCTCTGCCCCTCCCCCGTTCATGCTCTGTCTCTCTCTGTCCCAAAAATAAATAAAACATTGAAAACTGAACACAGAACTGTCAAATGACCGAACAAATCCACATCGAGGTAGACACCTGCAAAGAACTAACAACAGGTGTCCAAACAAAAACTGGTACTTGAAGGTTCGGGCAACGCTATTCACACTAGCCAAAAGGTAGGACCAATCCACGTAAATGGGCATCTCCTACAAATAGAATAGTACAAGATGTGGTCTTTTATGATTGAGGGTTTTTTTTTTTTCATTTATTATAATATTTCCAAGGTCCACGTTGTAGCACGTGTCAGAGCTTCAGTGCTTTTCGTGACTGGATAATACTATGTGGTACGTATATACTACATTTCGTTTATCCAATCATCTCTTGATGGTCTTGGGTTGTTTATACCTCCTGACTAAACACATTTATACGAAATGTCCAGAATGGGCAGACCACGGAGAGACAAAGCTGACTAGTAACTGCCAGAGGCTGGAGAGTGAAGGAGCCACGGGCAAGTGGGGGTGGGAAGTGACTTCCCGTGGGCACAAGGTTTTCTTCAGAGGCGATGAAAATGTTCTGCAATTAGATTACGGTGCTTTCATGGGCAATATACATATATTTCTCTTGCTAACCTTGCCTCTAATGCATCTTCTTTCCCCTCTATTTTCCCTAAAACACAGTCTTAGAGAATGAGAGGAGAGGGGAGAAAGAAAGGAATAAGGAAGCAGGGGAATACTGGAGCAGGAACCACAGTAATTCCCACCCTATACAGTTTGGGTTCCTCTGACGACAGAACTTGAGGTAGGGATGCAGGTAATTTGTTTGGGAGTGGATCCCAAAACGGAGGAGTGAAAGTTAAGGGAGAGTGCGAGAGGGAAGGAGAACTGGCCGCTGTAAAGGTGCTTTACACAGCTTACAGTGACTCGATTCCATGAAGACCACCAAACGGCCCATAGAAGACCTTCCAGAATCGTCCACCTGACAAGCTGGAGTATTTATCCACGGGCTCTTGTCCCCCAGGGCTTGATGGTGGCCCCAGGAATGGTAACTCATGGGAAGTCCTTCAGTGGGCATTCAGCATGTCCCCGGTATTGCGGAAGGCCTGGGGCAGAAGGGAAGGAGCAGTAAGAGGTGTGTCGGTTGGACAATGCCCTCTCTCACTTACTACGGGATTCTTTTAAAATTACTTTTGCTGGGGCACCTGGGTGGCTCAGTCAGTTGGGGATCCGACTTCAGCTCAGGCCATGAGCTCACGGTTCATGAGTTCAAGCCCCGCCTCGGGCTCTGTGCTGACAGCTCTGTGCTGAGTGTGGAGCCTGCATAAATTCTCTTTCTCTCTCTCTCTCTCTCTCTCTCTCTCTCTCTCTCTCTCTCTGCGCCCCTCTCCCACTCACTCTGTCTCTCTCAAAGATAAACAAACATTAAAATTGTTACTAAAAGATTGTTTTTGCTGGAATAGAATTTCTATGCAACACAGAGGACAGATCATAATAAGACACAATGGTGAATTGTGACAAATGTATATGCCTATGAACACACCGCCTCATTTCTTTAAGATATGGAACCTTTCCATTATCCCCAAAAGTCCCTTGTGCCCCTTGTAGCCAGTCCCTGCCCATGACCTCCCCCAACCCAGTCCCCATCCCAGCCAACAACTGTTCCGATTTCTGTCACCACGGATTAGGTTCAGCTGTTTGAGAACTGCACATAAATTGAATCATATATACTAGGTACTCTTGATTCTGGTTTCTTGTGCTCAAAGACACATTTTTTTTTTTTTTTAATTTCAGGAGAACTTAGTGATTCGTCACTTACATATGACACCCAGTGCTCATGCCAACAAGTGGCCTCCTTAATGCCTATCACCCATTTAGCCCATCGCCCCACCGCCCTCCCTTCCAGCAACCCTGTTTGTTTTCTGTATTTAAGAGTCTCTTATGGTTGCCTCCCTCTCTGTTTTTATCTTATTTTTCCTCTCCCTGTGTGCCTGTTTTGTTTCTTAAATTCCACGTGTGAGTGAGATCATGGCATTTGTCTTTGACTGACTTATTTCGCTTAGCATAATACGCTCTAGTTCCCTCCACATTGTTGCAAATGGCAAGATTTCATTCTTTTTGATGGCTGAGTAATATTCCATTGTATATACACCACATCTTCTTTATCCTCAGTTGAGGGACATCTGGCTGTTTCCATAATTTGGCTATCGTTGATAGTGCTGCTATAAACACTGGGGTGCATGTGCCCCTTCAAGTCAGCATGTTTTGCATCTTTTGGATAAACATCTAGTAGTACAATTGCTGGGTCATAGGATAGCTCTATTTTTAATTTTTTGAGGAACCTCCATACTGTTTTCCAAAGTGGCTGCACTAGTTTGCATTCCCACCAGCAATGGGGTCCCCTCTTTCCGCATCCTCACCAACATCCGTTGTTTCCCGAGTTGTTCATTTTAGCCATTCTGACCGGCGGGAGGTGGTATCTCACTGTGGTTTTGATTTGTATTTCCCTGATGATGCATGGTGTTGAGCATCTTTTCATGTGTCGGTTGGCCATCTGGATGTTTTCTTTGGAAAAGTGTCTGTTCATGTCTTTTGCCGATTTATTCACTGGATTGTTTTTTGGGTGTTGAGTTTGATAAGTTCTTCACAGATTTTGGATACCAACCCTTTATCTGATATGCCACTTGCGAATATCTTCTCCCATTCTGTTGTTTAGTTTTGTTGTCAACAAAACACTCTTGAGAATCACGCCTAATGTTGCCTGATCAGTAGCTTATTCCTTTTCACTGCTGATAATGTCAAATGATACACCACAGATACACCACAATCTGTTTATTCGTTATCCCACTGATGGAGATTTGGATCATCGCCAGGTTTTGGCTAAGAGGAGGAAGACTTATGAACATTCTTATATAATCTTTTGTGGCAATTTTTATACACTTCTTAGGTTTTTAAAAATTCCTTTTGAATACAGGGAGTTGTCTTGTTATGTACTTACTCTTGTTGCTTCCTGAATTTCAGTGGAAGACAGAGAAGGGGCCAGGAAGAGGCAAAGGAAGAAGTCAGGCTCTGCTGTGTTTCCCAGAAGGGCCATCACATCCCATGGCCAATTGGACATTTGTTATAAGGAATGTATTTAACATATGCATTTAATCCTGTTGTATGAGAAGTAGTCAGAATACTTCTTTAAAAGTATGCCCTTGGGGCGCCTGGGTGGCGCAGTCGGTTAAGCGTCCGACTTCAGCCAGGTCACGATCTCGCGGTCCAGGAGTTCGAGCCCCGCGTCAGGCTCTGGGCTGATGGCTCGGAGCCTGGAGCCTGTTTCCGATGCTGTGTCTCCCTCTCTCTCTGCCCCTCCCCCGTTCATGCTCTGTCTCTCTCTGTCCCAAAAATAAATTAAAAAAAATAAATAAATAAAATAAATAAAAGTATGCCCTTACTCTCAAAAAATATGAGCAACAGATATCCCTGAGTCCCGCTATACCTTTAACATACACTCAAGGTATCCAGGGTTTGGGGTTCCTACTTTCTTCACTTCTGTAAAATTTGAATTTCCTATGAGTATGCCTTATTTTATAATCAGAAAAACAATAAAGGTTCTTGAAGTCTGTTCAATGTGGGTGAATCTCTAAGAACATGCCTCCTCTCCCTCAAAATCACCATTATGATGGAATTTAATGATATCAAACACTATATATATACATATATATAGTATGTATTATGTGTGTGTGTATATATATATATTCATAAATAAAGAGAAAATATTACACATTTGATAGAAAAAAGTCTTGAACAGCCTGGAGCTGAGAAGTTATCAAATTATGGCCCCATTACCCTCTCCCACAAGAAATGACTAAAATATACCAAATAAGATCAGCATAATAAAGAAAGTACAAACAGTAAAGATTTTTAAGTGTAAGAATCAAAATACTGTTTTATTCAACAGATGAAGTCAGAGAATCGAAAGCACAGACCATTAAAGATCCGAGCGATTTCTCAGCAGACATTTTGTTCTTGGGTGTTCTCTTAACCCCGGCCCTGCCTTCTAGGTGGTCCGTAGGGTCTTGCCAGGAATCCCCTCCAGGCCCGGGCTCTCCTTACACTGCCCTAAGACTCTGTTCCTCCCCCTCAAGTCCCCACTGTTTCACCTCCTAGCCTTGTCACCTCCATTAAAACCCTCTTTCCTGTGCCACACGCACTGAGTTCTCCCGACTGCCAAGTTTATGAGTTATTAACCCCCCTGGGAGACAGACAAAGACCCTTCTTCTCTCTGCAGGAAGCACATACATTTCAGCAGTAGCCTTCCAGCAGCACCTCCCCTGCCTCCGTGGTCTAACCTAAAATGCTAGCGTGGGCGGTGGGGGTCCCACGCCCTCTAGGAAGAGGGTGCTTATGGCAGCGCTATTTAAGGGCCAGGCAGAGCTTCCAGTGACAGCATGCAGACGACCACCTCCTCTGCTCATGGCGTGTCCTGCCTCTACTATTCACCCTCAAGGATGGAGATCCTACGGCAGAAAATCAGGAAGAGCCATTTTTTAGCTGCTGCTGGCGCACAGCTGAGAGTTGACTCGGTTCTCGCTATGGAGCCGGGATGTGCCATGCTTGGAAAAGCTATTGGCGCAGGGGGTGATCTCATTAAAATCATAAAATAAACTAAAGCAATCAACACTGCATCCTTGGAAAGCTGGAATAAGGCAGGAGCTCAGAAATTGCTGGTAGGCAAAAAGATCCTTTTTCACAAGGCTGGGGGGCGGGGGTGGGGATTCCAGCTCCAATTCTTGTACTTAGGTGTCTGAACGCATGCGTACCCGTCTAATCGCATACCTTGCTTCTTTGGCACTCACGCATACAAGATAATCGGCCTTGATACGTTAAAAAGTCAGCATCACCCAGCAATTTCCATCTTTGGTATATACCCAAGAGAAAAACGTCATGTATTTTCATGAAGAGACACGGATAGGAAGTTTCATAACAGTGCTAGTCATGATAGCCTCAAACTGGAAACCACAAAACAATCAGCAACAGGAGAATGGATAAATAATGCAGCGACGAGAATGAACGATCTTCAACTTTGCACAGAAGACAGTTGGAGCGTCATACAGGCCTCATGCTTAGTGACGGAAGCCAGGCGCAAGGGAGCACAGTACAGGAGGACATTCACATACAGCATACACAGGCCGGTTTAGTATGATTTTAGGACTCAAGACGGTGGTTACCCATGGAGGCACGTGGTGACCATGCAGGAGGCACGAGGGAGCTCATGTTCTGTTTTGTTTTGTTTTGATCTGGGTGCTGGTTTCGTGGGAGCAACCTGCTTTGAAATCTCACTGATGTGCACCTTTGTATGTATATTATAATGTAATAAAAATTCATTTGACAAGCATAAGGCTTCAGTTAGGCACGATGAACACGCTCTACAGATCTGCTATGCAACACTGTACCAACAGTCAACAATAACGTATCCCACTTAAAAATCGTAACGTATACATACACATAAAACGTACATATGCGTTTTATACATGTACGTACACGTACGTTTTATAACGTAATAAAAATTCATTTGACAAGCATAAGGCTTCAGTTAGGCAAGATGAACACGCTCTACAGATCTGCTATGCAACACTGTACCAACAGTCAACAATAACGTATCCCGCTTAAAAATCGTAATGTATACGTACACGTATAAAACATACATATACGTTTTATACGTGTACGTACACGTAACGTTTTATAACATAATAAAAATTCATTTGACAAGCATAAGTCTTCAGTTAGGCACGATGAACATGCTCTACAGATCTGCTATGCAACACTGTACCAACAGTCAACAATAACGTATCCCACTTAAAAATCATAACGTATACATGCACATAAAACGTACATATGCGTTTTATACATGTACGTATACGTACGTTTTATAACGTAATAAAAATTCATTTGACAAGCATAAGGCTTCAGTTAGGCAAGATGAACACGCTCTACAGATCTGCTATGCAACACTGTACCAACAGTCAACAATAACATATCCCGCGCTTAAAAATCTGTTAGGAGGGGAGGTCGTGTGTTAAGGTCACCTGCCGGAGTAAAAAGTTTTTAAATGTGGTTTGGTCATTAGACAAAATTCTCAGCATCAGACTGTGACAGATGCCCAGTGATTGTAAATTGCAGGGAAGGAAATCTAGAGTAGCAGCCAATGGTCGAGCGGTATAAGGTATGTTCTGTGGCTGATATCTATTCAGGAAAGAACTTGCAAAAGTAGAGGAAAGGAAGTGTGTCAAGTTTTACTAGGTCCCTTCTTGGAAAAACCACAATATACCAATACCAATACCAAAAATGTCTCCCATCAACAGACTTAACCGGCAAAAAAGAAGGTCACGCGTCACTGCGGGACGCAACCAACCCGTGGAATTTCTTCCCTCCACTGACAGCCGCAAACAGTATCATTATGTTCTTATTCGAAGAAGCAATGAGAATCTAAAAGCAATTGCTTTCCCTTGTTTTTCATGTTGATAACTGGCTCCAGATCCTCAGACTGGAACAGGACAACGTGTCTGAGGTCTGTGGGTAGGATCCTTGAGCCCAAAAGGAACGGCCCGGAGCAAAGACAAAGGATGGTGAGGGTGCTAGCTGGAAAGCAGTCTGGCGCTGCCTCCAACTGAGGGCGCTGGACGGAGGCTTGAAGGCAAGCAGACGCCGGCAACGGACCGGGGGAGCGAGATAGGGACTTTGGGGAAAGAGGACTAGGAAGCCAGCAACTTACCAAATTCTCCTGTTAGGCACCGACTCCCTGTGGGGGCCACGTCCATTGCTCAACACCCAGCCAGCCAACATGCCGGTCCAGACACGCACAGGTCAAAGTCCTCAAACGCTAGGGCCAGAGGAAACGGGCAGGCATTCAGAGAACCATACACGAAGAAGACAATTGAGCATCATCTCATACCCGCACAGCAGAAAACTCTCTGACGTGGGGCGCCTGGATGCCTCGGTCGGCTAAGCGTCCGGCTCGTGATTGGGGCTCAGGTCGTGATCTCACAGTTCGTGGGTTCAAGCCTGCCTGAGATTCTCTGTCTCTCCCTCGCTCTCTGCCCCTCCACCACTTGTGCTGCCTCTCTCTCAAAATAAATAACTTTGTAAAAAAGAATCCTAAAAAAAAAAATCTCTGATGAAACTGTGACAAGGATAATGAGGCTCTGTTGAGTTAGTTTTTCCTCCCAAGAACAAAGAATTCCTTTGGGATAAGCTGGGTACCTTTGTAATCCACCGATCTCCTTACTCCCAAGGTCCCTTTCCCCCACAGCATTGTCTCTCATGCTTTCAGGCTCCACAGATCCCCTGGAGATCTTGGCAAAATGCAGATTCTGACTTGTGGCTCTGGACCGGGGCCTAAGATTCTGCATTTCTAGCAAATTCCCAAGTGACCAAGTGATGCTGATGCCACGGGTCCGAAGATCACAAGTTGAGCAGCAAGATCCCAAAACAGGGATTTTTTTTTTTTTTTTTAATGATCATAGAAGCCTGACAGAAGGCTCTTACCGATATTTTCCAATTGTATTTGAATATACACTAATAGGGGCGCCTGGGTGGCTCAGTCGGTTAAGCGTCCGACTTCGGCCCAGGTCATGATCTCGCGGTCCGTGAGTTCGAGCCCCGCGTCGGGCTCTGTGCTGACAGCTCAGAGCCTGGAGCCTGTTTCCGATTCTGTGTCTCCCTCTCTCTCTGACCCTCCCCCGTTCATGCTCTGTCTCCCTCTGCCTCAAAAATAAATAAACGTTAAAAAAAATTAAAAAAAAATGAATATACACTAATAGTCTCTGGAAGATACAAAGACACTATGGACAGTGATGGTGGGGCGTGGACACTGGCTGACGGAGAGCAGAGGTGGGAGAAATACCGTTGCCTATATACGATCTATGCTTTGTGATTCATGAGCCATGTGAAGATATAGCCACCCCAGAAATTAAATAAATACATTTACAGCAGGGAGGGGGGGAGAAAAAAACACCAAGGATTCATTTATTACACCTGGTTTGTTCCTAGGGAGTAAAGCGGGCACCCATATCATCCGTCTCAACGTTTTGATTCATTCCGTAACGTGGTAAAAGCAAAGCCTGCGCCATTGTGTGGAGAAAGAATTAGCATCCAGGAAGCACGAGGCTTGATCACAAGGGTCCCTCGTCTTGTCCTGCGGGCACTGAGAGTGAGTGCTGTCACCAAGATGTGGGGCGGTTTCAGTGACCAATAACTAAACGGCAGGCTGCATATTTCAACGCAAGCACCTATCTAAGATATAATTCATTAGTAAGATAAAGAAGCCCGTTAAGGTCGCAGCTCCATCCAAGTCACGGATTTTCCGGCGTTAAGCGTCACCAAAGCCAAGCTGTTAGGATCAGGCACAGCACTGACACGCACACGGCACTGAAGCCTGAGTGGGAAACCGAACACTCGGTTGGAGGGGGGGGGGGGCGTATGTCCTTTAATCAAACCACTGATCTCCAAATACATTTCGGACAGTGATTTTTCTTCAACTTGGGATGTACTCGTAAGCAGAGAACTTGACTAAAAAGAGTGTTAAGGGGGCCGGAGATTTACTGGTAAGCTTTTTAATGAAGGACGGTATGCAAAGAGAAGTGCACAAATCAGAAGTATGTACGGATTGGTGGAATTGGTAAAGGAATCAAGAAACAGAACATGTTCAGAACAGCAGAAAGCACTCCTTGTGTTTCCTTCCAGTCCTTAACCCCCACCCCAAGGTAGCCTCTATTGTGACTTCTAATAGCACAGTAGTCAGGTCTGGTTTTGAATGGGACAGAACAGAATCATACCATTTTACTTGTAAGATTTTAATTAGCACCCTCGCGATCCCCTGTTCTAATCACCAAGTGGTACGTCTTTGTCTCTACGCTCAGAAAGGAGTGGCCGTGCGTATCGGGCTGATTAACTCAGCGATCAGAGTACATCCATAAACCACTGTGTGCTATTTTTTTTTTTCCAAAGGACTGCATGAGGGAACGCCATGCCCCCGAATTACAATACCTCTCTATAAAAGGACACATCCCAGGACAGCATCTTTATCTCCATTCTCTTTCCAAGTCATCAATTTTAAATTACCAAGTGACCCAGAGGCACTGCAGCTTCCAGGTCCGCAATCTCTTCTGAGTCAGGAAGGAGAGCGGAGAGGATAAATCTTCCGCCTGTCAACAAACCCTGAAACAACAATACCCCTGTTAGCCTCGTTAGGAAGAAATTCCATTCTCTTATACTCTGGGGAGGAGAGAGGCTGCAGCTGCGGAAATTCGATTATCTCCTCCGCCGGTGCGAGATGGGGCAAGACCGGGGGTGACTTCGTTTCGGATTTAGTGGGTGACTAAGTGAGGTGCTTGAGGGAGGACTTTGGGGTGCGGGCGCTCTGGGCAGGGAAGATATATAAAGTGGCACAAAGAAGAATGCAGAAGAAAACGCTACACAGGTACTTGATCAAGATGTTGACACAACACAGACTCCGAAATCTACGCAGCATGAGTGTCAGGAATCAGGGCTATTTATGAGCACGCAAAGGATATTGGCTACCGAAAGGATAGCGGCACTCTTCGCCTCTTTTTCCCTCAGAAAATCTCTCGGGCTGAAGCCTACCTCACTCCGTGTCAAACCCAGCAAGACTGAGGAGGGACTAACAGCCATGGGGAGGAACCCGAAGAACAAAAGCCCATTCTATGATCGCGGGAGACATGAAAGCTTCCTTCGTGGTCCAGAACAAAACCGTCACGGCTCTAGAATGTAAGGGTTTAAGACAAAACGGTCACCCACGTCAAGTCCCGTTACAACATCCAGATGCACGTTACAGAGCCCGACGGCTTGATTAGGTGGCACGTGCCATCTTATGTGAGGTCACGAGAACCTACTGGAGGCCGAGGCAACTCGCAAGGCTTTCAGTCGGCAAACCTTCACAGTTGGCATGAAATGAGATGCGTTCCCTGATCTTAGGAAACTCACCCCAGGGTCGCGATGAGCATCACCTGGGAGTGGAGTTGAACTGTGGACGCCCGAGCCCCTCCCCACTCCGGAATCAGGACCTGCACTGGGACAAGATTCCCAGGTGGTTTACACCCACATGTACATGGGAGACGCTTTGAGCCTAAATGAACTCTAGTTCACTTATTCTCAACCCTGGCCACACGTCAGAACATCCTGCAGGATCTGAAAAGTCCTGCTTCCCCCTAGAGCAGTGTGTCGCAAGAGGAACCTGGGTTCACAACGTGCGGGGGGAACGGTGTTGGTGTATTCCAGGATCCGCAGGTAGAGCCGAGTGGTAAGGGCGGCAGGAAAGGCTGTTCCAGGGCGACGTTCAGGCCACTGGAACCAGTAAGGGTTTTATTTGATGGGGAGCCACTGGCGGGTTTTGAACTGGTACTAGCTTGTAAGCCTTCAGGATATGAAAAAACTCAAGCCCTGAGCCCATTAAAAAGCAAAAGAAAACCCCCACATATTAACTTAGCGTGGTTAGTCTATGAATGGAGGGTAGAAACCAAAACTTTGTCAGGATAACAGAAATCGCAGAGAAAAATGAATTAAGGAAACCCACAGGCTGAAGTCCTTACCTGGTGTTGCAAAAACAGTCGATCAGCTGGCAGCGTGGGAGGGAGCGGCAGCGGGAGCAGGAGAGAGGAGAGGGAGAGAGATTTGGGGAGCGGGAGCGAGCGTGCCAGAGAGAGCGCCCCTCCGTGGATAGGAGGTTATTTACAAGAGAGTGTAATAGATCGGACACTTCCAGGCTGCTTCTGGGGCGGCGCCCTCCTCCGCCTCCAACACTTCCTTTTCTGCCAGACCTCCAACACTACATCCGTTTTTGCCAGACCCTCGCTAATGTTCCCCCGAGAGAAGTCACTAACCTCAGTTACGTGAGCTCTGGTAGAGTCTGTGTGCATGGCTCCTGTCCTCATCCTGAAATGGGCCAGCCTCCATTCTCCCTCCAAATCCCGAAAGTCATGATTCTGGCGGGGGGGAGGGGGGGGGATGACAGAGCAGAGTCAAAAGAAGCGAGAGATGGAGAAGGGCAGGGTGCGAAGTCTGGGAGATGACTCCCGGAGACCGTTGGTGAAATCCACCAAAGACAGCAAATAGCCTCCAACCCACTTCTCCCCACTTCATAGATTTGGGAAACCGAAACCCAGCAAAGTGACGCATCTTGTTTGTTTGTTTGTTTGTTCATTTATGGTCAGAAATGTAGAGGTAGTTTGTGGCCAAATCCCGTGTGGAACCCAGGCACTCAATGCACCTGCCTGCCTCTGAGGAGTGCCAAACGCCCTCTTCAGGAGTGACGTTTGCCCCCAGAGGGCCTGACACCCTCCTGCCCTCTGAGCTAGAGTCTGGATGTCTGCCCTTGTCACTGTCCTTGGAGCTTCTGTGACTAATCCCAAAGATTCTCACTGGAGTCAGGACAAATCCAAGAAATCTATGGAAATGTCAGAGGACCCTCAGAGGCTGTGGGGTATAGGGAACTCTTAACTGGTGCAGAAAGTCCCAGAACTTCCCCAGCTTCAAGGACCTGAGTCATTTCAGCAGGCCAGCAGGAAACCCCAAGGAACCAGAATTTATAAGACGCTTCACGGAGGTGGCTGCCAGCCCAAGAAGGTCCCCTAGGGCTTGGCACGATCACATGTTACCTACGGCAACCCTGTACCCCATAAACAAGCCCCAGCAATCAGCATGTCGCCCAGCAGGCTTCACAGACTTGTAAATAACGGCTCTCACAGTCAGGCACATTCTGGCAAGAGCAGCGCGATTGGCTCCCCGAGGCAGGAACCACTCGGGGCCCACCACCCGGGCACCTACGCTAGCTCGTGCTGCATACAAGCCACTCTCAAATGTGGCGGCTTAAAACAATAAGCGTTTATTAATTCTCCTGATTCCGTGGAGCAGCAGAGAGGTTCTTGCGCCCTGGCCTGCCTAGGGTGGTCTCACTCCCGTGTCTGCCAGTTGGCAGGGTGGCTGGCCTCAGGGCCGCAGCTGGGATGGTTTGTCTGCCCCATCAAGTCCAGCGGGCTACCCTAGGCTTCTGCGCACGGCGGGCTCAGATTTGCGAAGAGCACCCAGAGAGGGCGGACTCCAGAGGGAGGCCGGAGGCTCTTGAAGATTCCGTTGGTGTCATATCCGCTACCTTCCTTCAGCCAAGTCCAGATGGAGGGGGTGGGAAACTCTCTTGCTGGGAGAAGCAGCGAAGTTAACCGCTGCAGAGAGAGAACGGACAGAGATGGGAGGAGTTTGGGGCAGTCTCTGCAATCGATCCCACTGTCTGTGGCGGAAGAAATACTCTCTAGAAGCGCTTTCTTCGAAGTCCCGTGTGCGTAAACCTTCCCATGAACGACACACGGCTTCTCTTTCTTGTTTCCCGGTCGCTTGCTTTGCCCCTGCAGTGACTGGGTCCTACAGAGACATCACAATATTCCAGCATGAGAACATTCTAAAAAAACTAGCTAGTAGCGTTCCATATTATCTCCTGATTTATATATTGCATCCACATGCGAGTTATTTTTATCCTCGGGGTCATTCGTGCGTACAGCAAGTGAAATGTTTTAAAATGCATTGTTTTTCTATTAAAGATATTTTACGGGACACTTTTACTCAGAGAGCCCGCTTTGTGGGCAGCGGCTTTCTGCCCAATGGCAACGCTACGAATTATATTTAGCAAATCAGCATGCTGTAAGACAGCAGCAGACTACGTTAGAAAGAGAATGCTTGGCCGGTTGTTTACTGCTTGTATCATATATTTTTCATATATCAACGGGTGGATGTTTAAAGGTCAGGATTGCATTTACACTTGAGTTGTCTAAAATAAGAAAGCCGTAACCGGGAAACTCAACGATCTATTTTCCCGCGCATGCTCCATTTTCTCTCGGGCCACGTCCTCCGATGCTCGGATAACACACAACCTAGCATGCATCCTGGGCTATGGGAGCCAAAGAGGCTGCACTGGTTTGTTTTGTTTTTGTTTTTGTTTTTGTTTTTGTTTTTGTTTTAACGTGGGAAGTTCCCAAGAATAATTGGGTTTTCATTGGTGCCGGTGACATTCGATGTATTTAAATTTGGAAAGACCCTGACCTCGGTGTTCCTCCTTTCTGTATATGTCTAGAATTTTATGAAATAGCTCAGTCAAATGCAGCCCATCTATTCCAGTCCTAAAGAGAACAGAGAAAAACCACCAGGGATCTCTTCCAAATGCTGATCTCCTCTTACAAGTAGCTCTCTAGGGAGTATGTAAAGTCACCCTTCTATCGCCCAAAAGTATCCATGGGGCGCCTGGGTGGCTCAGTCGGTTGGGCGTCTGACTTCGGCTCAGGTCATGATCTCACAATCCGTGGGTTCGAGCCCCGCGTCGGGTTCTGTGCTGACAGCTCAGAGCCTGGAGCCGGCTTTGGATTCACACCCTGCCTCTCTCTCTCTCTCTCAAAAATAAAGATGAAAAAAAAAATTAAACATGTTCTCTTTTGAGCGTAAATATGTCATTGATGCTATAATACAAGGGTTGCCCAGCTTTTTCCATAGAGGGCCAGATGACACACATTTTAGGCTTTTCAGGCCATCCGGTCTGTCACAACTCCTCGGCTGTGCTCTTGTAGCATGAAAGCCACATGGACAATCTGTAAGCACAGGGAGGCTGTGTTCCAATAACACTTTATGTATGGACACCGAATTCTGAATTTCATCTAATTTTCAGCCGTCACGAAATATTATTCTTTAAAAAAAAAAAAAATTTGCAACCATCTGCAAATGTCAAAACCATCGGTAGCCCTTGGGTTGTACAGAAACAGGCTGCAGGGCAGATTTGGCCAGTGAGCCATGGTCTCCCAACTCCTGACCTAGTGCATTAATTAACGGAGCAATCATCTGACAAAGGAAGCAGGGATTTCAGACTGGAGCTCTCCCAACTCCGTTTTGACATGTCTATTTTCTCTATAAAGACATTTCTATGTGAAAGCTGATTTCTTGACGAAATTTTGAGCGACTCTGCTTTTATATACAACTGCAGGGAAGAATTGCTTCGTTGTACTTCTGTATATTTTTTGAGGTAAAGATAAAAGCCATTTGATGGCAAATGAGTTTTCCCCTTCTTTATTTGCGCGTAATTCTGTGGGTTTAGGTCTTTCCTTTCTGCTTATTTATTCCTGGCAGAGCTTCAGATGTCTTTGTCTGAGTGACGTGACAATGATCTGTGAATTGGCAACATGCGTAATAAATCACTAAGTTGCGGAACAAACTCATTCTGATAATGGCAGCTCATTCCTCCGTCTCAGAACCGGCACATTCCGTCCCGCGAGACCTTCCATTATGCATTGTAGTCCCAGCCCTGGATTGTCTTTGATTATGGTACATCATAAAGACCTGTGTCCAATCTGCTCCTTTTTGATTTTCCAATTTAGATCTCAAGACGTGAATAAAATCAATGTCAGCATTTTGACAGCGGCCGTACTTCAGACTTGGTTCAGCATTTTTTATAACTTCTGTTGCTCCGTATTCTGATGATACGCAGAGAATGTTTCAGGGTTTGCATTTCATCTCATTGGACTGACTGTTTCTGTCTGAGAGAGAGGAGGCTGAATGCCTCCACAACCAGATAAAACTGCCCCCCAGCTCATGTCAGTCGACATGAATTAAACTGGACTGATGAATCTTTTAATGCTATTTGCCATCCGGTGCCTTCTGACTTCTTGGTAAAAACATCGTTCTGGATTTAGTCAGTAGCAGCTTTCACTTTTTAGGTGGCTGTTTGAATACTACAGCTATTTTTATTTCCTTCCCCCCTAGTCAAGGCGATATGACATCGGTGCCTCCCGAGCAGTTAAAGGCTCCCTTGAGGTTCTTTCGAGGCACTTCCACTAAGGTACCATTCACATCCTCCTTCGTTCCTGCGTTACCACCTAAAGACATCGCACAAATCTCTAGTTTTCAGCGTAAACCTTTCCCTTCTTCAGGTTAGCCACGAATTCAACTCAATCCAGTGATTGCTGGAGACGTAACTGGGCACCGGGTTGGGAGCTATGTATTGTGAAAGGTGCAGGTGGGAGTGGGAAGGTGTCCAATCTCAAGGCGTTTATGCTTGTCCTGAGGAACAAGTGCTCAAACACCAATAACAACCCAATGGAATCGAATGTGTGAGCAGGGTTTCAGGCGGAGGGCTCTAGATAACAGAGAGATTACTCACTGCAGGCCTCATAGCATCAATTTTGAGTGTCCTGGGCTGTTCATATTAAACTACTGCTATCATTATCTACTGTGGTCTGATAAATGAGTCAGCCTCTTTCTGCTGTGCGATCAAACTATGAAACTTTTGGGGCGCCTGGGTGGCGCAGTCGGTTAAGCGTCCGACTTCAGCCAGGTCACGATCTCACAGTCCGTGAGTTCGAGCCCCGCGTCAGGCTCTGGGCTGATAGCTCAGAGCCTGGAGCCTGTTTCCGATTCTGTGTCTCCCTCTCTCTCTGCCCCTCCCCCGTTCATGCTCTGTCTCTCTCTGTCCCAAAAATAAATAAACGTTGAAAAAAAATTTAAAAAAATTAAAAAAAAAACTATGAAACTTTTTTTAAATTTTTGAATGTTTATTTTTGAGAGAGAGAAAGGTGGGGGGGGAGGGGGCACAGAGAGAGGGAGACAGAATTCAAAGCAGGCTCCGGGCTCTGCACTGTCAGCACAGATCCCAGTGTGGAGTTCGAACCCACAAACCGAACCATGAGATCATCACCCGAGCCGAAGTCAGATGCCCAACTTACTGAGCCACCCAGGCGCCCCTGAAACTTTAAACCATGAAATTAAAAATGGTAGTCTCATGGCGCCCGGGTGGCTCAGTTGGTTGGGCGTCCGACCTCGGCTCAGGTCATGATCTTGCAGTTCATGAGTTCGAGCCCCGCGTCGGGCTCTGTGCTGACAGCTCGGAGCCTAGAGCCTGCTTCGGAATCTGTCTCCCTCTCTCTCTGTTCCTCCCCGCTCATACTCTGTCTCTCAAAAATGAATAAAGATCAAAAAAAAAATTTTTTTAAGGTATTCTCTACACCTACCAAATGTCCTCAGTACTCAGCATTCTTGCAGGGGGAAAAAGAAGGGCTAAAAACTGACATTGTTTGAGACAGGACCAATTTTCTGTTTTCACTTTACCATTTAGGGCAGGACAAAAGTTTGCTCCTGAATTGCACAAAAATTAAATCCTCCGGCAGGTTAAGCTTTGTCTAGGAAAGCGGAGGGACAGTTATTAAGGATCAGAGGTGAGCTGAAGTAACGGGGCTAAGAAGGGAGTAAGCTGAGGTGACGTCACGGTAAGCAGTAGTGGGCCAGAACACAGATATAAACATCCACCGAAAAGCTGATCCAGAGACCCCCAAGGGCAGACATTCGAAGAGACTGATGGAAAAAAGCAACGTTGGGGCGCCTGGGTGGCGCAGTCGGTTAAGCGTCCGACTTCAGCCAGGTCACGATCTCGCGGTCCGTGAGTTCGAGCCCCGCGTCGGGCTCTGGGCTGATGGCTCAGAGCCTGGAGCCTGTTTCCGATTCTGTGTCTCCCTCTCTCTCTGCCCCTCCCCCGTTCATGCTCTGTCTCTCTCTGTCCCAAAAATAAATAAACATTGAAAAAAAAAATTTAAAAAAAAAAAAAGCAACGCACCAGAGAATCAAATCAAAGATGAGGAAGGACCTTGGTACACAGAATCAAAGGCTTGTCCTCACCTAGAACTTTTTACTCTCCCGTGCAACCCTGGACCAAACCCCTGGGCTGTCTGGAAGGGCTGAGGATTATTAACATCAGACTCCAGAGAAGAGAAAATTAAGAGGATGATAGTTTCCCAAAGTTTCACTTCGCCTCTTTGAGCCTATCACCACAAAGATATTTTTTAAAGACAGCCGTTATCTGTCTGGGTGGCTCAGTAGGTTAAGCATCCAACTTCGGCTCAGGTCATGGTCTCACAGTTCATGGGTTCGAGCCCTTCATCGGGCTCGCACTGACAGCTCAGAGCCTGAAGCCTGCTTCGGATTCTTTCTCTCCCTCTCTCTCAGCCTCTCCCCCACTCGTGCTCTCTCTCTCTCTCTCAAAAATAAACATTAAAGGGGCGCCTGGGTGGCTCAGTTGGTTAAGCGTCCGACTTCAGCTCAGGTCACGATCTCACGGTTCGTGAGTTCGAGCCCCACGTCGGGCTCTGGGCTGACGGGTCAGAGCCTGGAGCCTGCTTCCGATTCTGTGTCTCCCTCTCTCTCTGCCCCTCCCCCGTTCATGCTCTGTCCCTCTCTGTCCCAAAAATAAATAAATGTTAAAAAAATAATAATAAAATAAACATTAAAAAATTATAAAAAAATAAATAAAAACAGACATTATCATTAATTAGCAGTGAATTTAGCCAACTATGAGGTTTAGCTTTTTGCACCCAACTTCAGCTAAGGATAGATCCTGATACTCCTGAGAAGGGTCACGGGAATGCAGTGGAATTCAAGAGCTTCAAGCTTTTAGTGCTCACCCTACAACGACCTCAATGGCCAATACGGAACTCGAAATCGGTACACATTTCCTTCTTCTCCCTTTGCAGGCCGGCACTGTTCGTCTTCCTTAAAAAGGACTTCATGTGAGAGGTCTCTGGTGAAAGGTAGTGCTCTGAGAAGTGCAGGTGCTGTTGGAACCAAGCCCGCCCCCAGCAGCTCAGCCACAGAGAGTTGTGTCTACAGATCACAGCGAAATCGAAGAGAGAGGGAGTTGGCCCCGTGGACAGATCTAATGCACCGGCAGCTGTGAGTTCATTGTTTAAACACTTGCTGTTCCTCCATGGTGATTTTTTTTCCCCCCAGAAACCAGCTCAAACCAACATATGACCCTTTTGTATAATCTATATAGACTGTTGGTTTACGGCAGAGCACTTGAAATTGAAAATACAAAAGCTTTCTTTGAGTGTTAGAACAAAACAGCTTCTGACTTGCTCTGAAAATGCACATTGTGGAGATCCTTATCTGGAGGGGCCTTTGATTTCCGGCCAAGTTTAGAGGAGGATGGTCTAATAATAACACAGCAAAGCAGTTTGAGTAGTAAATTCACATAGAGGTTTTCAGAGAACGTGAAGATAAAATCCGAAAGAGAAATTCTCAAAACAGTCCCCAAACCAATAAATTCCACTCCTTCACCTCCCCCAGCATAAAAATGAAAGCACAAAAGAATAAGCCTTTTTGTATTAGCAAGAGTAGGCTGTTTTCCCACTCTCTCTTCTTTTTTTAATAACACTTCCCGGCTAGTTCTGATCACAAAAAAAAAAAAAAAAAAAAAAAATACTGATCGTAGAAAATTGGAAAATACCCATAATTCCCCCACTCTAAGTAACCGTTCTTTCCATAGACACCCATCCTGTATTTTTTTTTTGGTGAAAGTTTTACCACGCTGTGTGTACAATTTTGCAGGAGTAAGTTATTCCTGAAAAGGTAGCGACGGTCAGGTAAATCTTCCAGAAACAGCAACTGTAAAGGTTCGCTGACAACAGTTTTCACTTGTCTGGTATACTTTGTCCCATGGCTTTGGCCAAATGCAATGCATCTTACAGGATCACAAGAGACAGGGGCGCCTGGGTGGCGCAGTCGGTTAAGCGTCCGACTTCAGCCAGGTCACGATCTCGCGGTCCGTGAGTTCGAGCCCCGCGTCGGGCTCTGGGCTGATGGCTCGGAGCCTGGAGCCTGTTTCCGATTCTGTGTCTCCCTCTCTCTCTGCCCCTCCCCCATTCATGCTCTGTCTCTCTCTGTCCCAAAAATAAATAAAAAACGTTGAAAAAAAATTAAAAAAAAAAAAGACCTTATACTTTACTTGTTTGGTTGTTTTTTCTATCTCTCCCATGCCATTGTCTGTTTTGTTCATTGACGGAACCCAAGATCCACAGTTTCTGACACATGGTAGGGGCTCGGGAAATACTTGTTTACTGAACAAACGCGTGAACGCTTTGCTTCGTCTTCACAACAACCCTATGAGATTGATGCCGTGAGTTCCGTTTTAAAGAGGAGGTTGCAAAAATATGCCCGTGGTCGCGTAGGTAGTAAGTAATAAAATTTTGGTTTTGAAATCAAATCTCTCTAGACTCCAAATCTTGTACTTTCTTTGTTTGTTTGTTTAAGAGAGAGTGCGAGTGGGAGAGAGGGGCAGAGGAGGAGAGACAGAGAGACTCTTAAGCAGGCTCCACACGCAGCTTGGAGCCCGATGCGGGGCTCGATCCCACACCCCCGAGATCATAACCTGAGCCAAAATCAAGAGTCAGGCGCTCAACCGACTGAGCCACCCAGGCGCCCCAGAATCTCGGACTTTAAACAGTGATCCCCAGACCACTGCTGTTCCATGAATTGTTACCGTCGAGGTCAGCGAAATTAAGAGTGAATGTTTGGAAACTTCTAGAACAGCCTGACATTGCCACAACAGCTAAGAGTCTATTGGTGGACTCGTCTCATGGAGCAGGGCGCAGTCCTACACAGTAGGAGCACATTACAATAGGTCACATTTTAGGATTGCTCTGTCACCTGTCACTCTGCAGTGAATACAAATCAGAGGCAATTTAGGAATTTATTTCTTTTCGCAATTTTTCATTTTTACAACATTTTAACTTTTAGAGATTCACATTATTAACTAAATTAAGGAAGTAAAATTTAGCGCCGAATTGCATTTGACAAAACAAGCTTCACTGGGACATTTTTGCGAAGCGGATAAACCATTTCTGATTGCAGCAGGAGTAGTAAACCAGATGATGCTAATCAAAGTTGAGCCCTGAAAAAGGAAGGCCGAGAGGAATTTGTACTGGTTTTATTCACAAGTATTTTCCTTCAAGTGGTGAGTTCAGTTTTGTAGCCGTTAACTGATGATAACGTGCTTCAAAGCCAAGTGTGCTAGTTGTAGAGATTTTCTAGCTAAAAAAGGCAATAAAAATTTCAAAATGTAAGCAGCCTTTATAGGCCAGACCCAAAGAAATAAGTTGAAAATAAAGAAAAAAAAAATCTTTGAGACAAAAAGAGTACTTTAAATAAAAAGTCGGGGCGCCTGGGTGGCTCAGTCGGTTGAGCGTCCGACTTCGGCTCAGGTCACGATCTCGCGGTCTGTGGGTTCGAGCCCCGCGTCGGGCTCTGGGCTGATGGCTCAGAGCCTGGAGCCTGCTTCCGATTCTGTGTCTCCCTCTCTCTCTCTGCCCCTCCCCCGTTCATGCTCTGTCTCTCTCTGTCTCAAAAATAAATAAAATGTTAAAAAAAAATTTATAAAAAAAAAGTCAACAGAAGCAGACACTCGATTTTTCACATAAAAACACGGGTGCCCTGCAGGCTTCCTAAAGAGCAGCCCTTCAGCCCGCAAGGCCCACAGATTTATATACAATCACCACGGCATCGGAGAAAGACACAACAAAGACATTCGCTTGGAAACGTTGGGGGAATTGGCGGCAAAAAAAAAAAAAAAAGGTAGCTCAGGTATCACTTTCCAACAACAGGAACCGGCTAGCTCATAAAAGAGTGACGCCGAGAAGACAAAAAGCTTGCGACGTGTTTTCCACTGCAACTTGGTATCATCAGCGAATAATTACTACGGCAACTTTTGGCATGTGTACGATTTCAATATGATGGAAACCTTAAGGAGGAATTGTTTTCTCAACCCCACTGCTGAAAAGACAACTAGCAATGCGCCGTATAAAACTGGGAAGGTAAATGTTTCATCTGACAAAACGTTGCCGATAAATGTCGTGGAAAGTTTAGGTTTCAAGTAAAAAGATTCTGTGTCTCCCTCGCCCTCTGCCTGTAACCCACTCGCATTCTGTCTCTGTCTCTCTCAAAAATAAACATTAAAAAAAATTCTTTTTTAAAGAACGTAAGGGGCACCTGAGTCACTCAGTCAGTTAACCAGCCGACTCTTGATTTCCACTAGGGTCTTGATCTCACGAGCCCCACAATGGGCTCTGTGCTCACAGCGTGGAGCCTGCTTCGGATCCTCTGTCTCCCTCTCTCTACCCCTCCCCACCCTCTGCTCTCTCTCAAAAATAAATAAACATTAAGCAAATAACTAAGATCTTAAATTCAATTCTAGTTTACAAGATTAATTGTTAGAACTGGCTGCTGATGAAAGATTGCAGATGAATTTGAAAATACAACATTGCTTCGTGCATTCCAGATCAAAGTTAAAAACAAATATCCCCAGCTTGCTGACACTGCCTTAAAATACCTTCTTCCATTTCCCTCAACACTCTTACTTAAGACTGAGGTCTCGGGGTACCTGGGTGGCTCAGTCGGTTAAGCGTCTGACTTCAGCTCAGGTCACGATCTCACAGTCCGTGAGTTCGAGCCCCGGGTTGGGCTTTGTGCTGACAGCTTCGAATTCTGTGTGTGTGTGTGTGTGTGTGTGTGTGTGTGTGTCTCTCTCTACCCCTCCCCTGCTCATGCTCTGTCTCTGTCTCATAAATAAATAAATAAATAAATAAATAAATAAATAAATAAATAAATATTTTTAAAACAACGACTGAGGTCTCTACTATGAGTGTTGTTAAAACAAAACACAGAAACATTTTAGATATGCATTATGCTCTGGGAGTAGTCATGTCTAGATTAGTTAACGAGCAAGAAGCATGCCTGTTTGTTATGTGGGCACCACAAATAATGATATATACAATGCTTGTTTAAAAATGCGCATAGGCATTTAACATAAGGAATTGCTACTTTGCTCAACTTTTGTTTCGCTGTGATTGTGGAATAACAAGAAGTTCTGTCTAATGGTGATTATATTAATAGCCCATATGCACATTTTCATAAACGACATACATGGCGTCTGTGATTCTTTTCTTTTTTATGTTTTCTTTGCTTTGATTCTATTTATTGAAATGTAATGTGACGTCTGTTGAATCTAATAAAACATTTTAGGCTTGAATTTTATGTCTTTGGGTCTTTTTCTTTTATTTTTCTAGTATTTTGGTTTTACTGCATTTTTACACAAGGGTTGCCTTACTGTGGGCTGGAAAACGTTTCAAGTATCAAGTCCTTTCCCACAGATAGCTTGAGAAGCACTGCCCTAACTGCCTCCACTCAGGGGCCATGCTGGCCTACCAGGGAATCTGCATCCATTTCAGTCCTTTATTTTTTTGAAGGGTATTCATTTTTGAGAGAGAGAGACGGAGTGTGAGCAGGGGAGGGGCAGAGAAAAAGGGAGACAGAGAATCCGAAGCAGGCACCAGGTTCCGAGCTGTCGGCACAGAGCCCGACGCGGGGCTCGAACTCACGAACTGTGAGATCATGACCTGAGTCGAAGTCGGACGCTTAACCGACCGAGCCACCCAGGCGCCCCCATCTCAGTCCTTTAGAATTGGCCTGGTCCCACTCATTCCTTGAACGTCCTTGAGATTTTGGATCAAAGGATTTAACACGAATTGTTCCTGGCAACCATGCACTCAGGTCCCTTCATCTTGACTCAACCTCCTGAGAACCTCTGGAACCCCTGAGTCTTATCCGAGGACCCCAAAGCAGAAGAAAGCATGACGGAGTCCTTCAGGCTATTGAGAATGCTGATGGAAATCTCTTTCCTTGTGGTCCCTCAAGCACGTAGATGTCATGTGTTGAGCCAAGGCAGAGGAGGGAGATTGAAAATCAAGCTGACAAGGAGAAACATAATCAGAATAGAGCAGAGCCTAATTATTAATGACAAGGAAGTTTGCCACCAGGAACACAAGAGGGGGCCAGCAATCTGCTGGGCCTTAAAGCCAAGCTTGGCTTCTGTTTCCACATACCCCTTGGAAGGAGGCCTTCAGCATGCCCTTGTCTCCTTGGAGAAATGCTCAGAGACTTGGTAGTAGGTTGTCTACACTCCAGACAACCTGCACACAAAAATTATCAACAACTGCACACACGAGTGATCTCAATTCTGTATGACTGGGCACCTCTTATGAACGGAGCACTTCACAGAAATCATCTCTTTGATCCTGACAACAATCCCATGAGCTAAATATTCTTAGCCATGTTTTACAGATGAGACAAATGAAGCTCCAAGACTTTAAACGAGTTGTTTCCCCCGCAACCCACCTGCTTTTCTCTATGTCATCGTCCCACCCTGGCTGCCCCCGCCACCATTTGCCGGAACTCTACCCATCTTTCCTGACCCAGCCCCAACCTGTGGTTCTCAGCTTGGGCTCTATCCCAGAATCACCTAAAGGGTTATTATTATCTGGGTCCCATTCCCAGGGAGTCTGGGTTAACGGATCTGGGATGTGGCCAATTAAATCATTGTTACTTGGCTTTCAAAAATTCTAAATAATTCTAACGTGCACCCAAAGTAGAACACCACTGGCCCAGACAGTATCCAAAGCTGAGTCAGATCCCCCTTTTCTGTAGGTCCACACCACCTTGTTTTTATTTAGTCATTCACTCGTTTCTTTACTTTTCTCACCTGTTAGCAAATGTAACTTTGCAGGATTTGTATTGCCTGTTGCCCCCTGTAGATTTGAAACCACTGGGGACAGAGACTTCCATATTCACTTCTGTTCATTCATTCGTCCACTAACTTAGCCGGTACTCGTGAAGTGCCTACTGCGAGTCAGGCTCTGGCTAGCGGTCAGGAACACAAAAGTGAACAAGGTGCCCCGCGCCCTCGGCCTTCGGCGAAGGAAAGAGAAAATGCAAAGACGATGTGTGCGCTCTTGGGTATGCAATCGAAGGATGCGTGTGGGGTGAAGGTCTCAAGAGAGCTAAGAACCCTCTGGGCGAGAGGTTCTTGGGCCCCAGCTGTCTCGAGCAGGACTGGCTGCACATTTACCTGGCCCAGTACAAAAAGGAAAGCGCAAAGCCCCTTGTTCAAAAGGCAGGCAAAAGCTGCCCTCAAGGGTACTGAAATATAAAGCTTGCTTTTTTTTTCCCCACCTTCTCCCTGACTGGTCACAGTGTCGTTTATCAGCTATCACACGCCATTCTAAAAGAGAGAAAATTTAAATTATTGGCATGAATTTTAGCATTCATCTTTATGTCATGCAATGCCAGGTTGAAATGCAACTATGAGAGCTTTTAACTCATATGACGGATGCTCAAATTGCACAGTTACTGCTTTATAAAAAGCGTATGCGTTTGTATTTCATTCTCACTAGAACAATGGAAAGCCTGCACAAAAATAACTCGGTTGTTTCTGTTTCACTTCTTGACGAGGGCGCATTCTACCAACACACTCTTTGCCTTCAGTGTCCTGATCCGCAAGGAAGGAGAGGAACAGAAATTGTGCATTAACCTATTTCCCTCTTCCCTTCTGCGTCTTCCTTTTCAGCAAAAGCGCCTGACGAATACAGGAAAGTAAATGAGTAAGAAAGGATGTGATAGGGTTTCTGGCCCATCCGTGCTTTCTTAGAACTCTTTCTGCCCTCAAAGCAAGTTCTAGTGCAAATGGGAAACGCGGCCTTTCCGGGTTGTTTGCTGTCACTGTCCCAATCGTAAACAGAGCACACTTATTTGTACTGGTGTTCGGTCTCCCAAAACCCCCGACACATGTGGGCCCACCAGACTTCTGGGCTCACGGGGCCCCCTACACGCTAAAGGAGTAGCAACAAGCACCAGACCGGCAGCTTACAGGAAACGTACGGGGCCTCCTCTGCCCACGTGCGTGCCCGCGGTCCCGTCAGACTTCCTCTACAAAACACGAGTTCAAAGACAAAATCATGAATCATTTCAAGACAGTAACAGCAGAGCATGAAATCATGGGTGGGCCGTTCCCAGCACAGGGCCCCGCAGAACTCCACAGGTGGCACACCCGTGAACCTGGCCCTGACTCAGGGTTTGGCCTAGAAGGGTGCGAGAAGAGGCTCCCAGTGGCCACAAGCTCTCCGTGGCCTGATCTCAGCGGGCATACCGTTTTGGTCCCAAGGACTCCTCACCCTCTGCAGAGGGCTGTACTCAAAAAATGATCCCAGGGCAGGACCCCCGTCCCTTGTGCCCAGTTCTAAAGGCGAGACAGACGGGGACTTCTACTCCAAGAGGAAAGACGGTAGGAGTGACAGGTCTGGGAAGAATAAAAGAGTTCCTGTACATTCAACCGAGCGTAATGAACAGGCCCCAATACACATTTATGACTAAATGAACGAAACGCACATACAGCAAACCAGCGGTTGGGTGTGCAATGAACAGACGAGGGCATGTGTTTTAATGAAACGGTACCTGACTTACAATGGGGAACGCAGGCCTACGTTCCAAGCCAACTCTTCCACTGTTCATTCAACTGGGATTTTACACATGCCCTGATTGTGTACCATTCATCCAGTGCTATCACGCCGCACAAAGAACCACCAAAGCCATCATCTTCCGTCTTCCTCTTCATATATAAATGATTTTTTTGATTACCCAAACTAACAAAACACTGAGCTCCGGGCTTTCTTGCCCCAATTATGTTTTTCGTCATTATATTCCCTCTTCAACCTTGAGATTTACTTTTCTTAAATTGCATTCCTCACATCTGGGATACAAACCATTCTGTTGATACAGCAAATGCATATGATAAGGGAAATGTGCATCTGTTTTAATTCTCTGAAACCCAGGCAAGATTGGACCAAACAAATCACTAGGCCATTCAAAACTCCACTTTTTTCGTTCAGTATATTCATACGGAGCTGGTACAAAGGCAACGCTATGGAAGAAAATGTGGCTCACCTATTTTTTTTTTTTTTTCTTGATGAGCAAGGCTGAAAGTTTTGGATTCTACTGTATGCTTTTTCCAGGGTGACTAGGACAATGAATCTGCGTAAAATGTCCCAGCCCCAAAAAAAGAAAAATTCATACATTCACTGAAAGAAAATAACCCGCTAAAAGGAAATAACGCACCAACATAGGTCCAATAGGCTCAATAAATATTACCTCTAGTCTCCCTTTTGGTTTTGAATTTTGTGTTTTCAGCGAGTACTTTGTACTTGGTCTCAAAAATCTCAATGCATGACTACGACTACCTAACCTTTATAAAGAAGAAAAACTTTTTCCCGATACACTTTGAAACCTTCAGAAATTCTCCCTTCACTTTTGTGACTGAATTCTCTCAACCCTGGGCTTTTTTCTTCAAAAAGGTGGGCCTTGTTCACATATGTAATTTCCATTAACTTCAACAATTCTCAGGCCATCTAATCAAGAGAAATAATCTAGATTTTAAAAGGCCGTGCTAATTGCTCCAATTCCTTTTATTCACTCAACCCTCCTATATTTCACCCTTCCTTAAAAGAGAATGGTAATGTTTCTTTAGGAATCAATAAACTCTCTCAGAGCCATTGAAGCTTCCAGAAAAGGCTGTCGGGTAAAATTTTCATTTTTATCTTAAGTTCTTTCCATATTCATTGATCCCACTGGCTCAAAGACACAAAAATAAGACTGGCTCTGAAGAAATGAAATACAGCCAGCAGAGCACAAAGTAATTAGTTAGACATCTCTAGTTCAAGTGGTTGGCCAGGTTTTGATGTATAGGAGGCACTCAGTCATGATGTGTTGATTGTTTGATTGATGTTTAAGAGGCAAGCACCTGAGGGGAAATTTGAAAAATTCCTTATCATTATGTCCTTTCCAACTGTGTGAAAAGCATGATTTTCTATAAATCGTTCTCAGAATAGGTTGTGTCATTTTCATGTTTCAGAGAAAGGCAATTTGGACCAGTTCTCCAGCAATTTGTGATGAAAAATTGACTGATGACAAAACAGTTCAACAGTAAGTAGCATTCACAAACATTTAGTGAGAAGTAGCTATGGGCCATCCACTTACTAGGTACCAGACATATGAGGACAAAGGACACCTAAGATTGAGTCCTTGACATGTATGTATGTATGTATGTATGTATTTAGAGAGAGACAGAAAAAAAATCCCAAGCAGGTTCTGCGCTGACGGCTCATGAACCGTGAGATCGTGACCTGAGCCAAAATCTAGAGTCAGTCTCTTAACCGAACGAGCCACCCAGGCGCCCCTGAGTCCTTGGCTTCTTCTTCTTCTTCTTTCTTCTAATGTTTATTTCTTTCTGGGAGAGAGAGTGAGAGCAGGGGAGGGGCAGAGAGAGAGGGAGACAGAGGATCCGAAGCAGGCTCCACACTGACAGCAGTAAGCCCGACGCGGGGCTCGAACTTACTAACCCCAAGATCATGACATGAGCCAAGTTGGACGCTCCCCCGACTGAGCCACCCAGGTGCCCCGAGTCCCTGACTTCTAAAAGTTCAGAGTGAAATGGGGGAAACAGTAGTATAAATAATCGTCATCAAACGTGCAGAGTTATAATACAGATATGTGCAGAGTAGGACAGGGACATAGAGACCCAACAGCAGTTGTTGGGGATTCAGTAGAGTGGTTAAGAGCAGAGGCTTTGGAGTTAAACTGGGCTTGAATCCTGGATCTGTGATTCGCTGTGTGACTTTGCAAATTACTCTCCTCTGGGTCACAGTTTTCTCCTCTGTTACAGTGACAACAATTGTACCTATTTTACAGGGTCGTTGCAAAGAGTAAATGAGTAACTAAGAACATAGTGTCTGCAACGTAGCGCTCAATAAATGTAGTCACTATTAATGTGACCAGATTATACATAAAAGGGAGCCTGAAGCTTGACGTACAAAAGTAGATGGAGAATTATAGGGTTCATGTTATAGGCATGTTTGGATAATCCCAAGCAACAATATGGCTGGAGAACAGATTAACAAAAGAAAAATGTGAGAAGAATACATGATGCTCTGGAACGTGACATACACGAACCTTAGTTCTGCTATTTATTCACTAGCTGGGTGTCTGAGCAAGTCGATCGGGCATGAAAGTGTACATATGCAATACCTGAGAACGAGTATTCCTATGGACGCATGGGAGAAAATGGCTTGACATTGGCACTAAATGTCTGGCCGAGTTGAGACTGTGGAAGGCTCGTATGTTACATGCATTACTCACCTATTGCTACAATAACGCTGTGTAACGAATAAGACCCCAAATCTTACTAGCTTACAATAACAAACATTTATCTTTTAACTCACAGGTGGGTCAGCTGAGGTTTGGTTGACTTGGGTTGATTTTTGCTGGGCCTACACAAGTTCAGCCAGGGTTGGCTACAGGGTGCAGACCAGTTCTGCTCCACAGGTCTCATTCTAGGACCTGTACCCACCTGTACACAGCACGTATTTCTAGACATGCATTCCTCATGACAATAACTAAAACGGGACAGGAGGATCTAAAGCATATAAGCACATTTAAAGTCTTCTCATATCACGTCAGCCAAGATTCCATTGACCAATGCAAGTTACATGGGATGGGAAAGTGTACTGTGTTCACCTTACATAAAGATTTGCAGTCACACAGCAAAAGGCACGGAAATATAATTCTATTGTAGGGACAGCGAAGAGTGAGGAACAATAATCCAATCTACATGGTTAGGGGTTTTCATTCACTCTACAGATTAAATGATACATGGACAACATTATACTAAGAAAATGACATAATTATGGGGCACCTGGGTGGCTCAGTCGGTTAAGCGTCCGACTTCAGCTCAGGTCATGATCTCACGGTTCTTTGAGCCGCGCGCTGGGCTCTGTGCTGACAGCTCAGAGCTTGGAGCCCATTTCAGATTCTGTGTCTCCCTCTCTCTCTGCCCCTCCCCCACTCGCACTCTGTTTCTCTCTCTCTCAAAAATAAATAAACATTAGGGGCGCCTGGGTGGCTCAGTCAGTTAAGCGGCCGACTTCGGCTCAGGTCATGATTTCACATTCCGTGAGTTCGAGCCCCGCGTCGGGCTCTGTGCTGACAGCTCAGAGCCTGGAGCCTGTTTCAGATTCTGTGTCTCCCTCTCTCTCTGACCCTCCCCAGCTCATGCTCTGTCTCTCTCTGTCTCAAAAATAAATAAACGTTAAAAAAAAAATTTTTTTTTAATAAATAAATAAATAAATAAACGTTAAAAAAACCTTAGGGCAGCCTGGGTGGCTCAGTCACTTAAGAGTCCGATTTCGGCTCAGGTCATGATCTCACGGTTCGTGAGTTTGAACCTGTGTCGGGCTCTGTGCTGACAGCTCAGAGCCTGGACCCTGTTTTGGGATCTATGTCTCCCTCTCTCTCTCTCTCTCTCTCTCTCTCTCTCTCTGTCCCCACCCCCCTCCCCCCCGCTCGCTCGCGTGCTCTCTCTCTCTCTCTCTCCCAAAACTAAATAAACATTTAAAAAACTTTTTTTTTTTTTTAAGAAATCAAATGACATAATTAGATCTCAATTTTGGAAAGTTCATCCTGGTGACTACGTGGAAGATGAATGGGGTGGGGAACGACTTGGAGGCATTTGGGCCAGTGCTTATGATCCACGGGCCGGACAAGACATGGTTAAGATATGGGATTGCATGAAGAGGATAAATGTGAAAAAAATTAATGAGTTAGGATTAGCAAGACTTGGTGACTAACTGAATGTATGATGAGGGGGAGTGGGCAGGGTTGTGAGAAAAAAGGTAGAAATGAGTCAGCGGTTCCTAAGTTATTAGACAAGTAGGAGGATGGTATTGAGATAGGGAGGGTGTCAGAAGAGCATTTTTTTCTGCGGAAAAAGACATAGGAAGATGGTGAATCTAATTTTGAAAAGGAGGGTGGCCTTCTAACATGTCAACTTGCCTCGGCTAATCCTTATTTCCCAGAATTCCTTTCTCTAAATGCTTTTGGGTAGGACTGGTCTTAGGCGACATTTGGGGCGAGATTCACAAGGTTGGTGCGGGGACACACCAGGGGATGTTGCAGTTCGGGCACACTGTCACTTATCTGTTGGCTCATCTGGTCATGCGGGTCAGCAGCTGCTCCCCCCTTTCACCTTCTCCGCTTTCAGCTCCTCTGACTGCTGGACCAGGGTAATGATCAGCCCCAGAGCAAAGATGCTCTCTTCTCCTGTAGGACCCCTACATCATCCAAGTCACAGGCACAGGCCACGAGAGACTGACAGGGGCTCCAGTCCTTTCTCATGGATTCCTATTTGTCCTTGATCCACCCCAATTTATAGCTACCTTCCCCTTCCCAGTTGCCCACCCTGCTGACTTGAAGCTAATCTAGTGTGGAGACCACAGCCTTACAGAAATAATTTACCAACTTCTATAACTACAAAAGGTCAAGTCCCAGCATGCCTGTGTGGCTCAGTTGGTTGAGCATCCGACTTCGGCTCAGGTCATGATCTCACGGTCCGTGAGTTCGAGCCCCGTGTCAGGCTCTGTGCTGACAGCTCAGAGCCTGGAGCCTGCTTCGGATTCTGTGTCTTCCTCTCTCTCTGCCCCTCCCCCGTTCATGCTCTCTCTCTGTCTCAAAAATAAATAAACATTAAAAAAAAAAAAGACAAAAACAAAAGGTCAAGTCCCTGTAGGAAATCACATATATGTGCGATCACACGCGTGTGTGATCACATATATGTGACTTCCTAGTGCTTCTAGCTCTGCTAAAACCCTGACTGATACAGAAAGGTGAAGTCTGAGATACAGGTGGTAGGTCTGTGCCGAAATAAGAAACATGGTCTACACTTAAGAAAGTGAGCAAGAATGTAGATTTGATACTATTGGCTAGGACGTGGGAGTTAGTGACACAGGAAGCGATGCAGTTCGTTAGAGGCTGTTCAGAGTAAAAAGAGGGAACCCCTGAAGGCAAAATGATGGGCAATTCCAATATCCAAAGATCTGGAGGAGAGGGAAGAGTCAGGAAAATGCAAGCAACAACCAAAGGGACAACGAGGAAACCAGATGCAAGCGGTGTTCTGGAAGCCACAAGATGAAGTATTTAAGAAGAAGAATGGGGGAGCCACTGGGGGCCCCAGTTCTGCACAAGGGTCACAGAGAATGAAGGGAGGAGAACGGGCCGCTGACTTGGAGAAGCAGAAGGGCTACTGCAGGTGGAACAGGGTTTGAGATGGAATCTGCTCTCAAAAGCTTAGCGGGAAATCAAGGAACGGAACAGGAAAAGGCGTCTGTTTTTCAGGTTTTGGAGGGATAGGGACAATGGCAAGACCTTCCTTAGAATGACAGCAATGCAAACGTACTTCTACTCAGAGGGGAGGAAGCAAACAGAAGATTAGGATTTGAGAGAGAATGAGAGCAATGGGTGTGGCGGGTGCCATGGCCCCTGATGGGAGGAAGTGCCTGTGTGGAGACATCAACCGTGATCAAAGCCCTTGGAGACGGTGCCTCCTCCAAGGCAGGCAGGAAGGAGGGAAGGAGAAGGTTGACAATGTATGGAAATCGCTGGCTGGGCATTACCTTCTTAGGAAACCGGGAAACCATACCTTAGACGTTGGGGAGACGGGAGCACAGGAAGGGTTTTCTGAAGATTCTGGGAAGCCAAAAAAGCAAAATAAATGCTCTCTGTGACTCCTCGGCTAAAAGGGAGGACGATTTCAAGCAACCAGTAAATGTCTCAGGTAATCATTAAGAAGATAAACAGTAATTAAGCAGAAGGATTTCTCAGCAACGTGAGGTTCCACATTAAGATTGGGGCGTAAAAGTGTAGAATTCGTTTGTTCACTTATTGAACAAATATTTATTAAATGCCACGTGCCAGCTGCTGTTGTGGCGGCGGGGAACGCGGCGGGGAACGTGAAAATAATTAATGGAGGCATTATGGAGAGGGTAAGATGATGATGAACGTTTTGGGGGAAAACGTAGCAGGCCTAGGGGCTTGAGAGGGAAGGCAAATAAGGATTGCCAAGTTGAGATGCGATTTTAAGGGAATGCCTCTCGGAGGAAGTGACATGTGAACAGAGCCCTGAAAGTAGCGAGGGAGAGGGCTGGATCCACTGTCCCCCAAAAGGTGTTTCTGGCATAGGTAGCAGCAAGAGCCACGTCCCTGAGGGAGAAATCACCCCCCCCCACCCCCGCGCGGGAGTGTTTGAAGAACACCCAAATGGTGAATGTGAGCGCAGCAGTTGGTGTGGAGCGGGAGGGGGGAAATGGTAGGAGATAAGGTCATGAGGCGACTGAGCCGAGACAATATAGGGTCTTGTAAGCCACGGTAAGAAGACTACATGTTAGTTTCAGTGGGAGGAAACCTGTGGGGGAATTTGGAGCAGGAGAGTGGCGCAATGTGATCGTGCTGATGGGCCCGAGGCGGGGCTCGAACTCACACTCCGTGAGGTCAGGACCTGAGCTGGAGTGGGATGCTTAAGCGACTGAGCCACCCAGGCGCCCCCTGCGAGAAGTTGTCTTAACGAGGGCAGTTATCACAAAACACCATAGATGGGCGGCTTCAACCATACACATTTATCTCTCACAGTTCTGGAGGCTGGGGAGTTCGATACGGGTGGAGGGGCTGGCAGATTCAGTTCTTGGTGGGGGTCTTCTCTTGGCCGATGGTCCACCATTTCACTGTGTGCTCACGTGGCCTCTTCTTTGTAAAAGCAGAACCCTGTGTGTCTCTTCCTCTTCTTATAAAGACACTAATCCCATTATAAGGACTGTAGTCTCATGATCTCATCCAAACACAATTTTCTCCCAAAGGCTCTACTTTCTTGTTTTTATTAAAAACTTTTTAACGTTTATTTATTTTTGAGACAGAGAGAGACAGAGCATGAACGGGGGAGGGGCAGAGAGAGAGGGAGACACAGAATCTGAAACAGGCTCCAGGCTCTGAGCTGTCGGCACACAGCCCGACGCGGGGCTCGAACTCACGGACCGCGAGATCACGACCTGAGCTGAAGTCGGTCGCTTAACCGACTGAGCCACCCAGGTGCCCCCAAAGGCTCTACTTTCTAATGCTATCACTTTGGGGGTTAGGGCTTCAGCATTTGAACTTTGGGGAGATACAACCATTCAGCCCATAAGATAAGTGGTCAGATTATGGACATAATTTGATGGAGTAGACATGAAAGTTAAGAAAAAAGTTATCAAAGATAACTGCTGGGTTTTTGGCATGAGCAAATGGGAGAATTATAGGAGTAGTGTACTGGAACATGTTTGACAAATGACACTCTGGGGGCGGGGCCGGGGGGGGTGGGTCCTGATGATGTGTAGCATTTGCCAGTGTTCATAGTGTGAGTATTTCCTTCATGGCTGATGTCAAGCTATCGATGTGTCCTAACTGAATACAGAGGTGAAAAGATACACTAACTTTTGAACACAGTACTCTGACAACATATCTGTAATTTAAAGACAAAAAGAACTCCAAACAAATCTTGAACTTTCATTCGTGGGTTTTACTTTGTTTTTCTTAATGGTGTCGGTTTGCAACTCTGAAATTCTTTCATGTGTGTTATAGGCTTGAGCAAATGAGTAAATATACTGATGATAGTGGGAGCCAGGTTTCTCACTGTTGGAGAAGGGAGATGTAAACATGGACTGAATAAAGACTAGAAAGAATATTTTGACAGTGAGTTGGAATTAGCCACAATTCTTTTGTAGGTCTGTCCACCGTATGGGAAGCAAAACACGACAAGAGCAACGAGACAACCTAGCACCAAATCTTAATTTCCCATTAAATACCATTTCCACTAAAAGGAGTCAAGGGTCGGGGCGCCTGGGTGGCTCTGTCGGTTAAACGTCTGACTTCAGCTAGGTCATGATCTCATGGTTCGTGAGTTCAAGTACCACGTCAGGCTCTGTGCCGACAGCTCAGAGCCCGGAGCCTGCTTCGGATTCTCTGTCTCCCTCTCTCTGTGTCCCTCCCCCGCTCACGCTCTGTCTCAAAAATAAATGAACACTAAAAATTTTTTTTTAAAAAAAGGAGTCAAGGGTCGTTGGACAAAGGACTGATTTCAGGGCTAGGATATACAAAGTATAAGATGCAAATGAAACATTATTTTGTGTGCGTGCCAGAAAATTTAAAAAGTACTCAGAAAATTACAGTGTGTAACAAAAGTACCCAGTAGTCATCCTTAAGAGGATTCCACTGGCTAAATGTATAACACTTTAATGTCAAAATATTTCAAAATAGCAGTGAATTATAACCCACTGAATAGAACAAAAAAAATCTATGATTCGGTATTGACGATAGATAGAACGAAAGAAAGAAAGAAAGAAAGAAAGAAAGAAAGAAAGAAAGAAGAAAAGAAAGATAGAAAAATCTCCTTCTTACATACTAATGCTACCTAATAAATCTAGAAGGAATAATGACTTCAAAAACCATCATTCGCACCAAGAATGGAACTGACATCATGTGTCTCTTGACATCATGCACCAAGAAGGATACAGTATCGCGTATGCAGTGTTTCTACCAAAAAAATGCATAACTGAATCCAATCATAAGGAAGCATCAGATAGACCCAAATTGAGGGACATTCTACAAAATATCTGGCTTTTCCTTTTCAAAAATGTCAAGGTGATGATAATCAGAGAAAGGCTGAGAAAGCGTTCCAGGATAAAAGTAACTAAAAAGATATGAAAATGAAATGAATTGGATCCTAAAGTAGAAAAAGAAATGCCATAAAAGTCACTACTGGAGGAATGGGCGATAATTGAATGAAGTGTGCTGGTTAGATGACAGAATTGTATTATCATGATTGTTGATCATCGGGGCGCCTGGGTGGCGCAGTCGGTTAAGCGTCCGACTTCAGCCAGGTCACGATCTCGCGGTCCGGGAGTTCGAGCCCCGCGTCAGGCTCTGGGCTGATGGCTCGGAGCCTGGAGCCTGTTTCTGATTCTGTGTCTCCCTCTCTCTCTGCCCCTCCCCCGTTCATGCTGTGTTTCTCTCTGTCTCAAAAATAAATAAACGTTAAAAAAAATTTTATCATGATTGTTGATCATTATAACATGATTATGCAAGTAAACGTCCTTATCCCTAGGAAAGACACACTGCTGAAGTATTTAGGGGTAAAGGGGCATGCCATCTGCAATTTACTCTCTATTGACTCAAGATAAATATCACAAAAGGAGAAGAGAGAGACAGAGGAGACAGAGACAGAAAAAGGAGGGGAAGGACGAGGAGGAGACAAAATAATGACGAAGCCACGGCAAACCATTAGTAAACCGAGGGAAGGATATGTGGGAGTTTTTTGTTCTACTCTTTCAGCTTTTCCATAAGTTTTAAATTGTTCTATTATGTTTCTAAGTTTATTTGTACCTCTTTTTGAGAGACAGAGAGCAGGTGGGGGAGGGGCAGAGAGAGAGGGAGACAGAATCCCAAGGGGGCTCCACACCGTCAGCACAGAGCATGATGCAGGGCTTGAAGTCACAAACCGTGAGACCTTGACCTGAGCTGAGATCAAGAGTTGGACGCTTAACCAACTGCGCCACCCAGGCGCCCCCCAAATTATTTTAAAATAAAAAGTGAAAAGACCAGAGAGAGACCAACTATGTTAAAAGCTGCTTGCGAACTGACCTTGGGGTTTAGCACGATGGAGGTCCTAAGCAACCATGACCGGAGAGGTTTCAGCAGAGTGCCAGGGAAGAAGCCCTAAGTGGAACGTGTTGGTGACAGAACGAGAGGTTAAGAAAGCAGGATCAAGGAAGAAACAACGCCTTCAGGGACTTTTGGTTAGCCGAAGGGGCATATGTGGTTAAGAGAAGGCTATTGTTCTGTTTCTCAATACGAAACATCGTAAATATGTGATGGGTACATTTTCACGACGGTGCAGTTGGAAAAGAGAATGGGGTGATACATGACAAGGGGATGAATGACGGCAGAAAGTCGCTGCAGGAGGCACAAGGGGATGGGACCCCGCGATAAGCAGACCCCTCGGCTCCAGTAGGAGCTCAGACGTTTCATCGACGGTAGACAAGGAACACACGGGTAACGCCACAGTGACGACGACAAGTGGTGCAAAGAGGAAGCCACCCCCTTCACTTCTAATACTTCACCGCGATTTGACGCGAAAGACCCAGGTGAAAATGAGGCAGGAAGGGGTGCCGAACAGTTGAGAAGAAAGAGCGGAGCATGTATCAGTTCCCTCAGAGAAAGCGGAAGTGACTTCACTACCGAATGTATTAAGATTGCTCGGCGGTGCTGAGAGTTCACCTCAGAATTTTCTTGTCATAAATTTACAGTAGCAACTCAGCGGAACTTCCACACCCGGTAAGGAGACCGAAGGGATTCAGAGCAAGGTTCCAGCCGGGCAACATATTTTTTCAATCTCCTTAAAAACATCAAGTACAAGATAGTAACGCGAGGCCGATGTGGGAGGACATCCGGGGAGGTGACCGCAGCGTCCTGACCAGGCAGCTGAGAGAACAAGTGGTGGTCTGACAGATTCTCGGGGCTGGGAAGACGAAAGTCAGGGTCCAGGGGCTGCCAAGGGTAGGGACCCTAGTAAGCCACTCTAGGAATCAGAGGAAGCCAGAAGCAAACCTACCATGAACTCGTAGCCCAGACCCGAGTCATCTGAGAGGATCAGAAAATTCTCTGGGGGGAATATTATGTTTTCAAAGACGACCTGAGCACACAGACAAGCCTTCCATGACCTAACCCCCACTGACCTTTCCAACAATCTCTTCTCGACCTTCCCGTTTCCATGTCCCATCACTGCTGCCTATCCAATCTTCATCGGACTCTTGTAGGGTTTTTTTTAATGTTTTTTTTTATGTATTTGTGAGAGAAAAGAGACCGCATGAGCGGGAGAAGGGCAGAGAGAGACGGAGACAGAGAATCCCAAGCAGGCTCCGCGCTGTGAGTGCACAGTCCCACGCAGGGCTCGAACTCACGAATCGTGTCCTGAGCCGAAACCAAGAGTTGGATGCTCAACTGACTGGGCCACCCGGGCGCCCCATGGCCTCTTGTAGTCTTTATTCTGCTTGACACAACTCGTTTTCTGCCTTGACTTATGTCCTTTCCGTTGTCCAGGATTTCCTTCCCACAGCCTTAAACAAATTTTTTTAATGGTTTTATTTATTTTTGAAGGAGAGAGAGGCAGAGCATGAGTGGGGGAGGAGCAGAGAGAGAGGAAGACACAGAATGTGAAGCAGGCTCCAGGCTCCAAGCCGTCAGCACAGATCCTGATGTGGGGCTCGAACTCACGAACTGTGAGATCACGACCTGAGCCGAAGTCGGACGCTTAACCGACGGAGCCACCCAGGTGCCCCTTCCCACAACTTTCTTTTAAATCGATATGCAATTGTCATTTAACATTATATTAGTTTCAGGCACATAACACAATTTTTTGATATTTGTATATATTGAGAAGTGATCCCCACAATAAGTCTAGCTAACATCCTTCGCCACAAAGAGTTACACGATTGTTTTTCTTGGGACGAGGACCTTCAAGATATACTTTCTTAGCAACGTTCAAATATGGAGTATAATTAACTATTGTCACCAGGCCGTATATTACATTCTCGTGACTTCTTTTATAACCAGAAGTTCGTATCTTTTCTGACTACTTTCACCCACCCCTTTGTTAAAAGTTTTTAAGGGCGCAAGGAGTCCAAGGCCTCCCAAAGATATGGCTTCCATCCCTCGATCCAAGGCAGCTGCCCGAGTCTCCCACCTCTCAGACAGCTGTCTTCTTCACCGTTGCCACCCGTGAAAGCCAAGTTCTTTTACCAAGTCCACCTACTCTAGTAAATTGGCCCGGCCCCAAAGTCAGAATTGATCTGCACCGTCCCTGTTAGCTCATTCGGCGGTTCTCTGATTCTAACATCTTCTGGGGCGTATCGTAGTTGTGCGATGCTCACTCCCTGCTATTTGGTGAGTCTAGAGAGGGCAGACCCCGCGCCTGGCCCGTCTGTGTTCTCCGCATCGTCGGCCTTGCTGCCTGCACAGGGTAGGCGCCATAAATGTTCCCTGACTTGAACCGTGACAGCCGGACCAATGTCAGAGCTGAGGTTAAAAGCTACGGATTCTCTCTTCCGGTTTCCAGGTCTAATCAGATAACGTTCCCCGGTTTTACCCAACTTTGAAAAAGTTACTTTCAAGGTCAGGAACGAGGGAATATTCTGCCCGTCCTCTTTTACGAGCAGACACAAAGATTAGGTTTGCTTTTTCCTTTTTAGTTCTCCTAACATTGAGCTGATTGATGGAAGGTAGAGAAAAGTAATAAACCTTTATTCACAGAACTACAAAGCCCTCTCAGGCTACCTCCTTCCGTCTCTGGAGACAGATGGGGGCCGTTGCTATTATGAAGTATACAGCGGAGGGGTATTTTGCCAGTAACCCCTCTGGTACTAATCGACATCTTGACTACTTCTTGATAAAGATATCACCCTCTAGACAGAACCCGTCATCGAGACGAGCAGGCCACGTACACGCTTAACTGTTCGGTTTCTTAAAGAGAAGAGCAGCTTACGAGGAAGAATTGCTCCTTTCAGTGCACGGATTCGCCAGCCGTAGAGAGGAAGCGTCCCAGGTCACCCGTAGAACTTTCAGCAATAAATTAGTCATACGGTCCCACGCCACGCCACGCCACTCTCCTGTCCTTTATTTCAGCAAGTGACAAGTGGCCGGGGCCCAGCTGGCTGCGAGGGAAGCCGTGTGTACGGGTAACCAAGCCAGCTGTCAGTGCTGGGCGAGGCCGTAAGGGCCTCCGAGTGCAAACACAGCACTCCTGCCGGCTGGGGACGGGCCCTGGGACAGGTGGCTCTCACCGCAGGCCAAGCCTTGGTAGAACTGCGCGGCTTCAGGCAACAGAGCGTCACTTCTCACTCTTCTATGGGCTGGTGGGGCGGCTCTTTTTGCCCCGGGGGCCACTGCCCTGACCCCTGTGGAGGGCCAGCTGGCGGCTCAGCAGGGGAAAGGCAGCCCAGGACGGCCTTGCTCACGCGTGTGGCAACTGGCTGCGCGCCGGCCTGGACGAGGGAGAGGACGTGGCCACGCGTGTGCCTCTCATCGTCCAGCGGGCCAGCTCGGGCTGGCTCACGTGGCGGGATGGGAGCTCCGAGAGCAGCCAGAGGGTGAGTCCCAGCACGTGGGCTTTCAAACCTCTGCTTGGGTCAGGGTCCCGGGACACAGGCCAGCCCAGGTGGAGGAATCGGAGAAATAAAGGGCACCCTCGAATGGGAGGGCGTGCAAGGCCACGTCCAACAGGGGCACGCACACACAGCTCCACAGGCAGGCCCCAGCCTCCGCCGCGGGTGCGGCTCTCAGCCTCGCGCAGCAAAGGAGAGGACGGCAGAGAGGATTACCCAGGACCCCTGTCGTGCGAGTCAAGAGAGGCGAGGGGGGGGCTAAGGGAAGTCTCCCTGAGCTGCTCTCCGGCTCCCGTCTTGATCGAACATGCGCGTAGAGAAACACCGCGCGGTACGTCAGTGGGCTACCTGCCGGTAAGAACGTATAGAAAACGCGCGGGAAAACAACACGGCCTAAGGAACGTATGAACAAAGGCAGGACCGAACCCCTAGAGGGACGTTAACCAGGTAAGGGAGGCGCGGCCGCTGTGTTCAGCAAGGCCAGAAAGCAGCGTGCTGCTGTGCAAGGCGTTCCCTATAATCTCCAAACCCACGACATAGCTATTTGATTGCCCACACCCCGCTCCACTTTCCTGCGTGGATTAGCTCTCCTTTGTCACTCTCCCGGAAGGTAACAGCACAGAGCGAAGGGACTGAAGAAAGAGGTGGGACCGACTGCTTCTCTGGAGCCCTTTCCCAGGGGCTCCGCGCTGCGTTTGCTGCGCGCCGCCTCGGGAGGCGGTCAAAGCAGACACCTGGCAAGAAGAGATAAAGAACACGCTGGAAGGGCAAAGGCCCCATCCGGGTCTACTCGTCTGGAGACAGAATGGGGGAGGGAGGGTGCCCATTTCCGGAGGAGTGACCTGCTGAACGGGTGAGAAGGGAGACGGGGAGGGTCCAGGCGGGAGGGGCGGGGCTACGAGAGGTTCTTCTGAGCCTCTCCTTCCTCCCTCCCTCGGACACGGACACGGCAGGGTCAAGATCGCGCTGAGGCCACGCTTCCTGGAAGAGCGGGCAACGTAGTTTGAAAAGTAGATTGCACACAAAACTTCATTTTAGAAAAAAGGGTTTTAAGATTTTACATGGAACCTTTTGTTTCAAGGTGGTTTCGAGGAACAGAAAAATTGCAAGAACACGCGTCGTGCATAGAACACGTGACCCTTCGGGCACCTGCGCGGCTCACTGGGTTGGGCTTCCGACTCTTGATTGGGGCTCAGGTCTTGATCTCGTGGTCATGAGATCAAGCCCCAAGTGAGGCTCCTCGCTGGGTGTGGAGCCTGCTTAAGATGATCTCTCTCTCCCTCTGCCCGTCTCCCCCATGCTCTCTCTAAAATACAAATTAAAAAACACAAAAAATAAAGAACGGGTGACCCTTTATCCAGAGTCATTTACTGTTAACAGCTTGCCTCATTTGCTTTATCATTTGTGCTCTCATTGTGTGTGTGTGTGTGTGTGTGTGTGTGTGTGTCTCCATTACTCTCAAATGATTTGGTATATATGTGTATATGGAGATCTTCCTCAACTTACGGTGGGCTCACATCTCGATAAACCTGTTCTCAGATTAAAATATCATAAGTCGGGGCGCCTGGGTGGCTCAGTCGATTAAGCGGCCGACTCTGGCTCAGGTCACAATCTCATGGTCCATGACTTCGAGCCCCGTGTCAGGCTCTGTGCTGACAGCTCAGAGCCTGGAGCCTGTTTCAGATTCCGTGTCTCCCTCTTTCTCTGACCCTCCCCTGTTCATGCTCTGTCTCTCCCTATCTCAAAAATAAATAAAACGTTAAAAAAATTTTTTTTTAAATATCATAAGTCAAAACTGCGTTTACTACACCGGACCTATTGACCATCACAACTCAGCCGAGCCCAACTTAAACCCGTTGAGAACACACACTTAACATGAGTCTGTACTGAATTCAGGATATTACATGGGATGTTCGACACTTCATTATAAAATAACTTGGTGTCAGATTATTTCGCCCAACTGTAGACCACGAGAGAGTATCATCCTGCGTGCTGCCAGCCTGGAAAAGATCCAAACTCAAAAATCAAAGCACAGTTTCTGCTGAACGCATATTGCTTTTTCACCATCGTAAAGTTGAAAAACCCTAAGCGGAACCACCACAAGCCGCTGACTGTATATACGTGGACTGCAGTGTGTGCATACACAGACACACACACACGCACACACAGTAAAACTTTGGATTTCGAGTAACTTGCTCTGTGAGTGTTCCGCAAGACGAGCAAACATTTCTGATAAATTTTAACTTCATAAACGAGTGATATCTTGCGATGCGAGTAGTACGTGATGCCCTATGTCACGTGATCACAACTGAGCCAATGGTTCGTCTCTCTTTCTCTCTCTCTCTCTCTCTCTCTCTCTCTCTCTCTGGGATTGTGGGTGATCATCAATGCAATGTCACAATGCGAAATGCTCAAAAGGAGGTAAAAGCAAGTGTCATTGGATAGGCTCCTTGCTAAAGTTGCACAAAAACAAAAAGATTCCATTGAGCCAACAGATAGCAGTGATTCCCTTCGTGATAGTGAAAGTGGTCCTGCACAGTAACCCTCCTCTCTCTTGTCACCCTCACACCAGCCATGAAGGTTTTCAAAAGGTAAGTGCAGGTTAATTTTTTTCTTTATATTTTGTACTTTCTTTACTATTTTTATATTACAGTATTATAATCATTTTTATATGAATATTTTCGGGTTGTGGAACGAATCATCTGAGCTTCCATTACGTCTTATGGGGAAATTCGCTTTGATATACAAGCACTTTGGGTTACATAATTCGTTTCTGGAATGAATCATGCTCTCAAACCAAGATTTTACTATATACATATACATATATATATATACACGTGTATATATATATATACACGTGTATATATATATATACACGTGTATATATATATATACGTGTATATATATATACGTGTATATATATATACGTGTATATATATATACACGTGTATATATATATATATATACGTGTATATATATATATACACACGTGTATATATATACGTGTATATATACATATATATATACACATATATATATATATACGTGTATATATATAAAACCATTTGAAAGTATATTGCATACATTGTGGCTCTATACATGAAACACTTTAGTATACGTGTTCTAAGTAAGAAAATATCCTTTAAAATTCCAAGAACAGGGACACCTGGGTGGCTCAGTCAGTTAAACTCTGACTCTTTGGGGCGCCTGGGTGGCGCAGTCGGTTAAGCATCCGACTTCAGCCAGGTCACGATCTCACGGTCCGTGAGTTCGAGCCCCGCGTCAGGCTCTGGGCTGATGGCTCAGAGCCTGGAGCCTGTTTCCGATTCTGTGTCTCCCTCTCTCTCTGCCCCTCCCCCGTTCATGCTCTGTCTCTCTCTGTCCCAAAAATAAATAAAAACGTTGAAAAAAAAAATTTTAAACTCTGACTCTTTGATTTCAGCTCAGGCCATGATCTCGAGGTTCATGGGGTGGAGCCCCGCTTCAGGTTCTGTACTTACAGCTCATAGCCTACGTGAGACTCTCTATCTCCCTCTCTCTCTGCCCCTGCCCACCCCTCTCAAAATAAACAAATAAACATTTAAAAAAACTAAAATTCCAGGGGCACCTGGGCGGTTCAGTCGGTTGAGCCTCCAACTTCAGCTCAGGTCATGATCTCGAGGTTCATGAGTTCGAGCCCCATATCGGGCTCTGTGCTGACAGCTCAGAGCCTGGAGCCTGCTTCGGATTCTGTGTCTCCCTCTCTCTGCCTCTCCCCCACTCTCGCTCTGCCTCTGTCTCTCTCTCTCAAAAAGAAATAAACATTTAACAAATTTTTAAATGAAACTCCAAGAACAAACGTAGAAAAGGGGCCCCTCCAGCTAGGTGGTTGGGACCCCAGAGCAGTGCACCATGGTGCTGGCCTGGGTAAAGCCCTCACCCACGTGCCCTCCCCTGCTCCGGGCACGGCAGCCCTCCTCTGTTCCCTCTAGAAGTGCGACGTGGGGGGAGGAGAGAAGCAAGCATGAGAAATAGGACAGGCCGGGGCAGCTGGCCACAAGAGAAGTGAGGAAAGAGCCAGACAGTCCTGATCGCTTCTGGGAAATCAAACAACTAGAGGAGAGGAGGGAGGAAGAACACTTAAAGTTGTTTTTTATTTCAAACAGGGATGGGGAGGAAGGGAAGCACTATGCTGAAAGGGAACACATGGGCTTTTTTTCCTTCCTGCTATTTTATCTTATTTTTATTTTACTTTATTTTATTTATTTTTATTTTTATTTTAAATTTTATTTTAATTTTATTTATTTTAATTTATTTAATTTAAATTCATTCCTGTTAGTTAACACATGGTGTAGTAACGGTTTCAGCAGTAGCATTCGGTGATTCGTCACTTACATACAACACCCAGAGCTCATCCTAAGTGCCCTCCTTCGTCCCCGTCACCCATCTAGCCCATTCCCCACCCACCTCCCTCCATCAACCCTCAGTTTGTCCTCTATTCTTTTTTTTTTTTTTTTTTTTTTTTTTTTTTTTTTTTTTTTTAAAATTTTTTTTTCAACATTTATTTATTTTTGGGACAGAGAGAGACAGAGCATGAACGGGGGAGGGGCAGAGAGAGAGGGAGACACAGAATCAGAAACAGGCTCCAGGCTCTGAGCCATCAGCCCAGAGCCTGATGCGGGGCTCGAACTCACGGACCGCGAGATCGTGACCTGGCTGAAGTCAGACGCTTAACCGACTGCGCCACCCAGGCGCCCCTGTCCTCTATTCTTAAGAGTCTCTTATGGTTTGCCTCCCTCCCTGTTTTTATCTTATTTTATTTTCCCTTCCCTTCCCCGACGTTCATCTGTTGTGTTTCTTAAATTGCACATCTGAGGGAAATCATACGGTACTTGTCTTTCTCTGATTGACTGCTTTCACTTAGCATCATACTCTCTAGTTCCATCCACGGGAACATCACTGTCCTAATGTGAGAAGCAACCCGCTCTGGCCCCAGCTCGGAGGTTGTTGACTGCGGCTTGCCGGCCCCTTGTGGCCTGGAACGACCCTCCCCGCTCCTGGCTCTGCCTGGCTTCGCTGTGACTCCAGGGAGGAGAGGGGGGCCTGGAGGCAGCAGCGGATGCTAGGTGTCTAATCACGGGCTTCCCGGGAATATTGGGCAATCTGCTTCTTTACCCAAACCGCCATTTACCTGGAGAAACTTCCGATGGCCCAGAACAAACCACGGAGGCCACGTTTGGGCCCACCCTCCAGTCCCTTGTTTCCAGGACGTGGGTAATGTTGTATGGATAAGGCTTTCCAGTTTCTCAGATGAAAGGTGCAAAAATAGACGGCAGGCGAGATATGTTTCGAGAAGCCTCTCACCAGCCCGTGGGGGGAAAGAGCGAATGGAAATAACATATGCCAAAGAAGTTTGTAAACTCTAAAGAAGTCCATACAGATGCAACATTATTTTGTGGGAGGGGGGAATCAGCAACCATGTGGCCTTCATAACAGTCTCTTGGACACTCACAACTTCTCGAAGCTTCAGTCGCGCCATCTGGGAATAGCGGTACATCCCACAGGCAGGTATTGCCAGAACTACATGGGTCCGTAGGTAAAGGGCTTACCTTTTACTGTGCAGGACTGACAGCTATTAAAGTTTTAATAAATTTAGCTATTATTATTATTATTTGACTGTATTACTATGATTACTATTCATATTATTATTATTAATTAGTATTCTCTAGGAGATATAGTCCTATGATCCGTTTTATGACACGGCAGGAGAATCTTCCCCTAAATTGAAATTCTACTTCACGGTTGATAAAGGTCCTTCAAGCGCAGGTAGATCCCATTTAAGTAAGGCAGCACCTCAAATTCCTCATAAAGTTCTCTCCATACAGACGGAGCCATAGCTCTTCCAAGGGGAAAGATATATTTGAATGGTCACTTGATACGAACATAACGTACAAGGGATCTAAGTGGACTTTGGGGAGTTGACAGGATGGGCTTTAAAGCCCACTCAGGCCTAAAATTCCACGTCACATGACTCTAGGACCCGCATCATCGCCCGCAATTTGATGAACACAGGGAAACGGCAGAAGAGCCCAGAGACACGTCACAGCACAAGGCCGTGGTCAACCCCGTGCCACAGGCCGGAGGGGAACACTCCAACCTTTCGTCCTCAGAGACAGGCACTCTGGTCCCTCCCAGTCACACAACGAGACTCTCAGAATGGCACAGAGGCTACCAGGGAGGGTAATCTCCCTCCCGGTGCCGTGTGCCAAGAATGCCTTCCAAGTGGAGAAAAGATTGGCATCGAGTTGAAGTAAATCAACATAGTAAGACTCGGCGGGACGGCTTGAAAAAGGAAAACAGACCTAAGTAAATAATTGACTGTAAACACTGGCAAGAATGATTTAGACGTCAGTCTGGTTTTTGCATGATCTAAATAATATCAATTCTTAGTGTTTGGGCAGAAAATAAGGCAAATAAGATCACATAATTTGTTTGTCAATTCTGACAGCAAGAGAGTTAATAGAACCCTGTGATTCGTGTGCATAGGAACAAACCATACATGTTTGTATTGGGACATAGAAGCTACGTATCCTCACTTCTTAGTTATAGAAGGGTAGAGTAACAAGTTGGTGAATTAACGGTAGTAAATCATAATAACGGGCCATAAATTGTTAAGAATGATTTATCATTATAAATCAGCAATACTTTGATATATAAGATACTTACAGTTTGGAATTACGTGACAAAAATAGATTAACACCCAAATCGCTCATGCTCGTTGAGCACTTCTCGAACACCAAATGCCATGCAAAATGATTTTCATGCATTATCTCCTCTAATTCTTGAGACAGATAGTGTCTAACCCCATTTTACAGACGATACTAGGGTTCTTACATAAATTGTCTTCTTCCCTTTCATATCATTTGTCACAATTTATAATCACACGCTTATTTACTTGGGTATCGGATCAGTGTGAAACACGCAATTACAACGTACGCTTCTTGACTACAGCAACTGTTACTGGTTTGCTAAGCTTTCCTTAGCAAAGGGCTCTGCACATAGCAACAGATATTCGTTGACCAAAGTGATGAATCTCGGAGAGTTAAGAAGCTTGCCCATGGTCACTCAGTTTTGGGAAACCGTGTTTTGGGAACTATTAACTTTTGGATATTCCATACATACTACGTTGGGTCTGCTGAAAATACGGAACTGAGACGGCCATCTTAAAACCATAAAAAGTCACAAGCGATATCATGGCTGAATAAGATGTCCTTCGTTCATATCCCCACTTTAACAACAACAATTTGGAATCCTTCCACGGACAAAAGGGCCTTTGTGGGAGCTGTGTGATGCAGCACGGTGTGCCAAGGGACTCGGGAGAAGTATCACCCATCCATGCATCAGGTAATGAGTGCACAGACCTTGGTCTCAGCTGTGGACTCTGCAGGGGCCCATGAACTCGTTCCATCTTGGCCATGGTCCAGGAGCCCTTGGAGAACACAGTCTCAGATAATCACTCACGGACAAGAGAGCCTTTGTGCAAGTTCAGGTTTCCAAAAGAGACTTTCCAGCACACCATTGGAGAAAAAAAAAAATACGACTTTGGACACATTGGAGAGGGTAAAAGGAATAGTTTGACTTTACCCGTGTCCCCCTTCCCCAGGTGGCAGAGCTCAGAGCCAGGTTTAAAATGTTTATTTATTTTTGAGAGAGAGAGAGAGAGAACAAGCACACAAGCAGGGGAGGGGCAGAGAGAGAGAGAGAGAGATGGAGACACAGAATCTGAAGTAGGCTCCAAGCTCCAAGCTGTCAGCACAGAGCCCAACGCAGGGCTCGAACCCACGAACCATGAGATCATGACCTGAGCCGAAGCGGACACTCAACCGACTGAGCCACACAGGCGCCCCTCGGGTGGCATAGCTCAATACCAAGGAGACCTTCCCAACCCGTGATTTCTCCCACGGGGAGTATGTGAATAAGCACCCAGTTTCTTCAACTATGCAGGATGCTGCCAAAGAGACGTATTCTTCTCCCACGCCCCATCCAGAGCACAGAATTGTGACCTGCATGGCTGGGGGCGGGAGTAGACTGGGAGAGCAGCTGACAGGACACTCAGAGGGCATTAAAGGATGCAGATCCTAATCACTCCATCAAGGCTTCCGTCCAGAAGCCCACCCATGTGCAGCTCAGAACACTTCACCCACAGATCCCTGCAATGAGCCCTGTGCTCTGTGCCTTATCCCCATGCACCCCCACCCTGTGACCAGCTCCCTCTCCATGCTTCTGATCATCTAAAGCAAGCTTTGCAGATGGCTAGTGAGCATGTGCAAGAAAGCCTGCCTAAATGTGGGGGCAGGGAGAGCCCACAAACTTGAGCTTTAGCACTGTCCCCGGGAAAGCAAAAGGGAGGCTAGCAGCGCACAAGCCTGGCACTTTGCAAGATCAAGAGAAGGCATCCAAGCTTAAGAATTCTGCCAAACACAGGGCGCCTTGGTGGCTCAGTCGGTTGAGCGTCTGACTTCGGCTCAGGTCATGATCTCGCGGTCCATGAGTTCGGGCCCCACGTCGGGCTCTGTGCTGACAGCTCAGAGCCTGGAGCCTGCTTCAGATTCTGTGTCTCCCTCTCTCTCTGCCCCCGCCCCCACCACTCATCCTCTCTCTCTCTCTCTCTCTCTCTGTCTCTAAAATAAATAAACATTAAAAAAAAAATTTTTTTTTAATTCTGCCAAACAATGGGCGCCTGGGTGGCTCAGTGGGTTAAGCCTCTGACTTTGGCTCAGATCATGGTCTCACGGTTTGTGAGTTCAAGCCCCACGTCTGGGTCTGTGCTGACAGCTCAGAGCCTGGAGCCTGCTTGAGATTCTATGTCTCCCTCTCTCTCTCTGCCCCTCCCCCAACACACACTCTCTTTTTCTCTCTCTCTCTCTAAAAAATAAACATTTGAATAAAAAAAAAAAAAAGAATTCTGCCAAACAAGGGAGCAAGAAACATGGAACAAGTGTATCCATAGAAGGTCTGGGAAAGCCTCAGAACCTTGTCAGGGCTGAACGAAGGTGTTTTTCTCCTGATAGCAGTTAGTAAAGACGAGAGGAGGCGACTCCCACTTCAAATGGGAAGACAGTGATGCAAGACTTGAAAGAACATGAAAAATCAGGGAAACATAACACCACCAAAGGATCACAAAAATCTTCTAATAACCACCTTCAAAGACATGGAGATTTGTGCTTTACGTAATAAAGAAGGGAAAACGATTAATAAGATGGCATTGGTAAATCCGTACTTGTCAATAATTGCTCTAAAGGTAAGTGAATCAAATTATCCAATCAAAAGGTATAGAGTGGCTGGATGGATTAAAAAAAAAAAAAAAAAACAAGACACAAGTACATACTTCCTTGTAGGAATGAGATTCACTTCAGCTTTAAGGATACACGGGTTCAAAGTGAAGGGATGGAAAATCATATTCGATGCAAGCGGAAACCAAGAGTGCAGGGGTAGCTTTACTCATACCAAACAAAATAGACTTTAAGCCAAAAATGGTAACAAGAGACAAAGAAAGTCTTATTATAATGATAAAGGAGTGAATTCATCTAAAGGATATAACACTCATAAATATATATGAGCCCAACACCAGAGCACCTAAAGATATTAAACAAATACAAACCTATCTACGTGGAGAAATAGACAACAATACAAGAAGAGTAGGAGACTTCCATACCCCACTTGCAACAATGAATAGATCACCCAGACAGAGAATCAATAAAGAAACATTGCAACTGAACTATACTTTAGACCCAATTGACCTAACGCACAGGTACAGAATATTCCATCCATCAGCAGCAGAGTACACATTCTTCTCAAGTGCACATGGACCATCCTCCAAGATAGTTCATAGGTTAGACCACAGAACAAGCCTTAGCAAATTTAAGGATATTAAAATCATGCCAAGTATCATTTCTGAACGCAATGATGGGAAACTAGAAGTCAAGAAGAAGAAACCTGGAAAATTCACAAATATTTGGATATTAAACAACACAGTCCTGAACAAGCAATGGGTCAAAGAAGAAATCAAAAGGGAAAGTAAAAAAAATATCTTGAAACAAATGAAAATAGAAATATGAAATACCAAAACTTACAGGCGAGGCAAAAGCAGTTCTAAGACAGAATTTTAGAGGGGTAGCTGGCTGCTCAGTCAGTGGAGCCCGTGACTATTGATATCAGGGTTGTAAGGTCAAGGTCCACCGGGGCTTTAAATTTTAAAACTTAAAGAATTTTTTAAAAAACAAGAGGGCTGGGGCGCCTGGGTGGCGCAGTCGGTTAAGCATCCGACTTCAGCCAGGTCACGATCTCGCGGTCCGGGAGTTCGAGCCCCGCGTCGGGCTCTGGGCTGATGGCTCGGAGCCTGGAGCCTGCTTCCGGTTCTGTGTCTCCCTCTCTCTCTGCCCCTCCCCCGCTCATGCTCTGTCTCTCTCTGTCCCAAAAATAAATAAACGTTAAAAAAAAAATCTGAATAATTACATGCCAACCAACTAAATAAGCAAGAAGGAAGGGATAAACTCCTAGAAACATACAACTTCCAAGACGAAATCATGAAGAAATAGAAAACATAAACAGAGCAAAATAATCAGGAAGGAAATTGAATCAATAACCAAAAATCTCCCAACAAAGAAAAGCCCAGGCTCAAATGGTTTCCCTGGGGAATGACACCAAACATTGAAAGAAGAATGAATGCCATTCCTTCACAAACTCTTCCAAAAATCGAAGAGGAATTTCCATTACCAAACTAATTTTGCAAGACCAACATGACTCTGATTCCAAAGCCAGATAAGGACACTCCAAGAAAACAGCACCACAGACCAGTATCTGATAAATATAGATGCAAACATTCTCACCAAAATATTGGGAGACCGTATATGCTAACTGATTGGATGTCAATTTAAAAAAATAAAATCAATAACAAAAATAAAATTGTTAGAAGCATTAAAAGATAAAATTATTGGAAGCATTTAAAAAAACATATTAGGAGACCAAATTCAACAGCACAGGAAAAGGATCGCACATCACCGCCAAGTGGAATTCATCCCTGGGATGCAAAGATGCTTCAAAGTATGCAAATCAATCAACACGATGCACCACACTAAAGGAGTCAAAGTTCAAAATCAACTATACTTGAATTAAAATAAAAACTTAATGAACAAGAAAAGGAGGGGTACCTGGGTGGCTCAGTCGGTTGAGCGTCCAACTTCAGCTCAGCTCTTGATCTCGCGGTTCGTGAGTTCGAGCCCCGCGTCGGGCTCTGTGCTGACAGCTCGGAGCCTGGAGCCTGCTTCGGATTCTGTGTCTGCCTCTCCCTGTGTTCCTCCTCCGCTTACAGTCTCTCTCTCTCTCTCTCTCTCTCTCTCTCAAGAATAAACTTCAAAAAACTTAAAAAAAAAAACAAGAAAACAAAAAGATCTCAGCATCATCTCAATAGATGCTCAAAAAAGCATTTAACAAAATCTAAGTTCTATTATGATAAAAATGCTTAACGAACTGGGTACAAAATGAAGTACCTCAACATAGTAAAGGCATATACGACAGCCCACAGCTAAGGTCACACTCAATGATGAAAGACTGAAAACTATTTTTTTTTTAATGTTTATTTGCTTTTGAGACAATGCGAGAGACAGAGTGCAAACAGCAGAGGGGAAGACAGAGGGAGACACAGAATCTGAAGCGGGCTCCAGGCTGTCAGCCCAGAGCCTGATGCGGGGCTCGAACTCACGAACCATGAGATCATGACCTGAGCCGAAGTCGGACGCTTCACTGACTGAGCCACCCAGGCGCCCCCAAACACTCTTTTTCTAAGATTGGGAACAAGATAAGGGGGCCCACTCTTACCTCTCCTATTCAACACAATACTGAAAGCCCTAATCAGAGCAATTAAGCAAGAAGAAATAAAAGGCATGCAAGTAAGAAAGAAAGAAGTAAAAATGGCTGTGTTTGCAAGCGATATGATCTTATATAGAGAAAATTGTTAAGACTCCACCAGAAAAAAAAAAAAAAACCTGTTAGAACTAATGAACTAATTCAGTAAAGTTGCTCATAGAACATCAACATAGAAAAATCAGTTTCACGTCAAAACACGAACAGCCTACTATCTGAAAAAGAATTAACACAATCTCATTCATAAGAGTATCAAAAACAATAAAACTATTTACAAAGAAATTCACCCAAGGAGGTGAAAGATTTGTGCTCTGAAAACTAAGTCCTTGATGAAAGAAGTTGAAGAAGAAACAAATAAAAGGACAGATATTCTGTGCTCATGACTGGAAAAATTAACATTGTTAAAATGACCATATTAGCCAAAAAATATCTCCGGCCTCAACGTCATTATCTATCAAAAGTGCACTGGCATTTTTCACAGAAATAGAGAAGGCAATTCTAAGATTCATAGGGAACCCAAGAAGATTCCAAGTAGCCAAAGCAAGCCCAAGAAAAAAAATAAAGTTGGAGGCATCACACTTCCTAACCATCAAGTACAAAAGTATAATTATCAACAGTATGGTACTAGCATAAAAATAGACACTTAAGCCAATGGAACGTAATCAAGAGCCCAGAAATGAACCCAAGCATATATGGACAATTCGTATCTGAAAAGGGAACCAAGAACATTCAATGGAGAAAGGATAGTCTCCTCGATAAGTGGTGTTGGGGAAAGTGGATAATCACACAAAAAGAATGAAAATGGAGTCCTATTTTACACCACCCCCAGAAGTTAACTCAAAATGAAGACTTAGACTTAAGACTTGAAACCATACAACTCCTAGAAGGAAAAAATAGGGAAAAATCTCATTCGAATTGGTCTTGGCAGCGGTTTTTTTTTTTTTAATGTTTATTTTTGAGAGAGAGACAGAGCACGAGCGGAGGAGTGGCAGAGAGGGGGAGACACAGAATCTCAAGCAGGCTCCCAGCTCTGAGCGGTCAGCAGAGAGCCCGATGCGGGGCTCGAACTCATGAACTGTGAGATCGTGACCTGAGCCGGAGTCGGGCGCTCAACCGACTGAGCCACCCAGGCGCCCCATTGGCAGCAATCTTTTGAATAGGAGCACAGTCAACCAAAGCAAAAATAAATCAGTAGCCCTATAATCAACAAAATGAGAAGGCAACCTCCAGAATGGGAGAAAATACTTGCCAACAACATATCTGATAAAGGGCTGATGTCCAAGATATGTAAGGAATTCATACGACTCAAAAGCAAGCACAAAACAAAACAACAACAAACAATCCCATTGAAAACCGGCCAGAGGCACCGAAGACACATTTTTCCAAGGAAGAGATACACGTCCAATGGATATACGGAAAGATGCACCACACCACTAATCATCGGGGAGGTGCAAATCAAAACCACCAGGAGACTGTCACCTCACACCCGTTAGAGTGGCAATTATCAGAAAGACAAGAGACAACAAGCGTTGGCAAGGATGTGGGGAAACACGAAGTCCTGGGCACCATTGGCAGAAATGGAAATTAACGCAGCCACCGTGGAAAACGGTATGGAGGTGCCTCAAAAAACTAAAAAGACTATTACACGTGATCTAGCAATCCCTCCTTTGAGTGCATATCCAAAGGAAATAAAATCAGGGTCTCAAAGAGATACCTGCACCCCCACGTTCGGGGCAGCATCATTTACGAAGAGCTGAGAGATGTAAACAAGCTAGTTGTCCTTCTGCGGACGAGTGAAGAAGAGGGCAGCACACGTATCCAACGGATAATTATTCGGCCACGAGAATATACACAGTTCTGCCATTTGCAACAACACGGTTGGATCTTCAGAGCCGTACGAAGAAAATCCCGTAAGCCATCACTCATGGGTGAAATCCGAAAAGGTCGTCCTCGGAGAAGCCGAGGGTGGAATGCCGGTGTGCCGGGGGCAGGTCCGGGCCAGGGCGGTGAAGGTGTCAGCCAAGGGTACCAACTGTCAATTATGAGATGAACACGTTCTAAGGAGCTAACGTACAGCCTGGGGACTGCAGTTAACGATACCGTATTACATAGTTAAAAGTTGCTGAGAATAAATCTTACATGTTCTCACCCCAGAAAGGAAAGCAATGATAATTGTGCGAGGTGAACTAACCCTACCGTGGTAATCATTTCAGAATACGGAAGCCTATCGAGTCGACACGTTGTGTGCCTTAAACTTACACGACGCTCTGTCAATTATATCTCAACAAAGCCGGAATGAAAACCGTAGGGGGTCAAACAGAAGGAAAAGCTCCAATGATTACAGAGTTGCTGGCTCCAAAGTCCTTGAGATCCCGGATGAAGGCAAGCAACCGCCTACATTCAGACTTTCTGCTTTGAGGGAAACAAAATACCCTCTATTTGTATTTAAGCTGCTGTAAGGCGGGTTTTCCTCTACTTGCAGCTTAAAGGGCTGGTGATGGTGTCCCCTGCCCCCGTGAGAGCCGCAGTTGTTCAGCGGCTCGTGGGGAGAGTTTAAAAAAAAAATTTTTTTTTAATATTTATTATGTCTGAGAGAGAGCCAAAGACCAAGCAGGGAAGGGGCAGAGAGAGAGAGGGAGGCCCAGAATCGGAAGCACAGAGCCCGACGCGGGGCTCGAACTCACAGACCGCGAGATCATGACCTGAGGCGCAGTCGGCCGCCCGTCCGACTGAGCCACCCAGGCGCCCCGAGAGTTTTGAACAACGATACCACAGACGTCCTACGCGGTCAGGAAAAAAGGCTGTTTTGCATGGCAGTCGGGGAACTGGAGGGCCTTTGGCTCTTGGTGGTTCTAAGAATGGGAGGCAGAGAGGGAGGAAGGAAGAGATGGGGATATTTCAGAGCAAAGTCGAGGGCTCAGCTCTAAAGACCATGAGACTTGGGACTCCCAGATCTATTCTAAACTCTCTGAGGGCGACACTAGACTGACAAAGTGTTTACTCAACACGGAAGCCCTGAGGCCTGTGGAGAAAAAGCAAACAGAAGGGGACACAGAATGTACCTGGAGATGAGGCATTTGCTTTCAAGATGAGCGGCCTGAGTGACGTGGGTGCCAGCTGGGGTTGAGCCAGTGACGCCTGGGGTCCTGACACAGGTCGGCGGTAGGAAGGGGAGCGAGCGCTTAGCCAGGCAAGCAGGTTTCCCGCGGCACCTGAGACCCACGAAGCCTTCTGGATCATTTGCCCGAGAGGCGTGGCCCCGTGCATGTGCACGTTACACGGAGGACTGCCCGCACCTGGGACTCGTACAGCTTCTCAGCCATCTGGGGCCCAGAAAGTGGTGGACGCTCCCTCCCGATCTGGTCACCCCGATGAACCGCAGAGAGCAGGGGGACAGTCATTTCAGCCGCAAGGTGACGCCGCACAGACATTTTCTAACATGTGAAAAAGGACGTAGGGCTCAGTTATGCAACCAACAGCAGCCACAGATGATTGTAACTCTTTGGTGAAGTTTTGGAGTCCTACCCTGCTGTTACTTGTGTCACTTGAACTTGGGATTTGTGTCGGCAGAAGGTAAACTCGCGATTGCTTCTGCCTCCTGTATTTATCAGAACGGGGGGGGGGGGGTGTTCAGGGCCCCTCCTCCGTTTCTACGGTTAGTAGCTTGCTGATTCCATTGCACCAACCGAGCCCCCCTGGACTCAGAATGCCGCAGGTTGAAGGAAGACTTTAAAGGCAATCCCCCGGCTTTCAGATGAATCAACTAGGGCCCAGGTTGTTAAAGCTAATTGGAACGGAGACCAATGAGATGCCTCTAGAAGGCCATGCTCGTGTCCTCGTGCAGCTCTCCGGGTAAGAAAGGATCCCTGCTCAGTGTTTTCTAAAAGGCCCCCTAGACAGAAGACACGAACAGACATTTCTCCAGAGAAGACGTACAGAGGGCCAAGAGACACGTGAAAAAACGCTCCGCGTCGCTCAGCCCTGGGGAAATGCAGATCAAGACTACCAAGAGATACCACCTGAGACCTGTCAGAATGGCTAAAATCAACAACACAGGAAACAAGTGTTTGGCGAGGATGCGGAGAAACGGGAACCCTCTTGCACTGTTGCCGGGAAAGCAAACTGGTGCAGCCACCGCGGAGAACAGTTAGGGGGTTCCTCAAAAGGTTAAAAATAGAACCACCTTGCGATTCGGGAATTGCACTGCTGGGTATGTGCTCAAAGAACACAAAAACACCAACTCGAAGGGACATGTGAACGCCTGTGTTTATTGCGCCATTCCTTACAACAGCCAGATCACGGAAGCCGCCCAAGTGCCCATCAGGAGAGGAATGGATAGAGAAGATGTGCTATATATAAATATAACGGAATATTACCCAGCCGTAAACAGAATGAAATCGTGCCACGTGCAACAACGTGATTGGAGCTGGAGAACGTATGCTAAGCGAAATAAGCCAGTCAGAGAAAGACGAACACCGTACGACTTGACTCATGTGTGGACTTTAAGAAACAAAACCCTGAGCAAAGGGGGGAAAGAGGAGACAAACCAAAAAACAGGCTTTTAGCTGCAGAGAACAAACTGACGGTCAAAAGACAGGAGGTCACTGGGGGGTGGGTGAAATGGACGATGGGGACGAAAGAGTACCCTTATCACTAGGAGCGCGGAGCAATAAATATACGGAATTGATGAATCGCTATATTGTACACCGGAAACTACTATGACACCGTATGTCGACGGCACCGGAATTAAAATAAAATTTTAATAATTAATTAAAGGCCCCTAACAGGGTTGTGTCCACGGATGCGACGGATGGCTGTGGGAAGCTTTAGTGCCACACGGGACTGTCAGTACTCCGAGTGAGTGCAAGTGACCCCCTGGGGAGGCAGCAATGACAGAAATCAGTCAATTAGCTGAAAGAAAACGGACTGACAAAGCAGTCATTTGGAAAACCACTTAATTTCAGTTGCTGCCAACTTCAGATAAGAAGCATATACACAATCATCTAAGGCAGGAGTACCACTTAATATTTTCTCTAAGTGTTTAAATATCACCACTTATCGGTGATTACCTCTGCATATTTGTAAGAAAACAAATAAAATGAAGCGTATTACCGGGATATGAAGCCACATTTTGTTGTAAGGAATTTAAATAAATTTTATATTTTCGTCTGCCAATTATGTTCTTTCTTTCCAGTTTCTGAATGCAATTAATTAAAACAGTAATGGGTCTGTAATCAAAGTTTATATTCGTGTGTGGATTATTGACGTACCGAGAGAAAATGATTTCCCACCAAATACATTTTCACTTAGCTAATTAAAGAATTTCCATCTGACACGAGAAGAAAAAGAGAGGTAGAAAACAACGTTGAGGTTTCTAAGGGGAGCAACTCAAAGGATGAATTCACATCATTAGAGATTCACTAAGAGTTGTAGGGGATTGTTTGCAAAAAGAATTGGAATAATTTCCTTCCTCTCTCTGTGCCCTCGACACTGACGCTTGGCTTGCCCACGTGGCTTGCTTTGCTAATGGAACGACAGCAAATGTGACACCAGCAAAGACTTAAAAAGTATTTGTGTGTTGCTCTCGGGTACTCTCTAACTAAAACCAAGCGAATGAGCCCAGGCTAGTCCGCTGAATAATGAGACCTGTGGTCAAACCATCCCCTGCCTCACGCGACATAGAGACCTAAGCAGACACGTGAACGAAGTCACCCGCAATAAGCCAACCTCAGCCTAGGTTCCCCAGACCAGAAGGGCTACCAGCGAAATAACAGCAAATTATAAATATTTTCCATTATGAAAAATACCCTTGAGGCCCTTTTTAAAAAGTTTTATTTAATTTCAGAGAGAGAGAGCCCGCATGTGGGCTGGGGAGGGGCAGAGAGAGGGAGAGAGAGAATCCCAGGCAGGCTCTACGATCAGCACAGATGAACACAACCGTGTTCTCACAACTGTGAGATCATGACCTGAGTTAAAATCAAGATCAGACGCTTGACAGATTGAGCCGCCCAGGTAACCCCCTTTTAAGCTTTTAAAATTCTTTTAAGGGGCGCCTGGGTGGCGCAGTCGGTTAAGCGTCTGACTTCAGCCAGGTCACGATCTCGCGGTCCGTGAGTTCGAGCCCCGCGTCGAACTGCTGGCTCAGAGCCTGGAGCCTGTTTCCGATTCTGTGTCTCCCTCTCTCTCTGCCCCTCCCCCGTTCATGCTCTGTCTCTCTCTGTCCCAAAAATAAATAAACGTTGAAAAAAAAAAATTAAAATTCTTTTAAGTGTCATAAAAGGTATCACTCTTTAAACACTGCATTTATAGAGAGAGAAAAAAGAAAAGATTAAACAACGGATAGCTCTATTTCTTTGTTCCATTCACAGTAAACTTTACCGAAAGAATTGTGTAGATTCATTATCTCCACGTCCTTTTTTCTACTGAATATCCTTAATCTTTAATTGGATTTCTGCCTGCGCCACTCTCTCAAACCTGCTTCGAGAAAACCAAACTCCCCCCGCCTACCGCTCCGGCCCTTTTCACTCTCTTTTTCTGATTCTGCCTCTTCTTTCTGGTCTTTAACGGTGGAGCTTCTGGGCTTTTCTATGTTACACTACTTGCCTGTGTAACTCATCCTGTCCCATCGCATTAAATACTGCCTGTTCACTCGTCACTCTCACATTTGTATCTCCAAACCTGTTCTCTCTTCTTTTTTTTTTTTTTAAGTTTAAGTGTTTATTTATTTAAGTAATCTCTACATCCAGCGTGGGACTCAAACTCACAACCCCAAGATCGAGTCCCACGCTCCACTGACTGAGCCAGCCAGGAACCCCCAAACCTGCCGTCTATTCTGAATGGCAGACTTCTAGAACCAACTACCTGCTAGATATCTCCACATGGGTAGCAAACTAACGTGTCCAAAATAGGTCTCTTTTTTTTTCAGTTTATTTATTTTGAGAGAGACAGAGAGGGAGGGAGAGAACGAGTAGGGGAGGGGCAGAGAGGAAGGGAGGGAGAGAGAGAATCCCAAGCAGGCTCCGCACCATCAGCACAGAGCCCGACTCGGGGCTCAGACTCACGAACCGGGAGATCGTGACCTCACCCGCAATCAAGAGTTGGACACTTAACCAACCGACTGAGCCACCCGGGCACCCCATTTAATATCACAATTTTTAATTAAATTTTTAAATTTAATATATCAAAAGTGTATGAAATATATATGCTTTAAAAATGTAGTAGGTGTGAGTCACACTGCCCTCGAAACTCTATGGCGAGCGTCATCTGTACTGGGGAATCCAACGCGACTTATGAAATGATGGCTATAAAATAAACTAACAGTGGCATTTTCCTAGACTTCCCATTATTTAGATACTACAAACAATAGATGTGGGCCAGTGTCTTCAGATATAGCGATGACAAGTACAGGATTTAGAGTTGTGCTGGATGTTTCCATTTGACCATCCAGTCTACTCCCTACCTATCCATATTCTGCTCTGTGCCCCCGAAACTGAACGTCATCTTGAGACTGGAAGGTGGGAGGAGAGTAAGGACAGGATATTTACTCCTCTTCTGCTGGACTGTGAGTTGCCATATCCTTCTACCAAAGGCCATAAAAACTGTCTAGTGTCCCTTTCCATACAGTTATTCTCACCTGGTTCTGGTAATTCTTCCCTCCCTTTGCTCCCTCATGCTGTTGCTAGCCCTGGAGTATCACACCATCTCTTCTCTGAGCCCTGCCCCCACCTTGGTAAATGGCCCCTTTCTTTTCTTAATATATATATATTTTTTAATGTTTATTTTTGAGAGAGAGTGTGAGAAGGGCAGAGAGAGAGGGAGACACAGAATCCAAAGCGGGCTCCAGGCTCTGAGCTGCCAGCACAGACCCCGATGTGGGGCTCAAACTCACAAACGGCGCGTTCATGACCCAAGCCCAAGTCGAGCACTTAACGGACTGAGCCGCCCAGGTGCCCATTAAATGGCCCTTTTATTAACTCACGTCAATCAACCGGCTGAAATGTGCCGTATGGTTTACGCTGGGACCCTGCATGATCCAGAATTTGGTACCAGAATTGGACCTAAGACACGGAACGCTAAAATGGCATTCTGGGATACGATGGATCACAAATTCTAAGTGTGCATAGAGACCTTCCTTGGGACGCTGGTAATCTTTATGCATTCAGCGACATCACAATAATTCAAATTATCACACAGTGTACATGAAAGGGCAAGGTTTTGTGAGAGCAAGTGACGGTGGAGTTTGATTGCCGTGCAATGATAGTGATTATATAATGATGGTGGAGGGTGCCTGGTGGCTTAGTCGGTTGAGCGTCTGACTTCAGCTCAGGTCGCGATCTGGCGGTTTGTGAGTTCGAGCCCCGGAGCAGTGGTTTGGCACAGGCTGTCTGGAGAGAAGTCGCACGACCGAGCGATCGGCTGTATTTTTCTCTCGAAGGTCTGGCCAGTTTGTTAATACACCACCTCGCGTTCGCTTACCCTTGGTCCTTGCTTCCGTGCCTTGCTTTCTTTCCCTTTTCCCTCATCGCTGCTGCCCTGGGATTTGACCTCTTGCTCAGGGTAACAGATCAGCCAGGTTTGCCTAGGGCTGCAGGGATGTGGGACAATCAGTGTTAAAACCTAGAGAGTCACAGGCAAACTGCACGGTGAATAAAGCACTTGGATTCAAGCGTTGAATCGGGCTTTCTTTTCTAAAGAATCCTAGGCACAACAACTGGGATCGGTGGGAGTGGCCCCCCAGAGTGGATTACAAGGCTGGATGGAAAAGAACCTAATGTCACTGAGGCACTCTCCTGTGGGAGGGAGGGAGAATGTAGGAACGGATTAATAGAAGTAACTGGAGAGCCTCGTCCCCCGACTCTTCCCCGGGAGGGCCCACAGGACACTTCCTTCATTAAAGGAAGAAAGAAGGCACCAGCGGTAAGCGCAACACTTGCTTTGAGAAATTCAGTGTAGCCATTCTCTGTATACCAACCTTGAGAACACGAGATACTGCCACGAAATCAGGCTTCCTGATATGAAAGGAAATGCCAGGAGTGGGCTCCCTGGCCGTCTGGTTTCCACCAGAATGGGGCCCCAACAGGAGACCAGTGAACTCAGGGGGTTTATTCACCCAGCGCCTCCCTGCGGGATTGCCACAGGCTAGCTGTGTCTCCACTGAAGGTCAAGGCAGTCCTCGCCACACAGCCTTTCTGCCTCGAGGGTCACTTCCTGCCCCTCCCCACCCCGTTAGTCCTCCGAGTCCCGTTACTAGTGGGCTCCCCAACACCCCTCTTTACTTCGTAAACAATGTCTTTCCTCAAATTGATTAATTTGACTGTACGATCTGTTTCCTGCCAGGGCCCCATACATGCTTAGAATATATTTGGGAGTTTTTCCCAGAAACCTCGGAGAGAGGAACTGGGTGGCTAGGGAAAAGAAATGGGAGGAAATTTTTCCAGTGTATACTTTTAAATTGATTCTTTTTGGGGCGCCTGGGTGGCTCAGTCAGTTAAGCGGCCGACTTTGGCTCAGGTCATGATTTCGCGGTCCGTGAGTTCGAGCCCCAAGTCGGGCTCTGTGCTGACAGCTCGGAGCCTGGAGCCTGTTTTGGATTCTGTGTCTCCCTCTCTCTCTGACCCTCCCCCGTTCATGCTCTGTCTCTCTCTGTCTCAAAAATAAACGTTAAAAAAAAATAAAAAAAATAGATTCTTCTTATTTTAGAGAGCAAGCGTGCACACACAAATGGGGGAGAAAGACAGAGGGGGAGAGAGAGAGAATCCCAAGCAGGCTCCACGTTCAACACGGAGCCTGATGTGGGGCTCGATCCCATGACCCTAGGATCACGACCTGAGCCCAAATCAAGAGTCAGACACTCACCCACATGCCACTACTTTTGAATTTAGAACTATGTAAATGCATTACTTATTAAAAAGAATATTCCCCACTAATGTACACTTTTCACTTTATTTTTAAAGTTGACTCATTTATTTTGAGAGAGAGAGATCACAAGTGGGGAAGGAGCGGGGGGGGGGGGGGGGGGGAGAGAATCCCAAGCAGGCTCCACACCACCAGTGCGGTGCAGGGCTCAAACTCACAAACCGAAAGATCATGACATGAGCTGAAGTTGGACGCATAACTAATGGAGCCACCCAGGTGCTCCCACTTAATTTAATTTAATTTAATTTTACTTTATTTTATTTTATTTTACTTTAAGCTCTACGCCCAATCTGGGGCTTGAACTCACAACCCGGAGATCAGGAGTCCCAGGCTCTACCAACTGAGCCGGCCAGGTGCCACTCACGTACACTTTTAACACTATGCTAACTGGTGTTAGCAGTCTTTTTTTTTTTTTTTCCAACGTTTATTTATTTTGGGGACAGAGAGAGACAGAGCATGAATGGGGGAGGGGCAGAGAGAGAGGGAGACACAGAATCGGAAACAGGCTCCAGGCTCTGAGCCATCAGCCCAGAGCCCGACGCGGGGCTCGAACTCCCTGACCGCGAGATCGTGACCTGGCTGAAGCCGGACGCTCAACCGACTGCGCCACCCAGGCGCCCCATTCACGTACACTTTTAAAGCAAAGTTGAGTCTGTGAGAGACAGAGGGGAGCCAACGTGGCAATTGATATCATAAGCCTTAAACCTGTGACACAGGATTTCTGCTTCTAGAAATTCATCCTCGAAAAAGAATTGAAGGTACATAACTTCACGTACAAGGAGGATTCACTGCAGCCTTTCCTTTTGCGAAAGAAAATTTGCTGGCAATGTAAATGCTCAAGAGTAAGGGCATTTGGAGAAAAACTTAGGACAAACATCTCTGTGGCCATCAAAGGTTGTGCTTTTAGAAGAATTTTGAAGAACAGAGGAGAATCTCAGTATACAATGTTATAGGGCAGAAACAGAATACAAATGATTGTGTATAATTTTGTAAAATGTGTGTGTGTGTGTGTGTGTGTGTGTGTGTGTGTGTGTGTATTATCTCTATTTCACCAATGGAGCCACCTAGGCAGAGAATAGTTAATACTTGTATGTGTTCCAGGTCACAGGGCTTATGAATTTGGATTTGGGGGGCTCTGAGTAACAGAATAGCCAACTTAAAGGAACTTAAACAAGTCAAGTATTTACTCTCCTCACCAAGACATTTGAGGATGTGCATTTCTAGGGTTAGTCTGGCAGCTCAATTATGTCACTAAAGACCCATGTTCTTTCTATCATGCCAGTCTTGTCCCCTTCAGTGTCTGAGCTTTCGATCCTCAGGCTTGTCACCTTAGGTCACAAAATGACTGCTGCAGCTCCAGATGTCACATCATCCCAGGCAATGATCAAAGTAAGAAGGCCTGAGAAGCCCACTAGGTTACATCAGGCTCTTTGTCTGGGTCTCACCCAAAATACAACCCGGGGTTTTTCCATAAGTGTACTGTTCTTGCTGAAACGACTTGAAAGACAACCAGAAATAGCGTCAAACTTTTAATGGATTCTCTTCATCTGTAAAATGAGTAGGTTGGACTAAATAGTCTCTGAGGTCCCTTCTAGCTCGTCCAGACTCTGATGAGAAAAAAGCCTGGCAGAAAACCCACCAAATCATTAACTGTGGTGAATCTGGGATAGTGAGATTATGGAGAATTTTCATTATCTTTTTTACGATTTTCTTTCTTGCCAAATTTTGTTAAGACTAGTATGTGTTATTTATGTGATGAGAAAATATATCATTTTTTAAAGATCGTAAGTGTTCTACACTAGAAAACTCTTTTAAACTAACTTCACAAACGTACTATGTGGGGTTTTTTTAAGTTTGTCTGCCAACAGTTCCGCCCGTCTTCATACGATCTATTCCCATACTTTGACCACGCTGTGTATACACGTAAATGTCACCTGCGGTTACAGATATGAGCCTCCTAGTGAAATAGTAGGATAGATCATGGCAGACGGTAAGGAAGGGATCTCTTCTCAAATGAGCTCAATTGCCTTAAACAACTGAAATTCCTCCAAGAAAAGACACAAAATATGTGGGTAAACTCATGACGCATTTAACTACCTGCAAAACTTGGTTACCAATGACAGGAATGTGCAAGTAATCCCAAATAGATTTATTTACAAGGTGTTCAGAACTACTTTGTTTCTCGGGGAAACTGGGTGGTCTTTCAACAAATTCCAAAGGTCTTTGGGTCCACCTCACAAATTCCTTAACGTTCAGGAGACACGGACATGTTGAAAAAGAACAAGAAGGCGAGTTAATAAGTTTTTATTGGCAACAAGTAGTGTCAGCTGAGTTTCCTATAGGGACAGGCTGACTTCATTCATTGTTGAGAAAATGTCTCCCAAATATCCACATCAGAAATACCGTAGTTTGTCTCCCGTCATTCTTTGGGGGTTTTTTTTGTTGTTGTTTTTTTTTCCTGTCATTCTTTGAAGTAAAAATGGCGCTCCCTGAACAAAGCAGCCAATTCAATTTAGAACCCGAACAATCCCACAAGTCGTTTTCCTTGAGACAGCCCCCATCCTTCGGCACACTATCTGTCTCGTTACACGGACTATTAAAAAGGTATGTGTTCAAGCGGCGCCTGGGTGGCGCAGTCGGTTAAGCGTCCGACTTCAGCCAGGTCACGATCTCGCGGTCCGGGAGTTCGAGCCCCGCGTCGGGCTCTGGGCTGATGGCTTGGAGCCTGGAGCCTGTTTCCGATTCTGTGTCTCCCTCTCTCTCTGCCCCTCGCCCGTTCATGCTCTGTCTCTCTCTGTCCCAAAAATAAATAAACGTTGAAAAAAAAAATTTAAAAAAAAAAGGTATGTGTTCAAAAAAAAGACACACGTTCGAGGATCGATATCTAATAAAATTAACCATGCTTACTGCATATTCAAGGACCTTTGAGGTGCAACTGCCTTTTTTGGCAACGGAAGAAGAATATAATGACTATGAGTACAGTTTGGTGTCAGTTCCTTAATTTGTGTTAAGAAGTCAGAAGTTTTGCCCACATTTGCTTTTGTACCATGGACGCACTGGCAACACAGGGAAAAGTACAAATAAAGTCTTAGTGTTACTATTTTGACCCCATGGGCACCCGGAAAGTATCCTGGGGATTCCCAGGGGTCAGCGGACCACACTTTGAGAACCATTGCTTTTAATCATGGGCAGGTAAATTTTAATTTAAAGAATAACTAAATTGAAAAGGAAAATAAAATCAGCACATAAATAAATTATATTTGTGCGTTAATAAAGTTAAAAAAAAGTAAGACTCTCAACCCTTAAATAAATATATTCTACATTATCAGTGATCTCTATAAGTTGTCTTTTTTTTTAAGACTTTAAGTAATCTTTGCACCCAGTTTGGGGCTCGAACTCAGCACCTCAAGATTAAGAGTCACCCAGTTCTTCTGACTGAGCGAACTAGGCACCCATCTACGAGTTAAGTCTTTAGTAATAACAAATGAAAAGATAATTTGGATTCTTACACATTTTTTCTAAAATTATTTATTTTTCTTACTAGGCAGCATTCTACCACTCTACCAAATTTTCAAACACATTATTATGCTAGTTTGTTAGATTATCCTCCCTACCCCATCCCCACTCCATCCCGAATTTCGTGAGGTCGGAGACTATATGCCATTCATGACTGAAACTAACACTTGGCACACAGGAAGTGTTCCACAGATGTGTGTTTTACTCGATGAACATATTTATCAATCAGTCAAGAAACAAGATAAGTTTTTAAAATCAAAACCGTAGGGGCACCTGGCTGCTTCAGTTGGTAGAGCATGTGACTGTTGATCTCGGGGTTATAAGTTTGAGCCCCATGTTGGGTGTAGAGATTCCTTACAAATAAAATCCTTAAAAAATAACTAAACCAAAAGTACGTATAAGCTAGTTGAAATAAGAAGCTAATGTAGCCTTTTCTTCAGAGTCAGGTATATTTTTAAAAAATCACCTGGGGCGCTGTGGTGGCTCAGTCAGTTAAGCTTCCTACTTCCGCTCAGGTCATGATCTCGGGGTTCTTGAGTTCCAGCCCCTCATCGGACTCCGTGCTGACAGCTCAGAGCCTGGAGCCTGCTTCGGATGCTTTGCCTCCCTCTCTCTCTCTGCCCCTCCCCTGCTCGCACTCTGTCTCCCTCTGTCAAAAATAAATAAACATTTAAAAACGAAATTGTTTTATCACCAAGACAACAAGGTGTGCACGCGTGCACGTGTGCGTGTGGAGAGGAATGTAGAATTCTCAGTTCGGCAATGCTATCTATTCTAGATTTTTTTTCTTTGATTTTCTTTAGCAATTTTAAGACCTAGAGGTCACTGGTCCAATTCTACCAATTTACAGATAAGAAACAGATGCCCAGCGAGCTGAAGGTCACCCCGTAAGACAATATAATAACAAAGATGAGGCATTTCGTTGATATTTGGGTTCCCCTCCCAATGTCCCCCACCCCTGCACATTTTTTAAATGAGTGAAGATTCTGGGATTGTGTCTATTATGATCCCCAAAATAGTGAGCTTCCTTTTTCCAGATTGGCTTTGATTCATCATTAATGTTCAGCCAGCTGTTTATGAATGAGGCCATCTCCTTGATCGAATCCTCATTTGAATAATTTTGAAAACCAGTCATTTCAGGTGAAGATACAGCAACCAACAGCACGTAGCTTGCACGGTTGCAACTCTGACGGGGTTTCTAGGGCACAGATCGCTGCTAAAAGGAAAGAGATACCACAGTGGGACTTCATCACCTATTCATTTCACTTACACGGGTTAAACTACATTCGTTAAAAAAGAGCGAAAGACAGAAATGATAATAAGTTAAATATTGCTTATGTGAATACATTTGAATGGAAACAAATTGGCATTTAAATATCAGCGGATTCCGACCGTTTCATTCCATGAGATATGAATCTGATGTTCTCTCAGTTGGTCTCTGGATGCAGCAGCTAAGAGAGGGTCATTCGCTCGTCGTTCAGTGAGGACTTACAAAGCGCCCGGACTGTTACGTCCCAGAGACACAACAACGAGCAAGATAAGTAAGGTCGTTTGGAAAATGCTTGATGTGGGCTGGTTTGCCCGAGTTACTTTCTCAATGTCTCCTCTTCTGGCCTTGGATTTCCCATGTGTGCCATGGCACGGAAAGTGTGGGTCTCTTGCAAATCCCCCCTCAACACGCCCCCCACTCTATTGTACTGTTATTTTGACATGTTGCCTGTTGACCTGTGATGAGGGGCAGGATACAAGAGCATTCTCTGCTGGTCTGACTAAGCATCGGTCTTAGGCAGAGTCTCTGAGTCTCACAAGAGCTCTGGACTCTCCAGCTGTAGTTTTCGCCTAATGTACATTCTTCTTTTTTGGTAAGTTTATTTACATATTTAGTAATCTCTACACCCAGCGTGGCGCTCGGACTCAGGACCCAGAAATCAAGAGTCACATGCTCTTCTGAGCCAGCCAGGCGCTCCTACCTAGTACATATTCTCGGTTTTCCTTCAGAGGTAGAGTTTCTTTTTTTTTCTTCTGTCTTCTCAACTGCGGTGGGTTTTCACCAGTGCCCTGAGCTAACTACTCGTGCTGTGTGCTCCCCTGGAAATGTAGGGTTTTTTCCACGGGGAAGTAGGAAAGACGGGCTGAGCAGAGCGTCAGCAATGGCTCCTGTGGCCGCCAGTAAGCTTCTGCCAGCCAGCAGCCCGATGGGAAGTTTTGCCACAATTCTCCCTGAACTTCCCTAGGAGTGCGTGCTGGGGTTTGTGGAGGAAACTCCTGCAAGAGGGTGACGTCTTCAAACCAGCCCACACTTGGCCTCGAGCAGTTTCTTAAGAGCTGTTGGCGGGATCCTCTGGCCAGCTCGTATGGAGTCGAATGGCCTCGGCCCCAGATAAGCCAACGCGCAGGTCCCATATATCCCTGCAAGAACTTGGCATCCTTCAGCTGTTGGGTTAGGTGGTTGTCCTATAACCTCAGTCTTCTGGTTCATTCAAGAAAAACCACTAATTTCCACTTTGTCCAGGTTTTCACTGTTGGGTGGATGGGAGAGACCCTCACGCCAGCTGTCTCCATCTCTAAGCTAAAACCAGAAGTTCGTACCGGAGGATTTTAAGCAGTATAGTAATATGATTGAATTTACGTTGAAAGCTCACTGGCTCAGTATGTAGACCACGCAACTCTTGATCTCAGGGTGATGAGTTCAAGCCCCACGTTGGGTGTGCAGCTTACTATAAAAAAAGGGGGGGTGGCTCACTATGGCTGTTATACGAATGGACTGTAGAAGTCTGGGGACAGGACAATAGAAAAGTAGAGACACCAGATAGAAAGCTGTTGCATTTGTTCAAGGAAAAATGTTGGGGGCTTGGTCTCGGCTGCTAGCAATAGAAACGGGAAGGGGTGGGTATTTCAGGACACGTTCTTGAGGTACAGTAGGAAAGATCAGGATCCGCTCAGGAGACAAAAACCCAAAACCCAGACCAATCATTTGCAGAGGGAAAATTCAGTGTAAGTCATCATTCACTAGTAACAGGGGCTTAACTACGAAGAAGAGTGAAACTAACTCTACGGGAACAGCAGTGAAGGAAGCAGCCACTGTCTCTAAGGCTTTGGGAGAGCGGCCAGGGAAGAAACAAACCGGGAGAAGGGCACCATTTCAGAGATTCACAACCTTGTTGGAGAGGGTATGGTCCCTCTGATGACAGGGAAGCTCGCTGAGGTGGCCCAGGCCTGGGATGGCCAGCAAATCAGTTACCAGAGAAAGTCACCGCAAAGCTGCCTACGGCGATGCTGGCCAAACTCATCAATGCTTGGATCTGGCGGCAAATTCGACCCTGCGATTCCATTCCAGGTATGTACTCGAGAGAAACAAAAAACATATGTCTATAAAAAGGCATGGAAGAACTTTCTGGGATGATGGAAGTGTTCTCTAACTGGATCATGGTGGTGGTGACAGAGTACATCGATTGTCAGGAATCACTGAACCTGGCACCTAAACTCGGTGCTGGGGGAAGGAGGGGATATTGGAGATGAAAGACGAGAGAAGAAAGCGTGAAACAGTTGTTTCACGTTTGGAAAGTGAGTTTACAAGAGCAATAGAGTAGGATCGGCCAGGAGTACTCAAGGCTTACTGGAGACTTAAAGCGAGAATCTTCAACAGAGGCTGTGGCATTTTCTCCAGCAAACTTCGGTTTCTCCACCACCGATGCAGAGTAGGACAATTGCCTGTGACCAGGGTTAGAATCTGGCTAGGCAAACATGATGAGGGGAAAAGGCACGAGGGGCTGGGGCGTATGCAAGAGAGGAGTGATTCTGGTGACGATCCAATGGATTGGAAAACAAATATTTGAAGATACAGAGGGGCACCTGGGTCAATCAGTCGGTTAAGGATCCAACCCTTGATTTCGGCTCAGGTCATGATCTCACAGTTCCTGGGATGGAGCCCTGCTTTGAGCGCCGTGCTGACAGCACGGAGCCTGCTCGGGGTTCTCCCTCTCTCTCTCTCTCTCTCTCCCTGCCCGTCTCCTGCTCACTCTCCATCTCTCAATCTCTCTCTCTCTCTCTCAAAAATAAATTAATTAATTAAAAAAAATGAAGATACGGGATGGGTGCTTCACGTCACACGGCCACAAACACCAGCCTTCTGTTGCTCAAAAGAAAATTAACAATCTCTCCCAAAATGTTTGCTTTGATTGTAAACGGTAACTGCCTAAGGGATATCCAATGGCAATTGACTTCACAAGGTTTCTTCCTCACACGGTAACTGAAAAATCTCACCCCAGAGAAGTAGATGGCTTCACTACATACCAGGAAGGCAGCAGTTACCGATTGCTTCTAAACAAACCTCCCTACAACAAAGTGACTTAAAACAACTGCCATTTTATTTGCTTAGGATGCTCTAGGTCAGCAATTGGGGCTGAGTTCAGCTTATGTAGTTCTTCTGCTGGAATCATCTCAAGCAGTTTTAGTTATCTGGTGGCTCAAATGGGACTGAATGGTCTAAGATGGCCTCACTCACATGTCGGCAGTTGATGTTGGCTATTCGCTGGTCCAAGATGGCCTCACTCACATGTCGGCAGTTGATGTTGGCTATTCGCTGGTCCTCTCGTCTCTAGATGACTGGCCTAGGCTTGTTCACATGAAAACTGGGTTCTAAAAGCAGCAAGAGGGGGCACCTGGGTGACTAGTTCGGTCATGATCTCATGGTCCATGAGGTCAAGCCCTGCGTCGGACTCTGGGCGGACAGCTCAGAGCCTGGAATCTGCTTTGGATTCCGTGTCTTCCTCTCTCTCTGCTCCTCCCCAGCTCGCACTCTGTCTCTCTCTCTCTCAGTCTGTCTCTCTCAAAAATAAATAAACATTAAAAAAATTTTTTTTTAATTAAAGCAACAGGTTGGGAATGCAAGCTGGTGCAGCCACTCTGGAAAACAGTATGGTTTCTCAAAAAATTGAAAATAGAACTACCCTACGACCCAGCAATGGCACCGCTAGGCATTTATCCACGGGATACAGGGGTGCTGCTTCGAAGGGGCACATGCACCCCCGTGTTTATAGCAGCACTATCCACAGGAGCCGAAGTATGGAAAGAGCCCAAATGTCCGTCGATGGGTGAATGGATAAAGATGTGGTACATATATGTATGCCAACTAATTTGGATGTAAATTTAAAAAAATTTAAAAAAATAAAAATAAATTAAAGCAACAAGAGAGTAAGCAAATGCCAATGCACGAGCACTTTACTCGCTTCTGCTTGTGTCATATCCGCTAACATCCCATTGGTCCAAAGAAGTCACATGACAAAGCCTAGTGTCTGTGGAGAGGGTTGGGGACTACGTAAGGGCAGACAGGGACGGGTGATGCCTGGAGGGCCGATAATTTAACCATCCATCAACCACGAGGAAATTAGGAGCAATGCTTTCCTCCTACAGCCAGTAAATAATAGCTTAAACTAAACAGAAAAGTGAACCAGTTCTGCTTCTGGAAAAACAATCATTTTCCTAAGAGCATCATAACCTAGTCTAGGACGTCCGCAATTTCTCCCAATGTCACAAAATTCTAGACAATCGATTTGAAAATCCATGTGTCCTAGAACATTTTGGGAAGAGAGAAGTCGTACAATTAGATGATGATAGTGTTCAGCAGCTTTGAAAACATGTTAACGTGGCCCTTAAGCTTTGAATGAGCGTATCTGTAGACAGGAGATTGAACCATATGACCTTCAATGTTCTTTTCCAGTACGGAGATTTTTATGATAAACCATTTAGTAATCAGTCTATTACAGCTCATTCTATCTTGGCTGAGAAAATGCCCTTTTTCCTTACAAGCTCACACAATACGCCCCTGCATAAAGCAGAGCTCAGAGACAAATGACAGTTCTGTTTCATAATATTTGTCTCCTGACAGAAGAGGACCGGCTCTTGAGTTATTGCCTCATTAGCGAAAATAACAATCATTGACAACTCCCAGGGTTGCGGGAAAGGAAATATTGAAACTTTGATTTACACGGGCTATTTCTGACTTTCATTTTTCTTCGAACACCAGCAACTTGCCTTTCTCGGCCCCGTGTTCCTAAATTAGTGGAAAGGCTCTAGAAGGAAATGTTGAAGGTCAGAAGTAGGAAAAAAAATTAGGCATGGGCGGAGAAGAACAAATCAGTAATCAGTAGCATGTTTCACGACGATTAGAAGTGAAAATACAGTTTTCCTTGTTCTCTAACGACGGAGCCACCCAGGCGCCTCTGAACCGTATACGTTTAAAAGGATGGGCATTTGGGCACGTGAATCGTATCTCCACTTTAAATACATGCGACGAAAAAATATACTAGATGTAGGTAGGTAAGTGGACCGGGAGATGGGCAGTGGAGCTTCCTTCCTTGCTTCCTTCCCCCTCCCTCCCACCCTCCCCTCCCCCTCATTTCATGTGACATCACACAAAGAGAGCTCGGCGGATCCAGAATTAGATCCCCAAGTTTTTCACTTGCTCTGCTGGCACAGCAAAGCTTATGGGCAACTTATAATTGCCTGCGTGCCCAAAGGTTATGGATCAATCACTCAGACCGCCAGTCCTGCCAGCCCGGAAGCCCGGGAAGAGTCACAGAGGCTTGGGATCTTTTTTTCGCTAAGGCAAGATGGCTCATCGTCAGATTTGGAGGAAACACACAGGGAAAGGAAAAAAAAATGCTACTATTGAGCGGACTTAGTGAGGAACATCATTTATACCTGACAGTAGCATGTTTTTAATAATGAGACCAGCAGGGAAAAGACAGAGAGGAGGAAAGAACTTACAAGGAGAGTTCTGCTCAGTGAGTCAACTCGGCTGGTGTCGAAGTGGGCCCAAAAGTCCACGAGGGGAAAGACTCTTATATTTTGAAAATGCAGCATTTACGTTTGTTTTCAGGGGGGGAAAAAGGCTTGAGAGTCAACCCCAGCCAATGACGTTACCTCACGTCAACTTCATTTATGCTTGCCAGCAAAAATGTCTTCGTTACACACATTTGAAATCTTTTTTTCTTTTTTAACTGAGCTTGTTTTTCTTATGATTTTTAAAAAATTTGTTTAGGGGCGCCTGGGTGGCTCAGTCGGTTAAGCAGCCGACCTCGGCTCAGGTCATGATCTCGAGGTCCGGGAGTTCGAGCCCCGCGTCGGGCTCTGTGCTGACGGCTCAGAGCCTGGAGCCTGTTTCCGATTCTGTGTCTCCCTCTCTCTCTGCCCCTCCCCCATTCATGCTCTGTCTCTCTCTGTCCCAAAAATAAATAAACGTTGAAAAAAAAAAATTAAAAAAAAAAATTTTTTTTTTTAAAGAAATGAGCAATTTCCAAAAGGAAACCTATAAATCCCAGTAAACCTCACAATCAAAGATAGGGCAATTGAAAACATTAATGAGATACCAAGTATCACCCTTGAAATTAGTGAAGTAAAAAGAAAACGAATGAATTAAAAAGAATGGTGTCACAAACATTGGTAAGAATATAGGAAAATAAACGTTCTCATACACAGCTGGCCAGGCGGGGCCAAATTCACGCTTTCTAGTGGGCAATTGGTAACTTGCATCAAAAAATGTTAAAAGCCTGCCTATCTTCTGAACTCATTTCTGCAAATCAGCTTAAGGACAAAACCACAGATATATCCAAAGTTACGTGTGACACTCTTTCATCACGGTGAAATTTTGGAAATTAACCAGATGTCGTAAAATAAGAATTGTTCAGAAATCACAACACATACAAAGGAAAATACCATGCCAGGGATAAAACCGTGTCATAACAGATATTTCTAGACCTGAGGAAAGATATGCTATTTATACGAAAAGGAAAAAAGAGCAGGCGTTCAGTCAACAGATGCACTGGATGCCCTGGGGCGGTGGCAGGATTCACTCCAAGATTTCCACGGCATGCGGTGGCCCTGGTACCTTATTTCCGGGTCTTGGCCTATCACCTGATAACCACGAGACACTGAGATGCGTGACGGTGATGTCATCACCTACACTGAACACAGTGACGTCCCAATTCAGGCTCCTCCTCCAGAGGGCGGAATGGACCATCTAGAATCACTGTGACATAGTTCTAGGTTGTCATGGTAGTGAGATAAATCCCACTCTCTGGCCCAGGGGAAATCTGGCTTCAGTAAACGTGAGAGTAGTAACGGCTTATCATTCTCCCAGCGGCACCCCCTCTCTGCGCCCAAAACCCCCGTTCCCTTTATCCTGCTTTTTTTCTTCTCCGTATGCATCATTTCCTAATACTTTCTATCGTTTGCCTGCTTATTATTTTTATTATCTGTCTCCCCTGCTGGTGCGAAGGCAGAAATTCTTGTCTGTTTATTCATTACTATGTACGCCCAGCACCTAGAGCATGTACCCGGTCCACAGCAGGACCTCGATAAATATTAAGTACAGAAATGAATGAGTGAATGAGTGAGTGAAGGAAAGGAAGCTCACATTTACTGCGTGTATTCCAGACAACAGGCGCCTTAATAAAATTCGTAACAGAGCGGGTGCTGGCTCACCATCTCGGCCTCGCCCGTGGTGGTCAGGGCGCTGGGTAAGACTTGATCAGTGGTTCGTGAGACAAATGTCTCTTTTAATGCGAACTCCCCACCGATTGTCCCTGGGCGATGCCGCCCACTGAATGCACAGCAAGGACCCCGAAGGGACAAAGCTGGGGACACCTCTCTCATTCACTATATTCTAGATTTAAAGCTGATGGGCACTAATGATCCAGAGTCCCGCACCGGGGAGCAGACGAGTGACATCCAATTAGGTCTCGGGGTACCCGGGTGGCTCAGTCGGTTCACTTACACATGTAAGTTTCGGTTCAGGTCACACTCTCACAGCTTCGTGGATATGAGCCCCACGTCGGGCTCTGCGCGGACAGTGTGCAGCCTGCTTGGGATTCTCTCTCTCCCTCTCTGCCCCTCCTCCACTCGTGCTGTCTCTGTCTCTGTCAAAATAAATACACAAACTTAAAAAAAATTACGTCTCGGGGCGGCCGGGCGGCTCAGGCTGTTAAGCGTCTGACTTCGGCTCAGGTCATGATCTCGCGGTTCATGGGTTCGAGACCCGCAAGGAGCTGTCTGCTCTCAGTATGGAGCCTGGAGCCTGCTTCGGATTCTGTGCCTCCCTCTGTCTCTGCCCTCCCCTGCTCACGCTGTCTCTCTCTCACACAAAAGTAAATAAACATTAAAAAAATTTTTTTTTAATTATGTCTCAATAAGGAGAACACTTTCAATACTGAGCAGATGTTCATAACGGTGGTCATTTCCAACGAATTTTTTTAAATCCGTTTTTTTTGGCCTCGCTGCTTAGAATGCCTCTTTTGCTTTGCGTATTCAAATTCATCATTCTCAGAAGGATCACGCTTTTACCCTAGAAAGACTAGTTCTCTGAATCATGCCTCATAATTACACTCGTTGTATTTTCCTACTGAGCCAGATGAGCTTTGTCCTTGTTTAGGTAAAAGTGAAGTTGAAGAATGTATGTCCTGCCCTTCTCTCCCCATATTATCTGTCATAGCTACTGGCTTTTGCCTCTTTTGCTGATCATGAGTGTGAACGCGCCTGCAAGGAATAAAGGCTTCGTTTTCACGTAGTAACAAAAGAAAAAAGAGGTCTCCTCCCACAAGCACAAAACAGCCAGGTTTTACAACGTGAACAGGAACTTCAACATTATTACCAGTTCCTGACACGCAGATCGTTCTTTTAGAATTGCAGTTTTTCCTGTCCAAATTATACTTGAGAAACCACCGGCTTCCTAGAATAAACTCTACGTAATGTCCAGCTCAGTCCACCCCCTCAAGAGCAGAAAGAATATGGCTTCATATTTCTCCCTTGAAAGGCAATGCAGCCTAGTTGATAAGAGATCAGAGCAGACCCGGGAAAACCTGATTGTACTGATGACTCTATGTCTTAAATGCTGCACTTTTTTTTTTCTTCTCCTCTCTTTGCCTCTTTTCTCCCCTCTCCCCTCCTCCCGGCTCCTTGTCTCTTCTCTCTCCCTCCCCAACCCCTTTCTCCCTCTCCCTCTCAATCTCTCTCTCCCTCTCTCCTTCTAGAATGAAGCATTTGTTACAAGTAAATTTATACTAGCAACCACAATACCAAGTGATGACAAGAATGAGACTTATATAAGATGTGAGAGCAGAAACTACACTTACGTCCATCAACACATGAATAGATACACAAAGTGTGCCGTGTTCATACAACGATCGCTGCCCAGCAATAAACACGAATGATACGAACTGCTCATACTAACACTAAGCTGGATGAATCTCACCAACACTGTGCTGAGTGAAAGAAGGTAGACACAAAGGAGCACATACTCTACAGTTTACATTTGTATAAAGTTTTAGAACACAGAGAACTAATCTATGGTTACAGAAAAAAGTTCGGGGCGCCCGGGGGGCTCAGTCGGTTAAGCATCCGACCTTCGATTTTTGGCTCAGGTCATTGTCACACGGTCGCGAGTTCAAGCCCTGCGTGGAGCTCAGTGCGGAGCACAGAGCCTGCTTGGGATTCTCTCGGTCTCCCTCTCTCTCTCTGCCCCTTCCTTGCTTGTGCTCTTTCTCTGTCAAAACAAATAAACTAAAAAAAAAAAAAAAAAAAAAAAAAAAAAAAAAAGTTCATTTGTTCCCTGGGGCAACAGGGATAGCAGTGGTGAAGGGGGTTGACTTCAAGGGGAGTAAGGAAACTTTCTGGTGTCGTGAAAATGTTTTAGATCTTTATTGATGTAGGGGCGCCTGGGTGGCGCAGTCGGTTAAGCATCCGACTTCAGCCAGGTCACGATCTTGTGGTCCCTGAGTTTGAGCCCCGCGTCGGGCTCTGGGCTGATGGCTCAGAGCCTGGAGCCTGTTTCTGATTCTGTGTCTCCCTCTCTCTCTGCCCCTCCCCCGTTCATGCTCTGTCTCTCTCTGTCCCAAAAATAAATAAACGTTGAAAAAAAAATTTATAGATCTTTATTGATGTAGAAGTTTTAGGGCTGTTAATATTTGTCAATATTCATCAGACTATTTACTTTGTACCTACGCATTTTATTGTGCGTAAATTGTATCTCGATAAGGTTGGCTGAAAAATTCACGCTGGGTTCTGGGCAAGAGTTTAGAAAAAAAGAAAATGTTGCCCAGAGTCCGCAGTGGATCCTACATCAGCCTGTCTGCAAGTTCACATATTGGTAGTTTAGAGGAAGTCGCTGAATCAGTGAGGTCATGGGTATGTGGATAAAATTCCTGCGATCCGCCCCATCAAGTTCAACAGACAATTACTGACTGCTTGAATCTGAAGGATAACGTGTTGGGCATTACTAGAGATATAAAGATGAATTCAAAATCCCCACTCTCAAGTTCCTGCTAACCCTTTTGGGCCTGGGGGGGGCGGGGGGGGGGGGGGCTAGTGGCGATTTAAAACAAAAAACAAAAAACAAAGGACAGGTACTCAACCAACTATTATGAAATAAATAATAAAAGAGTACCCTAGGATCAAACTTACTTACTGCATACTTAGTCAATCCACAGAAATGTCACAATCTATCAGATGTCTTAGTTATTTATGGTCCCTAAATCCTCCGGGAAGAATTTTGGGAAGTACTTTGCAGCCCAAGAATGGATTAGTGCTGGGCGTAAGACTCTTTCAGAAAGAATCTGCTACAGGGTTGCCTTCTTTCCCCCAGGAAAAAAAAAAAAAAATGTCCAGGAAAGTAGAAAAGCCTAAGAGGGTGGTGAGCCAAAGGATCGCACCTAATTCGAGACATAGGAGTAAGAACGAAGGAAGGTAGTCAGTAAGATTAAACGGAACATACAATGGAATACCACTTGGCAATGAGAAAGAATAAAATCTGGCCTTTTGCAGCAACGTGGATGGAACTGGAGGGGATTATGCTAAGTGAAATAAGTGAGGCAGAGAAAGACAGATGTCATGTTTTCACTCTTATGTGGATCCTGAGAAACCTAACAGAAGACCATGGGGGAGGGAAAAGGGGGGGGATTTACAGAGAGGGAAGGAAGCAAACCATAAGAGACTCTTAAAGACAGAATAAACTGAGGGTGGATGGGGGGTGGAGGGGGAGAGGGGAAAGTGGCTGATGGGCCTGGAGGAGGGCACCTGTTGGGATGAGCCCTGGGTGTCGTACGGAAACCAATCTGACCATAAATTTCATATTAAAAAAAAAAAGTGCAAAGCAAATGGCCATGTGCTGCTAAAATTCTTGCAGGGAAAAAAAAAAAAAGATTATACGAAACAGCTTCCCATGGTCTTCGTCTAGGTCTTTGTTAAGTGGAGTCGTCAAAGTGGAAATGCAAATGTATTCCGAGTAGGTGATCTCAGTGGCTTCACGCAGCCACAGGTGTCTTTCTTCTTCCCTGCAAGGGCTAGTGGACATTCTTGTCAGAGCAGCTCTCCCGGACGGCTGTCCTCCAAATGACTCAGGGACTCGGTGCTTTCTGTCCGTGGCTTCGGTACCTCTGGGGCCATCTAGCCAACAGCTGACGAGAGGTACACATAGACCATTATGTGGAATGATACGTAGGCTATGCCTAGAAGCGGCATACATCCATTCTGCCCGAATCCCGCGGACCACAACTCAGTTACGGCCTCGCTCTTAGATGCAAGGGTGGCTGAGAAATTCGGTTTAGCTGTGTGCCCAGCCTAGAGAAGGGCCAGATTGGTGAACGCCAGCCGTCTTGGGCCCAGCAAGGCTACCTATGGTGCAACTGGCAAACTGTTAATGTTCAACGGTCAATTACTCAGCGGCAGCTGAAAGAGAACATATAAAGCGGGACTGCAGATGGGGAAGGTAGGATGTATCGTCCTCTTCAGAAAGTGCTGTGTTCCTCATTGGGAATAGGGGAACAAATCAACAGTTGAAACTAAAAAAGCAGCCCTATACCACAAATGCAAGGTTACCCAAGAGCCTGAGAAGACAAAATAGCAGAGGTCTGGGGTGAGAATCACGCTACCGAAGACGTGATAAAATGCCCCTCTGCTCGGAGTCCCCCCCACACCCCCCCTCTTGGGGTAGATGCGCTGCTCAGAGCAGCAAGGGTTTGGATTGGATCGACCAGACTGAATTCTCAGGAGATAGAGCTCCAGGAAGTTGGCCGGGAGCTCTAGCCAGGTATCACAGACATTATTAGTCAGGCTCTTGTGTTTTCCCTTTGTCTCCGTAGGCTAAAAAATGAAGGACGCTTGCTCAAAAAGCTAAACATGGAAGTAAGTACCCTACGATCCAGCCATCCTATTTCTGAGTATACACCCCAAAGAATTAAAAGCAGGGACTCAAACAGATAGATTTGCACACCGGTGTTCATAGCAGCTTTGTTCACAACAGCCAAAAGGTGGAAACGACCCAAACATCCATCAACAGATTTAATGGATAAACGAAATGTGATATACACAAGCGGTCCCTGGCTGGCTCAGTCAGTGGAGCGTGTCGACTCCTGATCTTGGGGTTGTGAGTATTTGAGCCTCACGCTGGGCATAAAGCTTACTTACATAACCATATAAGTAACTATTTGACATCCACATACAATGGAATACTACTCAGCCTTAAAAAAGAAGGAAATTCTGACATATGCTACAACACGGATGCACCTTGAATGCAGTATACTAAGTAAATAAGCCAGATACGGGGGAAAAAAAATTGTATGATTTCACTTCTATGAGGCATCGGGGATAAGCAAATTCATAAAGGTAGAAAGTAGAATAGAGGTGACCGAGGGTAGAGGGTGGTGGTTATTGTTTTATGGGTACAGAGTTTCCGTGTGGGATGATGAAAAAGTTCTGGAAATGGAAAGTGGTGATGGCTGTTGTGAATGCACGTAACGCCACCGAATTGTCCACCTAAAAACGGTTAAAAGGGTAAATTTCATGTTACGTATATTTTACCACAATAAAAAATGTTCCCCCCGAAAGTGAAAGGCACAGGCTTTCTATTAGAGACACAAATAACGGCACCAAACGCCAGACACAGGGTCTCCTGGGTGGCTCAGTCAGTTGAGCATCCAACTTCGGCGCGGGTCACGATCTCACGGTTTTTGAGTTTGGCTCTACCTTGAGCTCGCTGCTGTCCACACAGAGCCCACTTCGGATCCTCTGTCCCCCTCTCTGTCTGCCCCCCCTCCCCCCCCTCTCTCAAAAATAAGGAAATAATAAAAAAGAGAGAGAGACAGAGCCAGATAGAGAAGGATTCCAGTTGGTAAATCAGGATGGGGACGGGGATGGGAAGAATCAAGTAAGACTTCACGGAAGAAACCTCTATCAGCTGGGCCGTGGAGAATTTCAAGCTGGAGATTAGAAGGAAGAGGATAGAGGGCGGATGTATTCCAGGCCGTGAGCAAGGGCAGCAGTCAGAGAAGCATGTAGCATACCTAAGAAATGGTGATCAGTTGTTTGTTTACTCATTGCATCTCCTATTTTCCCCTGGTGGGGGCGCTGATACTCCTCCTTGGGGCTGTGTTAGGCAAGAGCTAGTTGCTCAACACTCCCTAGAGTGCATGCACCACCGAAATCTCCCCCGGCGCTTACCTTGAAGAGGCATAAGCCTCAGCTCCGTGCAGAGGGACGTTTCCACTTGAATCGTACTAAAGAAGTGTACATACTTATGTAATATACAAGGAGAGGGAGTCATTGTGTTCTGAGGAATTTCATGCACAGAATCTGTTTACATATCGTCAGAGGCATGGATGGATAATACTTCCGAGATGGGAACTACAGTGTTCTCTCCCCCATGCTTCCTTCTTTGTTTCTCCCTGCTCAAGCAGGTGGAAGAGGGTGTCCAAGGTACCTCAAGGGAAAGACGCAACAGGGCGGTGCCTGGCTCTGTTTTCTGTGTTGCACTTGAGGTATTTTTGACATATAACACCGGATTCGTTTCAGACGCGGGGTTTAGATCCTTGCGAAAGTTAGGCATGGCTCTTTTCTCCGGACCCGACATTGTTTTGAGCCTCTTTAAAATCAACAAGATAGAAGTTTCTGAACACCAGTGGTCCGCTTCGCTTATTTGTGCTTGTGGGATTGATTTTAACTTCATTCCCTGCGCCAGACCATTCCAGAAGGGATGTCAAGTAGTGTGTTAGCTGCACAGCTTCAAGCCTTCTGCTGCAGACGGGACTTCGTCTTCCGACTTGTGAACTGCTCTGCCTCACAAGCTGCTTCGGTTTACCTGATCTGAGGAGTGGACTGACCTCACTCTACAGCCAAGCCCTGGAGGCCCGCCAGCTTGCCTTTCTGAAGGGAGGGAGATCTTCCGACCGTTTTGTTACTTGTCCTGGGGCAGCACTAAAGGGCTGGGGAGACAGCCAAGCTGACCTTCATACCTTATCCAGGGGCAATCTCTCTCTAGGAACTGCATCAAACAAGAGGTGAATATAATTTCTCAAAACAAAGTCCGAAGAGCACGCAACTCTTGATGTCAGGATCATGAGTTCGAGCAGCATGTTGGGTATAGAGATTACTTTTTTTTTTTAAGTTTACTTCTTTTGAGAGAGAGAGCATGCACAAGAGCAGGGGAGGGGCAGAGAGATAGGAAGAGAGAGAGTGAATCCCAAGCAGGCTTCGCACTGTCAGCCCAGAACCACATGAGGGGCTCAAACCATGAGAGAATGATCTGTGCTGAAACTAAGAGTCGAATGCTTAACCAACTGAGCCACCCAGGCATCTATGGAGATTACTTTAAAAAAAATTTTTTTAATTTTTTAAATGGTTATTTATTTATTTTGAGAGAGAGTGAGAACTGAGGAGGGGCAGAGGGAGGGGGAAGAGAGAATCCCAAGCAGGCTCCACGCTGTCAGCACAGAGCCAGACACGGGCCTCGAACTCACTAACCGTGAGATGGCGACCTGCGCTGGGATCAAGAGTTGGATGCTTAATCGAGAGAGCCCTCCGGGAGCCCCTTAAATAAATTTTTAAAAAATTATCTGTGACCCACTTCAGACCTATTGAATCAGGACTTTGGGAGGCAGAAGAGTGTTTATTTGGTCCGTAAGGGGGTGTGAATGAGAACGCTCATCAGAGAGCTGTTTGCCATGGAAGGATTTGGAAAAACAATGTATCAGCCGTGATACCTTGGATAAGCAAAATGTGTGCAGTCATACTGCAGTCAGAAACAAGCAAGGAACGGGATGTACCACAGAGCAAGGTGACGAGGGTAGAAAAACAAAGAGTTGAACAAAAATTGCAAGAGACCTGATGTGGAGCACAGTAACATTGTGTACATTTAAAACGAGTATGTTTCGGCGTCGGGCTGCAGGAGAAGACGGAGGTCTCGCCAGGAGTTAAAGTTCCTCGTAATTTTCACTTGTTGGAAGAACTTGAAGAAGGACAGAAAGGAGTAGGCGATGGTACGGTTAGCTGGAGCCTTGAAGATGATGAAGATATGACACTTACAAGGCGGACAGGCATGATTACTGGGCCACCAAGGACAAATTATGAAAACAGAATATATAGCCTGAAAGTAGAATGTGGACCTAAATACCCAGAAGCTCCTCCATCAGTTAGATTTGTAACCAAAATTAATATGAATGGAATTAATAATTCCAGTGGCATGGTGGATGCACGGAGCATACCAGTGTTAGCAAAATGGCAAAACTCATATAGCATTGAAGTTGTACTTCAAGAGCTAAGACGTCTAACGATGTCCAAAGAAAATATGAAGCTTCCACAGCCACCAGAAGGACAAACATACAACAATTAATTTTAGTGGATCTCAAACTTGTCTTGAATCAACAGCCCTTCTACTCATGTTCATGTCTTGATTAAATTATCACAATGCAAAATACCCACACATTAAGGCACTGTCATTTAAGCATAAACCTGGAGTACTCAACATAGAATTCAGGTTTACAAGATGAAAGCACGGAGAGAAAAGTCAGATGCTGTGGAAGCATGTATGTTTCTGAAAAGTCAAAAAATCTCAAGAAGGAAAAACCGAAACGGCATGCTTTATCCATCTTGCTTAGCGAAAGAGCTTCAAGTTGAAATTGTCTAAAGTGGCAGGTACGATGACTCTTGTCACAAATTGTGTTAATTTTTGAAGCGGTGTGGGTGCTGACTGCGAGAAATATGAAAAATAAGTTCAGGGTTGTTTTGATACCTGTATTTATGATAAAAAAAAAAAATGTCGTGGGGGAGGCCGATGAGTATCTGTTAAAAGCCGTTCCTGTGTGTTACATGTAACAGACACGGTAAATATTTGTTTACAGTCTTTGACAAACCATGCATTTAAGTGAAATCAACAAAACAAGGAATCAGGTGTATGGATATGTGATTTTGAGATTAAAGTTAGTCTTAAAATGTAAATAAAAGGTGGTACGTGTCCTCAGGAAAAAAAAATGAGTATGTTTCTAAACACGCTATTCCTTTTCAAATAAAGATCCACGAATAGAGAGGGGAGCAGAGTTGAAGTGGAATGGCAGTGAGGATCAGGGGCAAAGGGGGGGGAATTGGTAAATGGTAAGAAGACAGACAGGCAAGCATCAAAGGGAAGAACTTTGCCCAGACAGACGTCAACGCGCTTTGAACTGAGGAACGAGATTCACTCAACTCCAACACGAGGTCCACTGGCTGGCGGGGTGTGGAGAAATCTCTACAGATGGACCCAGGGAATCCGTTGAAAACGAGACCCCCAGATGAGTCCGCTGCGTATACCACTGACGTCTTTAATACCAAAGCATCTTTATTTTTTAGCACTTCCTCGATTTGGTCGCTACTTAACTCTCCAGTCACCCTGGCTTCCGTGTTGCGATCCAGTAATAAAACAAATGTCATGATGTGTCCCACCCATAGATCTTTACGCATCCTGTGCCGCCTGTCTGGAACACCCTTTTTCTTTTTCTTTTCTTTCTTTTTTTTTTTTTTAAGTAATCTGTATGCTCAACATGGGGACACAGGGCTAGAAGTCACAGCCCCAGGATGCAGGGTCAGACGCTCTGCCGACTGAAGCAGCCAGGCGCCCCTGGAACACTCTTTTTATCTTTCTTCACCTGGCTAATTCTTATTTATTCCTTTCAACTCAGGCCGGGTGCCATCTCCTCGGGAAAGGCTTTCTTACCCCTCTGGCTGGGTTAAGCTGATCCCCCGGCGTTGATAGCACTGGGTTACGAGGCCGCTCGTCGTACATTATGCTGAAATCCTTGATTCGTGTGTTTTGAAACCTCTCCAGCCCAAGGACTCGCTCTTACTACCTTTTGGACCTCAGTCCTGGGAATATCGTGCCTGCAATTCAATAGGTTTTGAAATGCAGTAGCGTGTAGCCAGCCCCAGGAATATTATTTCCGTATTCGTTCACTTACACAAGACGTTGTTCAAAAAGGACTTAAGGCAGCCCTTGACCGCTAAACTTGAGAGAAAGCGAAGGTGGAATTTCACCGGGACAGGCACCAGCAAGAGCAGCCCTCTGCGGCTACAAGCACCCATCACGGCCACCTGTCCGGACAGACCAAGATCCCGGCAGGAGCCCAGCGTTCTGGCTGGGGCTGCTTGGCAAAACATCTCCATCCCTGCCTGCGACTGCCATCTCCAGGGGACTGCTTGCTTTTCACCCAGCTGCAGGACTCCAGCTGCCAGGAGAAAAGTCACAGCTCTGGATTAACATCACCTTCATCATTCAGGGAAAGAGAGCTCGTTCTTCCCCCTGGTCCTTTAGGGCTCGGAGAGAGACGTCGCACAGCCCTGTGCATTTCGGTCAGGTACCGAATCTATAGCCTCACAAGAAAACTCCAAAACAGAGGCTGCCTTTACAAAATCAGGGAGTCACATGACGGATTGGTGCAGAAAATCAGAAAGTTCATTAAAGGATTCACAAACCCTCCACGGAGAAAACATTTGCAGTTATAGTCAGGCTCCCCTCCCACATAAAAGGAAAATAAATGTTTTATTTAAATCAATGTTACGAAAGAGTTACAAAAAAAAAAAAAAAAAGCTGAAACACTGAGTCTAAAATGAATTTCTTTCTTATTTCCAGCATATTTTTTAGTCTTATATCATGACGTTTCTAAAAGAATCATCACAAAGTATAGGTTATTTTTTTTAACAGACAAAATTATACTTGCTTAATGATAGGAAAACATGGTTCGGTAAAATCTAAATTCAATTGGCTAAAACAACCTTTCCTGTAATCTGTAAGGTACTGTCTCAGAACGAATCAAATAATCAAGGGGAAAAAAATAGTCAAGGGACAAAATTGGAATACTCACTAAAGCAGGGTTTCTCAGCCTCAACACTAGGGACATTTGGGGTGGGAACATTCTTTCTTGCGGGGTGTGGGGGGCTGTTCCCTGTATTGTAGGCTGTTTAGCGGCATCCCTGGCCTCTGCCCACCAAATGTCCACCCACCCTGTCATTGACAATCAAAATAGCCTCCGGGTGAGGGAGGGAAGCAGAATCACCCCCCCCCCCCCCATCCAGAACCACTGCACTGCGGGAGACACAAAGCCATTCACAGGTAAGCTACAGAGAAGAGTCTGTTAATTAGAACCTGACACAGAATACACAAGCCTTTCCCCCCCCCCCCCCCGGGGCCAAACCCCAAGGATTACACTTCCTTAATTCAAAGGTGTCAAACTTGCCAATACTATATTTGGGAGCGGATCCTTTTCTTAATCCACTTTGGCATTTCAAATCTTGGCATTTCAAACTCTAGCCAAGATCTATCTGATAGAAGAGGTCAACAAAGGAGCCATGTCGACTTCGGTGAACAGGCTTCACCATTCTTGATAAGAACTAATTAGAAATTTATAATGTTGCACCTGTTTATTAAGTGCTTGCAAAAGATGTCCCCGCAAAAGCTGTCCCTGTCCTAATCCGCAGAAGCTGCAAAGCAAAAGGAACTTCGCAGATGTGATTACGTTAAGGATCTTGACGTGGAAGGGTGTCTGACGGGCTCAGTCGGGAGAGCAGGCCACCCCTGATCTCAAGGTAGTAAATTCAAGCCCCACGGTGGGTGTAGAGATTACTTAAAAAAAAAAAGAAAAAATACAGTCTTGGGGCGCCTGGGTGGCTCAGTCAGTTAAGCGGCCGCTTTAGCTCAGGTCATGATCTTGCAGTTTGTGGGTTCGAGCCCCGCGTCAGGCTCTGTCCCGACAGCTTGGAGGCTGCTTCGGATTCTGTGTCTCCCTCTCCCTGCCCCTCCCCCCCACCATGCTCTGTCTCTCTCTCAAAAATAAATAGAGATTAAAAATTGTTTTTAAATAAAGAATCAAAAATTTAAAAATAAATAAAGTCTTTACAGGAAAAAAATCTTGAGATGGAGAGATTATCCTGCACTATCCAGGCAGGCTCAAGGTAATGTAAGGGTCCTTGTAAGGGAAAGAGGGAGGAGGTCCCTATAAGGGAAAGGGAAGTCATGCGATGCCAGAAAACAGAGAGGATTGCTGGCTTTGAAGACAGAAGAAGCGGCCAGGAGCCAAGGAATGCAGGCAACCTCTAGAAACTGAAAAGGCAAGGAATAGATTCTCTCCTAAAGCCTCCCAAAGGAATGAAACCCTGACCCCCAGACCTGCAAGAAATAAACATATATTTAAGCCACTAAACGTGTGCTCATTTATTACAGCAGCAAAGAAAACTGACGTGGTGAAAATCCAGCAGGAATATTATGACCTGGGAAGCCAGGAGAGGAAGGCCACTTCGTAGTTTCAATAAGCATAATTTTTTGCTTTTCTTTTTTAAAATTAGAGAGCGCGTACGCAAGAGCAGGGAGGAGAGGGGCGGGGGGGGGAGAGAGAGAGAGAGAGAGAGAGAAAATCGTAAGCAGGCTCTGCACTCAGCACGGAGCCTAATGTGGGCCTCAGTCCCACAATCCAGGGATTGTGACCTGAGCCAAAATCATGAGTCAGACACTCACCCAGGGGCCCCAAGAATAATGAATATTTTAAACCATAATTGAAGATCTCAGACAACACAACAATGCATTGTCTCTCCCTAATTATAGCCATATCATCATAACAACACTGTGATGAAAATGTTTGTATGATTTCCATTTTTCAAATAAGAAAACCAAGATCCGGACAGGTTACGTCTCAAGCTCACAAAGCTACGAAATGGCAGCACCGGGCTTCAAATCCAGGCACACCGTCTCCAAAATCCAGCTAAATGTGGCCCAGAGTGTTTACAGAAGGGTGGCGGAGACACGGGTCCCTGTCTCACCGAGTCGAAGGATGAATCTCGCACACGACAGCGAGTGAGCAACGCGATAGAGTTCGGGGGAAAGGGTAAAGTTTTCCAGAGTGAGAGGGGACCCGAGTGGGTGGCCACAGACAGTTTCTGCCCGGAGCTTTTTCTTGGGACCTGATCAGAAAGTTTGTGAGACTTCATGCACGGCATCTAGCCCAGACAGGTCCTCTCCTTCCCCTCCCAAGTGTACCTGTGGTCTGCCTCCCTGAAGGTCCCTCATTTATCCCTGCCTCGTGTTACCCCTTTGCCTACTCAAGAACAGTTCCATGAAGTTCAGGGATGGAACATTACAAAACAAATCCCCGTACTTCTTCACCCAGAGAGGGTGCTTGACCAGAAGTACCTAGGTTTCCAAGTGTAGGAACATCTGCTGTGCCCTCCTGCCACATTTATTTAATCTATGTTTTTTGTAATCTCTACACCCCAAGCGGGGCTTGAACTCATGACCCCAAGAGATCAAGAGTCGCCCGCTCTCCCCACTGAGGCAACCAGCCAGGCAGCCCCCTGCCCCCTCACTTACAGGGAAGGATCTCCAATTTCCTTAGGCGATCACCCCCTCCCACACCACCTACGGTCTCTGTGGAGTGTCGATCAAGATGGCCTGCCCTTGTTCTGGCCAATTTGATACAAGCCAGACCAATACGATCCCCTCCCCGCTCTGGAATTTGGAAGGATTCGCCTTAATTCCTGCCGCCTGATTCCTGAAGCGTCCCCAGTTCCCGTCTTTTCTAAGGCTTGCCAGTTCAGCCTTTTTTCTGGTTCGGTGGGCCACGTGGTACCTTCCCAATGAAGGCCTTTATCATTTCAGCGGACGGGAGTCAGTTACTTTCCCTCCAAAGAAGAAAGTCTACCTGAAACTGAGCATGCAAGAGATTTATTTGTGAAGAACCCTTAGTGGCAAAGTGCCTTCCCTGGCACATGAAAAGAGCTGGCACACTCCTCCCCTGGCCCTAGAGCAAGCGGGCCGCAGGAAGCTACGAGAACAGGGAGAGCTCGCGTCGAAGGAGGCTGAAGACTGCGGGGCTGTGCAAATACAATACAGCTATGGTCCGATAATCACTCAGAGGCGGTTCCAGAAGTAGACCACTTTTCCTTCGCAATTGCTGTGGCATAGGCTATGTATCTAGAGCGAACTATGCGCAGTGATTGGACCATCCCAGCATCCACCAGTGTGGACACAAATAAGGGATGCACTGAACCTAGATCCAGGAGGGGAGGGGAGGGGAGGGGAGGGGAGGGGAGGGGAGGACCGCACTGGCGTAATTAATCCTTTTCTTGCTTTCACACTGCTGTCGGGAGCTCATCTCGATCCCGTGGACACTAGGCGACCACGGCAGTCAAGATGCTGTTGACAGAGTTGACAAATCAAATAAGGTTCACTTCCAACAAAATGCTACCATAATCACGATCTCCCCGTTGGTGAGTTCAAGCCCCACTTCGGGCTCTGTGCTGACAGCTCAGGGCCCGGAGCCTGCTTCGGATCCTATGTCTCCCTCTCTCTCTGCCCCTCCCCTGCTCACGCTCTGTCTCTCTCTCAATCGCAAAAATAAATACCCATTAAAAAAATTTTTTTAAAACACTACCTTAATAGGGCTTATTTCTTTCAGGGTTGCCATGTAAAAGTAGGACACGAATAAAACTTCTTTTGGATCCCCTAGGCTTCGGCAACCCTATGCATCATCACAATCTAAAAATGTTTCACCGGGATGCATTTTCCCTCTGCGGTACCCTATCACAGGTACAGCTCCGAAACCACAGCCTCCAAAGCCCTCAACGTTAGGATAAAAACCTGGATATCAGCAGCAGCCTCGCTGACCTGATTTGAACAGGTCTTAAAGTCACTTTCAGTTTCAAAACTTTTTTAATTACAAAAAGCTACATTTTTCCAATAAATGAAATGTCGAACATTTTGAGATTGCCTGAGGCGGACTTTTTTAAGTATTGTGGGTTGTTTTTTTTTTTTTTTTTCTTTTTTAACTTTCCATTCGTGACTGACTCAGGGACATTAAAGGCCTTATGTATATTGCCATCACCCCCTCATCTTTTTCAACACTTTTGTCCTAGATTCGGTCTATAGAAGACAAGTTTTACTGTCCCTGTTTAAGAATGTCACGAAGAAGTCATTCTACTTCTCTGAGACGGCTAACTCCAGTCTTTTGACTGAAACTCGTGCATTTTTTTTTTTTACATTGATTTATTTTTGAGAGACAGAAAGAGACAGAGCACAAGTGGGGGAGGGGCAGAGAGAGAAGGAGGCACAGAATCCCAAGCGGGCTCCAGGCTCCGAGCTGTCAGCACAGAGCCCGAAGCGGGGCTTGAACTCACAAACCGTGAGATCAGGACCTGAGCCAACTGAGCCCCCCAGGCACCGGTGAAACTCGTGCATTTCTAAGGGCATGAAGAGGGCAAGAGCAAATTAAGAATGCATTCAGATTTCGGTATTTGTTGTTACAAAAATAGATGGCACTGGGTCTAGATTCATCAGTCATCTGGGCTTTGTTTGTTTGGTGAGAAACCTGGTACTGGAAGTTTGTACCTCTTGCCCCCTTTCTTTCAATTCCTGCATTTCCCACCACCTGCCTCTGGTAACAAGTCTGATCTCTTTTTCTACGAGGTGTTGTGTTTGTTTTTGGTTTTTTTTTTTTATAGGTAATAAGCTATATACATATATATTTTTTTAAGTTTATTTATTTTGAGAGAGAGCAAGCATGAGCAGGGGAGAGTCAGAGAGAGAGAGAGAGAGGGAGAGAGCATCCCAAGCAGGTTCCGTGTTGTCCACGCAGAGACCAATGCGGGGCTCGATCTCATGAACCGTGGGATCGTGACCTGACCCGGAACCAAGAGTGGGAGGCTTAACCCACTGAGCCACCCAGGTGTCCCTCGACGAGTTTTTTGGTTTTTTTTTTTTTTCAAATACCATGTGTAAGTGAGATCACAGTATTTGTCTTTCTCTGTCTGACTTATTTCACTTAGCATAATGCCCTCAAGGACCATCCATGCTGTTGCAAACGTCGGGATGGCTGAATGATGTATGTATCCCTATCTCACATTTTGCTGATCCATTCATCCATCGATGGACCTCTAGGTTGCCTTTGTGACTTGGCTATCGTAAATCACGGTGCTGTGAATCTGGGGCTGCAGATATCTCTTTAACGTGGTGTTTTCATTTCCTTTGGCTATATTCCCGGAAGTGGAATTGCTGGCTCGACACTCATCAGATTTGACTTCTCTTCAAAGCACAGCCACTAATTAGCTATGTATCAGGATAGACTGCAAAAAACCCCTGACCGTCGCTTTTCCCCGTTTCAGCTTCAACCATCAAAAATCGCCCCGCCCTTAAAATCGTAGCTGTTCTCAAGATTCGCTTTGGCTGCAAGACAGCAACTGAAGTGACCTCATGTGAGTTGTAAGTCTTGCTGCTTTTGGAAGGTGACACCACTAAGTGAATAGACCTGGACCAGTTTACTGGAGGTGAAGAGCCCGTGTAGACAGGCGATCTAGCTACGCCAGCCATTCCAGCCAGGGTTCCAGGCACAGCAGGGAGCCCAGTCCAGAAAAGCTGCACTGCTTCAGGTCATAAAAACTGCCATCGCGCTGAAGAGCCAAATAAATGGCTACTTGGAGCCACTAAGATTTAGGGTACTTGCGGTGCAGCCAAAGCTCACTGACATCACGGCCCTTAGAACACGTAAGCACTCTGTAACGCTGTAGAATGAGGGGACTGAGGGAGCGCTAGAATTTTCTTCTTGTAGAAACATTCTTAGAGATATACATACCACCCTCGTTACTCCTGAGCACCCAAGTGGAAGGAAGCTAAAAATAAGATTGACCCAATTTGGGGTCGCCTGGGTAGCTCAGCTGGTTGAGCGTTCCACTCCGGATTTCGGCTCAGGTCATGATCCCAGGGTTGTGAGATCGAGCCCCACATCGGGCTCGGTGCTGAACGTGGGGTCAACTTGGGATGCTCTCTCTCTCTCTCTCTCTCTCTCTCTCTCTCTCATCCTGTGCCCCGTTCACCACTCTCTCACTATCTCTCTATCTCTCTCTCGTGCGCGCTCTCTCTTTCAAAAAAAAAAAAGATCGACCCAGGTCTGTACAAGGATTCAAGATGTGTAGCAAAGAATAGTATGTGAAAATGTTTGTAAACATTAAAACTGTACAAAATCCAGCGGTCATTATAATTACACACACGTGAGGAGTGCAACGTAGCCTAAGGAAAATACAGGAAGAGCAGCACAAAAGTGTCTAAGGCAGCCTGACGTTTGTCACGTGAGGAAGGAATGAATGGTTATTGAGCACCTGCAATGCCCCTAGTTAATTACATACATTAGCTCATTTAACCCTCAAAATGACCCTATTAAGTAGTGTCATTATCAATCCACCTTACAGATGAGAAAACTAACGCTTGAAGATGGTAAATAATTGGACTAAATTCAAAGAGAGTAAGATATAATAACAAGGGTATAGACGAAGGGCTTTGGACTTCAAAGCCTAAAGCACGTCTTTGCTTCCACCACTTTACCCGTTACCATCCAGCAGAAATGAACTTAAGTTAGGTATCGTGAAACACTTTTCTTCCTCTTTCTTTTCACACCTATACATACAAATGGCATAAAAGGATTATCTATGCAGTCAAGGTCTTATTGTCCCAAAAAATCTTCTGTTAATCTGGGGGCATTTTTTTCCTATCTATTTTCTCTATCCTGGGATTTTCTTTAATCAAGAAAAACCACACTTTTATTATGTTTTTTTTTTAAATCACGCATGTAATACGTGAACACATGTTTATTATACAATGTCAAAGAGGGGTGCCTGGCTGGCTCAATGCGTAGATCGCGTGATTCTTGAACTTGGAGTCATGAGTCCCAGACCCACGAGGGGTGTACAATTTACTTTAAATATATATATATGAGCACATATTTGTTATAAATAGTCAAAGAGAGGTGCCTGCCTGGCTCGGTTGGTGGACCATGCAACTCGTGATCCCGGGGTTGTGAGTTTGAGCTCCTCGTTGTTTGTAGGGATTGCTTAAAACTTAAAATTTTTAAAGACAAGTCAAAGAATCAAAGGCTTACAAGGTTCTTTTAAAAAGATCAATATGGTGTGTACTCTTCTAAACACATAGTTCATACACGATTCTATTGCATTATAATAAGTTATTTATTACTTATATGCAGATATTATATATTTTTGTTTTACATATATGGGATAATTCTAGATATATTTGTTGCACCTTTTTCTTTCACTTAACATTATGTCTTGGAGACTTTTGCATATTGGGGCATATAGATCTGACACATTTCTTTTTAAGCTTATTTATTTATTTTGAGAGAGTCCCAGAAAGGGGGGGGCAGACAGAGAGAGAAAGAATCCCAAGCAGGGGTGGAGCCCGACTCGGGAGCTCAATCTCACAAAGGGCGAGATCATGACCCGAGCCGAAATCAAGAGTGGGAAGCTTAGCCAACTAAGCCACGCAGGTGCCCCAGATCTGCCACATTTTTAAAAACTATGCAAATAGTGCATGTACCATGTTATTTCTGACCCTTCTCTTATCCATGGCCACTTAGACTGTTTTTAAATTTTTACTGCAACATGATCATGTGCATACTTTTTTTTTAAAGTGTCTCAGCAAATGTAATTACACATAGAGTATTATAAATGTGAGAGCATTTGTTTTTTGAAGTTTATTTTTATTTACTTTGAGAGAAATAGAGAGTAAGCTGGGGATGGGCAGAGAAGGAGGGGGGGACAGAATCCCAAGCAGGCTCTGTGCTGATAGCGCAGAGCCCTACGTGGGACTCGAACTCACTAACCGTGAGATCACGACCTGAGCCGAAGTCAAGAGTCGGATGCTTAACCGCATGAGTCACCCAGGCACCCGGAGATCACTTCTATTTATAGATATGGACGTAGTTTTAATTTTCAAAATTACTCCCAAATTGACTATCCAAAAAAAAAAAAAAAATGCAATTCCGAAGAGGGTATAGAGGTTCATTTCCACCACCCTAGTGAATACTAGATATTTTACATATTTTTCCCTAATCTTCTTAGAAACAGATTATTATAGCTTATTTTACATTTCCCTGATTTCAAAAAAGCATTAGTCCTCACGTTTATTGGACATTGAATTTTCTTCTTCAATAAATGAATATTTCCTGTAATCAATTTTAATTGCATTGTTTTCCTTTTGCGCGTGCGCGCGCGCGCGCGCGCACACACACACACACACAATGGGTATTAATCCTTTCATATATGTACTTAAATTTTTTTTTTCAACGTTTATTTATTTTTGGGACAGAGAGAGACAGAGCATGAACGGGGCAGGGGCAGAGAGAGAGGGACACACAGAATCGGAAACAGGCTCCAGGCTCTGAGCCATCAGCCCAGAGCCCGACGCGGGGCTCGAACTCACGGACCGCGAGATCGTGACCTGGCTGAAGTCGGACGCTTAACCGACTGCGCCACCCAGGCGCCCCTCATATATGTATTTAAAATACACTCCCATCCTGTCACTTAACTTTTACCTCGGTTTATGGTATATTTCAATGTACAAAACTGTGACATTTGCATCTATTCAAATATGTCAATATTTTCCCCTCTTGGATTCCAGCCTTGTAAAAATACTTTTCCCCCCTTCTACTACTTCCAAAGCTATTCTAACCTTTAGCCATTTAATTCATCTGCAATTTATTTCGTATTTGACCTAGAAGGGTTTTACTTTGGCTGTCAATGCCAAAGTATTTTTACTATTTTGGCTTTAGAACGTGTTTTATGTCTGGCAGAGCAAGTCCTTCTTCATTATCCCTACTTTCCAAAAACTTCCTTGTTATTCTTGTACATTATCTCTTTTACATTAAATTCAGAATCACCTAATCAAGATTCTAATTAACGTTGCGTTAAATTTATGCGTTAATTCTGGGGGGAAATGACAGTTCTATGTGGTAGGCAGATGTCTTAATGCTGGAGCCTATTAATATGTTCTATTACATGGCAAAGGGGAATTAAAGTTGTAGGTGGAAATGAAGGTCGCTAATCAGCTGACCTAAAGATAGATTTTGCTGAATTATCTGGGTAGGGCAAAAGTAATCGTTAAGGGTCCTTAAAAGTCAAAGACGAAGGCAGAAGACCAGAGTCAGAGGGAGCTAGGACTTTGGAAGAAGCGTCAGAAAGGTGCGATGTTGCTGGTTTTGAAGACGGAGGAAGGAGACCGTGAGCAAACGAATGCAGTGGCCTCTAGAAGCTGAAAAAGGCAAGGAAATGGATTGTCTCCCGGAGCCTCTAAAAAGGAATATAGCTCTGCTGACACCTTTATTTTAGCCCAGTGAAGGCCAAGTTGAATTTCTAAACAGTAGAGCTATAAAGAAATAAACCAATGTTGTTTTAAGCCGCTACAGTTGTAGCAATTTCAGGGGTGCCTGGCTGGCTCGGTCAGAAGAGCATGCATGAGTTTGAGCCCCATGGTGGGTGTGGAGCGTGCTAAAAAAATAATAAAATAAAGTTTTAAAATAAATAAAAATAAAGGCTTAGTAATTTTCTTGCAGTAGCAACAGAAATTAATACACTCTACATTATTGCACTTTCTACAACAGTTGGGATATTTGATTGCAAGCAACAGAAACAGACTCCAGCTAGGGGTGCCTGGGTGGCTCCGTCCGTTCAGCGCCCAACTCTTGATCTCGGTTCAGGTCATGATCTCACCGTTTGCGGGTGTGAGCCCCACATCGGGCTCTGCGCTGACCGTGCAGAGCCTGCTTGGGATTCTGTCTCCCTCTCTCTCTCTGCCCCTCCCCTGCTCGTGCTCTGTCTCTCTCTCTCTCTCTCTCCCCTGCTCTTGCTCTCAAAATAAATGTAAAAACTTAAAAAAACAAATAGATTCCGGCTAACTTAAATACAAAAGGAATATATTGAAATGATAGTAGAGCTCTTCTAGAACTCAGAACACTTAGGAAACACCAAGGTCTGGAAGGAAAGCAAACACGAAGAGAGGCCGGAGAATAAGATGCATAACTACAGTTTTTGGGTCGCTCGGTGCTCAATTGAAAAATCAGAAACCATCCTGGACGCTCAAGCAGAGGGAATTTAACACAAGGAATTTCTTCCAAGGGTGTTGGAAGGGCTGAAAGAGCAAACGGAAGAAGGAGGCCAGAGAAAAAGGGTGAGGCAGGAACTGTGCATAGAGTGTTAGTCAGAGATCATGAGTACAACACCCCTGTGCCCGGGCCGGGGCCCATGAGCCTGTGGTCACCGTCGAGCTTCTGAAGACAGTATTGCCACTGCCATTGAAACTGCACTTTGGGGGCGCCGGGGTGGCTGGGTCCTTTCAGGGTCTGCCTCTCGGCCTCAGCTCAGGTCACGATCTCAGGGTTGCGAGTTCAAGCCCCACGTTGGGCTCCACGCCGGGGGTGAAACCTATTTAAGAAAGAAACCACGTAGGGGCGCCTGGGTGGCACAGTCGGTTAAGCGTCCGACTTCAGCCAGGTCACGATCTCGCGGTCCGTGAGTTTGAACCCCGCGTCAGGCTCTGGGCCGGTGGCTCAGAGCCTGGAGCCTGTTTCCGATTCTGTGTCTCCCTCTCGCTCTGCCCCTCCCTCGTTCGTGCTCTGTCTCTCTCTGTCCCAAAAATAAATAAACGTTGAAAAAAAAAATTAAAAGAAAGAAACCACGGAAAAGAAACTGCACTATGGCTGAGCAGGAAACCAGTATCCCACACTCGCACTAATGCCCAGAGCCTTCTCCGGTTACTCTCAGTTCTTTTCTCCGGTGGTGCTCTTGTCAGAGACTTCCTCCAAAAGTGGGAGAAAGGACTTGTCCGCTGCCTTTAAAATTTCCGCCATGATTTCCCATCAGCAAAACACAACAGAAAGCCAGCTAAACAGGCAGTTTGGGGAACGTAGCTTGTAGGGTTTTAATCCCAGCAGGAATATGGTTAGCCTGCTACTTTTTTTTTTTTCAGTTTTTATTTATTTATTTATTTTGAGAGAGAGAGAGACAGAGCGTGAGCAGGGGAGAGGCAGAGAGAGAGGGAGAGAGAGAATCCCAAGCAGGCTCTGCGCTCGAACTCACAAACCATGAGATCACGACCTGAGCTGAAACCGAGAATGAGACACTCAACGAACTGAGCCATCCAGGTGCCCCTGGCCTGTTAGCTTTCTAGTGCTGTGTGACAACTTAGCACAAATGTAGCACCTTAAAGCAACCTACGTTTGTCCTCTCACGATTTCCCTGGGTCAGAAGACTGGGCCCGCGTAACTGGCTCCTGTCCCAAGGGTCTCACAAAACTTCGATCAAGGCATTGCATGATCATCTGGGTCTCCAGGTCCTTGTCCAAGATCACTTGGTTGTTGGCAAAATTCAGCATTTTGCGTCGGTAGGGCTGAGGTCCCTGCCTTGTTGGTGGCTGTTGGTCACGGGCTGCTCCCACCTCCTAGTGTTTTTTGCTATGTGGCTCCCGCACGATACAGCAGGTTGCTTCATTATTCTATTGGCTGGGAGCAAGTCACAGATTCCACCCACACTCAAAGGAAAGTGGTTATTCAAGGGCATGACTCATCGGACGGTCACCTTAGGGTGTGTCAGCGCAGAGCCTGACTCGGAGTTCGGTCTCACAACCTGGGAGATCATGACCTGAGCTGGAACCAAGAGTCCGATGCTCACCCGACCGAGCCCCCCCAGGCGCCCCATGTTGCTGAACTCTGATGACCACTATGCCTGTGAATAATTTCTAGTTTTCTGAATTTTGCTCTATCTCTCCATTTATATTCAGATCTTCTTCTAGAACATAATGTAAAGTACTGTAGTTTTTCATTCATAAAAGACTTGTAAGTTTTTGTTTTTTTAAGTGGACTCCTTTTAACACTTTATTTTAAGGTAATCTCTACACCCAACCTGAGACTCGGACTTACAGCACGAGATCAAGAGTCGCACGCTCTACCGAGCCAGCCTGCGCACCCCCCCCCCCTTGGCGAGACTCTTTTAATTAGTCCAGAATTTCAGCTGCAACCGACAGGAACCAAAGCAGATGAGCTAAACGAAAAAATAAACTATATTGGCCCATTTATTGGGAACACCAGGGATGGAGCTCATTGAGAGACTCCAAGAACTCTTGACAGAAAGAAGGGCAGGAGTGAGAGACAGAAGTAGACACAGAGACAGAGACAGAGACAGAGACAGAGACAGAGACAGAGGTAACGATGGAGAGGAAAATACAGACAGATAGACAGATGCCGTCTACAACCCTCCAAGAGCAGAAAATCTTTTTTCCGTGAGATAGGGAAATCTGTGACCTAACTGCACAAAGGTAGTACATATGAAACTCACAGTCCCCAAATGTGAGTGTGGAAACATGTGACTTCTAAATCTAATGTGCAAATATCCTGCTGGAAGTTAGATAACTCATTAATTACATAGGAAACTTTTTCACTGTTGCAGTCATCACTATAGAAATCCTGTAAATAATCAATGTGTTTTAAATACATCTTGTCTAAAATCGTTACACTTTCAAAGGACTTTCAAATAACTAAACGAAACTTCCTTTTTTCTCCTTAACTAGATTTAATTTAGCTATGGAGCCCCCAAGGCAGTCAGCAGTAGAAAGCGTCATCTTGCCCAATCCAAGGTAATTCAGCCATTTCCAGATGGACACTCACATCCCCTTTCTCCTCAGAAATAAGCTAGGTTCTTCCTGGGTGACTCACTACAGATCAGGCTTCAATATGAACAGGGTTTCCAAATACGCAGGTCCTGCCTTTTACCAGAATGAATCGGAATTTAACGTGCTCGCCTGGCCTTTGTCATTCAGTTCCGGCATTCATTGCTAAAGCCCAGAATCTCATCATGGCCTCTGACGACCAAAACATAATCCTGATCCTTCGCCATCTTGAACCCAGACTCCTCAGGCCCACTAGTGCGCTCCCAGACTTTCCGAGGTTAGGAACATTCAGCCGCTCTCCTCCCAACGGGCAGGGCCCCTGTGAGGCCGACATCAGGTACATCTGCCCGGGGGACCTGTGTCACCATCAGTATCCTCTGCTCTGGCGCCTTGCTAAATGAGAGGCTACTCAAAGGTTTGCAGTCTCCAGGCCACAGTTGACATGGGTGCCATATTTTCTTTCACCCTCACATCCCATCACAGGCATGCATCCCTTCCTCCCACCCCAGACCCATCCCAGAGATTGAGAGCCAGGCCCCACTGTCCCTTACGGACTCAGTTATCTCTAACCCCCTCATTTTCTCTCCAAATGACACTCCTCCCTCAACCGAATGGGATTTCTACCCGGTCTGGGGCGGGAATTACTCTCACAGCATCCTGCATTCTCACTCTGTTGTTTATAATCGTCCTGTTCTACTTACTTGAACATGTTTATAATCTACATGTTCTTAGGAAGTCACAAAAAGAGTAAAATGAAAAACTGCTCGGAAAATTCTAAAGCTCTTTAAAAACGTTAAGACGACATTTCGGGGCACCTGGGTGGCTCGGTCGGTTAAGCAGCCAACTCCTGATTTGGGCTCAGGTTACGATCTCCCAGTTCGTGCATTCAAGCCCCACATTGGGCCCTGTGCTCTGTCTCCCTCCCTCTCTCTGGTCCTCTCTCTCCCAAAATAAATAAATAAACATTTAAATAAATAAAAATAAAAATATGAGATGACATTTCAACTAATGCCTGCATAATAAATAATAACTCCTTAGTATGAACGCAGTATTTATTCAACCTTATGGGGTTAAAAAAAGAAAGAACAGGGGCGCCTGGGTGGCGCAGTCGGTTAAGCGTCCGACTTCAGCCAGGTCACGATCTCGTGGTCTGTGAGTTCGAGCCCCGCGTCAGGCTCTGAGCTGATGGCTCGGAGCCTGGAGCCTGTTTCCGATTCTGTTGTCTCCCTCTCTCTCTGCCCCTCCCCCGTTCATGCTCTGTCTCTCTCTGTCCCAAAAATAAATAAACGTTGAAAAAAAAAAAATTAAAAAAAAAAAAAGAAAGAACAAAGCAGTCACAATTGATCTTCTAAAAATCTGAATTTACAAAGTTTTGGACATGCTACCCTTTAACAAAACACCTTATTTTCCTAGGGCATGATTCCCTTTTGCAGAAATTTGCACTACCTATAACAGCAGCTAATTTTTCTCTCTCTCTCTCAAAAATAAATAAACATTAAAAAAAATTTTTTTTTAAAATAAAGAAAAGGGGCGCCTGGGTGGCTCAGTCGGTTAGGCGTCTGGCTTCGGCTCAGGTCACGATCTCACGGCTCGTGAGTTCGAGCCCCACATCGGGCTCTTCGCTGACAGCTCAGAGCCTGGAGCCTGCTTCGGATTCTGTGTCTCCCTCTGTCTCTGCTCCTCCCCCGCTCACACTGTGTGTGTGTGTGTGTGTGTGTGTGTGTCGCTCAAAAATAAATAAACATTAAAACATTTTTTTTAAAATAGCAGCTGATTTTTTTTTCTAGGTATCAAAACTAGACTTAGGCTTCACTTTTCTTCTTATGTCACACACAATTAATTATAAGATGACTTCCCCAAAAAACATTGACCACACTATTAATATTCACGCCACAGTCAGCCCCAACAGCCCATAGTCTTGAATTAAACTAAAGAACATGTGTGACATTCGACTGGAAATCAGAAAAAAAGTGTCAGGGAAGCGTAAGAGATTCTACCGGTTGGCAGTACTTTGTGTAACCTTGCTCACTCTTGAGCATGAATCAGGCTATCCCGAGGGTGGTTGGACTTACAATGCTTGATATTTTATGCTTCGTCCTTCTACATTGACAATTTTACCCTGATTCCAACTGGTTTTTAAAAATCATATGCAGCCTCGGAGCACGTGGGTGGCTCAGTCGGTTAAGCGTCTGATTCTTGATTTTGGCTTTGGTCATGATCTCCCAGTCCATGAGATGAGGCCCCTCATTGGACTCTTTGCTGACAGCACGGAGCCTGCCTGGGATTCTCACTCTCACTCTCTCCCTCTCTCTCCCCTTCCCCCATTTGCTCACTCTCTCTCTCTCTCTCTCAAAATAGACAAACACTTAAAAAAAGTGGTCCCATTGGGGATTGAGGATGCTGACGAATATATCCAGCACTCCTATTCCCCACCCCTTGGTTGAGAGTTGTCCCTAGGACCACCAACTATCCTGTACAGGTTGAGCCTGCACAGAGCTGAGCAAGTTTTGCTGTGCTAGGGAAAGCCCTTGACAAAAAACCCAGATATATATATCTGTTCCCACTAGCGGTGGGAAGCTAGTTGCTTGTTTGCAATGTCCATAGTTTCAAGTGACTCAAGCAAACCAGGAGGATATGGGGCAGAATATCAATGGCATTTATTATATTAGATACTCTCTCTTTACCCTAATGACCCTTGGAACTGTTCCAAAGTCTCCAAGCAAATCTCTCATCACTTTCACAATCTCCAAACTTACCTTTCTCCGTAATACAGGAAAGCTATAGTTAACAATGCTTTTCTCCTGGTAAACACCATAGCTGAGATACTGGAAAAGTGTTGGTCTTTCTATCCAAGCTCTTCATGAAGAAATGTGGCTTTAGTTAGAGGCGCATAGACGGGGGAATAACCTTCCAGCCATAGTGGAATGACTGGGGCTCAACATACCCTCGCTCACCGTAAACAACTACAAAACTGGTCAAAATATAGGAGACACTAATTTTTGGACACTGGAAAACAGGCAGTACACTGCCCTAAGAACGTAAGATGAACAGGGACGCTTGGCTGGCTCAGTCGGAACAGCGTGCAACTCTTGATCTTGGGGTCGTGAGTGAGTTCGAGCCCCACAGAGGGTGTAGAGATTACTCAAATGTCAAAAACTTTTAATAAAACATAAGTGAGCCTTACAGTCAATCCAGTGTTCTGCCTACAGGCCATTTCCAGACTGTGATGCGGATTCCCAAGCATAGCAGGGGGGTGTTGCTAAAGAGACAGATAGTGTTCAGGAAGACGCAGACGGTCATAACTTGTGGGGCAAAGTATCAGGGAAGAGGGGGATGTGTAGAGGAATCGCTCCAAAATCAAACTTCGGGGGGCCATTGAACCTGGCGCTGTAACACTAAGTTACACGTGGATAGGGTGAAAATACTTGATGTTGGGCAAAAGAGAAATTGAAGCTATAATCTGAATAATTCCCAGAGATCACACAGGACTGAGATGTTTAAATGTTGACCAGCTAAAGAAATTTCCCGTGGAATATCCACGGCTTAAGTGCAGAGCTCAGAAGAGCATACTTTAGCAGAGAGAGTAAACTAGCCCTAGAGTAAAGGCTATTCGAAATTCACCCACATAAAACTGCAAATAAGCCTCTTGAGGATCAGAGAGAGAGAATCCCAAGCAGGCTCCACACTCAGTAGGAAGCCCAACGTGGGGCTGAATCCCACGGCTCTGGGCTCATGACCTGAGCAGAAATCAAGAGTCAGATGCTCAACTGACTCAGTTGCCCAGACGCCCCCCCGCCCCACCAACACTTTTATTTGTTTTTATTTTAATTCCAGTTAGTTCTACCCAACAGTTTCTTTAATTTACATCCAAATTAGTTAGCATGTAGTGCAACAATGATTTCAGGAGTAGATTCCTTCATGCCCCTGACCCATTTAGCCCATCCCCCCCCACACCCCCTCCCCGAAACCTCAGTTTGTTCTCTGTATTTAAGAGTCTCTTATGTTTTGTCCCCCTCCCTGTTTTTATACTATTTGTGTTTCCTTTCCCCGGTCTTCATCTGTTCTGTGTCTTAAGGTCTACATCATTGAAGTCATATGATATTTGTCTTTCTCTGACTGACTAATTTCCCTTAGCATAATACCCTCCAGTTCCATCCACGTAATTGCAAATGGCAAGATTTCATTTTTTTTTTGATGGCCAAGTAGTACTCCATTGTATATACATGCCACGTCTTCTTTATCCATTCATCCGTCCATGGACATTTGACACCCAATACTTTTTTAAAGAAAGGCAAGACCTAGCACTCCACAATGTAATAACCACAATGTTCAGCATTCGATCAAAAATGACTACAGATACAAAGAAGCAGGACAATATGATCCATAATCAGGAAAAGAAAGCAGTCGCCAGAAACAGAATCAGAAATGACAGCGATGGGGCGCCTGGGTGGCGCAGTCGGTTAAGCGTCCGACTTCAGCCAGGTCACGATCTCGCGGTCCGGGAGTTCGAGCCCCGCGTCGGGCTCTGGGCTGACAGCTCAGAGCCTGTTTCCGATTCTGTGTCTCCCTCTCTCTCTGCCCCTCCCCCGTTCATGCTCTGCCTCTCTCTGTCTCAAAAATAAATAAACGTTGGAAAAAAAAAAATTAAAAAAAAAAAAAAGTTAAAAAAAAAAAAAAAAAAAAGAAATGACAGCGATGATGGGTTTAGTGGAAAGGACTCTAAAAAGCTAGTATGGGGCACCTGACTGGCTCAACTCAGTTAAGCATGTGACTCTTGATCTCAGAATTGTGAATTCAAGTCCCATGTTGGGCATGGAGACTACTTAAAACAAATAAAAAATAAAAAGATTATAAAAAACCTTAAAAAATTAAAACAAAAGATAAAAGCACAGAAACCTTTAACAAAATAAATAAAACAGCTACTACAACTATGTTCAAGTATTTAAAGGAAAACATGAGGCTAGTGGGGAAAGAAATGAAAGACAAGACAAATAACCAAACAGAACTTCTAGAAATGAAAAGTACACTCTCTGAAAGGAAACATTGTAAGGTACGGAAAAGAAACTCAATAGGACAAAATAAGCTAAACCCATTTTACAAAAGCCCTAGGTCCTTGGAAGAGAGTACTAAGGGATTCTCACAGAATGCAACACTGAGAGACATAAAATGTATCAAAGAGAAATATATAACGATTCCTACAACTCAACAACGACAATAAACAACCCAATTCAAAAATGGGCAAAGGGCTTTATAGACATGTCCCCAAAGATACACAGATGGCCAAAAAATACAGGAAAGGATGGTCAACATCATTAGTCATTAGGAAATCAAAACTACAAGGAGATAGTACTTTACTTTGTTCATTATCAAAACACAAGCAAACAAACGAACCAACCAAACCTTGAAAATAGGTTTTGCTGAGAATGTGGAGAAATTGGAACCCTTGTGTGTTACTGGTAGGAAAGAAAAATAGTAGAGCAGTTCCTCAAAAAGCTAAATGTAGAATGATTTAACCATTCCTCTTCCGGGCGTACACTGTTAAGAAACGAAAACAGGAACTCAGATACTTGAAACTTGAAAACATTTGGCTAAGTGAAATAAGCCAGAACCAGAAAAACAATTATTGTATGATTCGACTTACATGAAGTATCTAGTATGAGGCAAATTCATAGAGACAGAAAGTAGAACGGAAGCGACCAGGAGCTGTGAGGAGGGAGTCATGGGAAGTTGTTATTTAACGGTACAGAGTTTCTGTTTGGGATGATGAAAAAGTTCTGGAAATAGGGAGTGGTGACGGTTACACAACATTAGGAATGCACTTCGTGCCACTGAATTGTACACTGAAAAGTAGTTAAAATAGTAATTTTATATTATGTGTATTTTATCACAATACAAAAGAGCAGGGATAAATAATAAAGAAATAAGAGACATGGAAAATACACTACGAAGTTCCATATATTTCTGAGAGAGAGAAGAGAGAGAAGTAGCAAAAAAAAAAAAGGCAATATTTGAAGAAATAACATTTGAGAATTTTCCTGTATTAAAAAATTGTAGGGGGGATGCCTGGATGGCTCCGTTGGTTAAATGTCTGACTTCAGCTCAGGTCATGATCTCACCATTCGTGAGTTCGAGCCCCGCGTCGGGCTCTGTGCTGACAGCTCAGAGCCTGGAGCCTGCTTCAGATTCTGTGTCTCCCTCTCTCTCTGCTCCTCCCCTGTTCATGCTTTCTCTCTCTCTCAAAAATAAACATTAAAAAAAAAAAATTAAAAAAAAAATTGGAGGGGTTGGGGCACCTGGGTGGCTCAGTCGGTTGAGCGTCTGACTTCAGCTCAGGTCATGACCTCGCACTCCGTGAGTTCGAGCCCCGCGTTAGGCTCTGTGCAGGCAGCTCGGAGCCTGGAGCCTGCTTCAGATTCTGTGTCTCCCTCTCTCTCTCCCCCTCCCCTGCTCATCTCTCTCACTCTCAAAAATGAATAAATGTTAAAAAAAAAAAATTGGAGGGGCATCTGGATGGCTCAGCAGATGGAGCATGTGACTCTTGATCTGGGGGTTGTAGGTTCAAGACCCACACTGGATGTAGAGATTACTTAAAAAACATGAAAAAAATTTTTAAGTTTGTTTATTTTGAGAGAGAGCGCACACGCAAGCAGGGGAGGGGCAGGGAGAGAATTCCAAGCAGGCCCTGTGCTACCAGCACAGAGTCCGACATAGGGCTCGAACTCACAGTGAGATCATGACCGGAGTTAAAATCAAGAGTCAGATGCTTCACCGACTGAAGCATCCAGATGCCCCGTTAAGAGAGGAGATCTTGAATGTTCTCACCACAAAAACAAAATGATAATTACGTGATGGGATGGAGGTGTTAGCTAACCCTATCGTGGTGACCATTTTGCAAAATGCAAGCATATTAAATCAACATGTTGTACACCTTAAATTTATGCAATGTTGTATGTCCATCATGTCTCAATAAAGCTGGGGGTGGGGAAAGGGGGGATAAAAGCTTTCCACATGACCTTCCAAAGATCCAATCTCTCTATTTTCAAGGTCCTTGTGATCTCTGTGACCTTCTACTAGAACTGCTGTATCCAATCAGAAGATAAAGACAGAGCATGTGGATAAGACATACCAACTCTTAACTGCCTCGTATCAGAAGTGACACATCACTCCAAATTATGCTCTCTCTCTCTGTCTCTCTCAAAAATAAATAAACATTAAAATGATTTTAAAGTAAAATAAATAAATATAATTAACAAAAAAGGGGGAAAAAACCAAAATAATTAGTTTCATACAATTCAAATAAATTCCCGGACACCTGGATGGCTCAGTCATTAAGCATCTGACTTCGGCTCAGGTCGTGATCATGAGTTTGACTCCCTCCTCCGGTGAGCACGAGTCCCATATCCCATATCCCTATCCCATATCGGGTGAACTCAAGCCCCGCTTCAGGTAACACGAGCCCCGCTTCAAGTGAGCCCTACTTCTCTCTCCCTCTCTTCCTCTCTCTACCCCCCCACCCCTCCTGGGATTCTCTCCCTCTGCCTCTCTCACTTGTGCCCTCTCTCAAAAAAAAAAAAAAAAAAAATCCCAACATGTTTATTGCTGTTATCACAGGGAGTTTGATTGATTTAGCTTGTGTTTCTCTCATTTGTTTTGCTTTTGCAGAACGTAGAAAGCTTGATTCCAAAATTGTCATGGCAGTACACAGTACCAAAACTTATTAAGCTCATTTATTTTCAGAGAGAGAGAGAGAGAGAGAGAGAGAGAGAGAGAGAGAGAGAGAAAGCGCACATGCGCACAAGCAAGCAGGGGAGGGGCAGAGAGAATCCCAAGCAGGTTCCACACTGTCAGCACAGAGCCCCAGCAGGGCTCAGCCCATGAGCCTGAGGTCATAACGTGAGCTGAAATCAAGAGTTGGACACTCGATCTACTGTGCCACCCAGGTGCCCCCACAGCCATTTTGAAGGAGACCGTCAGGGAAGGGAGATCTCCCTTATGAGATATCCCTCCTCATTATAGTTATATAAACTATGAGATTGGGACACTGGGACGGAAATAGACTCAGCAATTCCACTAATAGGAATATAGTGTAAAGGTAATAATACACAATTGGCTGCAAAGAGATGCTAAAGAATTTTCAGCATAAAAATTGCACTGTTTGTAATCGTATAAAAGCGGAAATAATCTACATGTACATCAATAGTTGAATAAATACTTTGTAGTACATGAAGAAGTAAAATGCTAATATAGTAACTTTTCAAATGACCCAGAGCTACATATATCAATGTGTAACTCTTTTTTTTTTTTTTAAAGTAGGCTCTACACCCAACACAGGTCTTGAAGTCACAAACCCCAGGTCAAGAGTTGCAGCTTGAAAACCCCAGGTCTATCGACTGAGCTGGCCGGATGTCTCAATGTGTGTAACTCTTAAAACCACACTATCAAGGGGCGCCTGGGTGGCGCAGTCGGTTGGGCGTCCGACTTCAGCCAGGTCACGATCTCGCGGTCCGTGAGTTCGAGCCCCGCGTCGGGCTCTGGGCTGATGGCTCGGAGCCTGGAGCCTGTTTCCGATTCTGTGTCTCCCTCTCTCTCTGCCCCTCCCCCGTTCATGCTCTGTCTCTCTCTGTCCCAAAAATAAATAAACGTTGAAAAAAAAAATTTAAAAAAAAAAAAAAAAAACACACTATCAATAGAAAAAAAGTTGTTGCAGCATCCATATAATAACACGTAAAGAGACTTCTTAAGATGCAAACAAAACCACATATTATATTCACATAACATATACTATATATATTATTTATGCAGATACATATGTGGAGTTATAATATTTATATTTTATATACGTATGCAATATATCTTTCTGCTAAAGAGAACATCTCGGCAAATTTGGGATAGTGGTAACCTTACGGAGGGAGAGAGGATTGGCTTTGAGGGGTCAAAACAGAGGGCTTCATCTATTCCTGAAATGTTTCATCACTTAGAATGTATCCGAAGCAAATATAGAAAAATGTTAATGTATCAATCAGGTAGAAAAGTATTTATTTTATTTTACATAACTTTGTATGCTTGCGATACTTCATAATAGAGTATTTCTAGCACCTAGCAATAGTCCGTTAACATTTTCTACCACAAACTCCCAGACATCTTTTATTATGCGTGTGGGGGGGGGGGTGAGTGTGCAAATACTTAAGCTCAGATTTTAAACAATATTGAGGGGTGTCTGGGTGGCTCAGTCAGTTAAGCATCCAACTTTGGCTCAGGTCATGATCTCAGTTTCTGTTCCCCTTGCCCTCTGCCTGCCTCTCTGTCTCTCTGTCTCTCTTTCTCAAAAATAAATAAATAAAATATTAAAGAAATATATATTAAATATTGAGTTTGTGGGCTTCATACTACTTTATTACATGTTACTTTCAGTCAATAGCGTCACGAATATTTTTGTTAATGAATATCTATTTAGAATATCTTGATGGTTTATTATATTTCATTGTACATTTGTATCATGATTTTTAACCAATCTTATATTGTCAAGTCTGATTCCAATATTTCATTTCCAGAACCTAAACTACAATAAATATTTTATTGTCTCTGTTCAATTACATGATTATATTCTTACAAGAAATTCCTTCAAGTGGAGATGATTGGATAAAAGAAATGCACTTTTGAAAGCTCCAAAATATATTGCCAAGTAGCCCTTCCGAAAGCATATCCCTTTATTTATGGATCTTTGGAATGCCTAAACCTCCCAACTGACAGAGGCTTCCAGGATTATTTCTCTATAAGCTGGTTGTCCTAAGAGAGGTGTGTTTGCTTAAATGTAGAGTTTCTCAACAGACTACCTACAATTAAAAATTGCATTTTGCTGAGTCATAGGAAATGTGACAAATCGTGAAAAAATATTGCCTATCCCCCTTGAGGCCAATGCTACCCTTTGTATTATGGGTATTTTGAACTCTGTAAAGTATACAGTTTTCTTTTACTTCAACTGGTGACTTGACTTGTCCTGAAGTCTAATTAGTCTAATTGGATGGGGAGATTAAAAGGTCAAAAAAAGTAACCCAGACCAAGAGGTTTTTTGTTCCATTGGCAATTTCCTGCTGTTTCTTGAAATTGCCCTGCGTGCCTGAGTGACAATTCTCCTTTCGTTTCTAACCACAGACCATTGAAAATTAAAATCATGTTCCAGGTTTTGGTAAATGTGGGCCTCACCCTTCCAGTTTCTGGTTTGACAAGTACTTTAAAGACGCAACAAAACAAAACAAAACCTTAACCAAGTTAATGTGGTGCCAGGTGAAATAAGATACAGAAGAAGTCACCTTGGACGATCTTATTAAAGTTAACCCTTACTACAAACTTATTACCTAAGGAATGGCTTCAGCAAAATACTAAGTTGTAAACTGAAGTAAAAAAACAAAACAAAACAAAAAAAAAACGTGTAAGTAAAGTATGTCCTTGTATGATCACTCTAGGTTAGACCTCTAGAAGCAGTAATGGACATACTTTAGAGGACGCAATGAACCTATGTTAGAACTGGTGAATAAGATTAAAGAAGCATGCTCAGATTTCAGTTGACATGCAGAAAACTTTCTTGACTCGGCTTTAATAATTCAAGGACAGCGTCCTATAATTTTATTAAGGTTTCTTAAATTGCATCCCTGGGTAAGACCTCTTTGTGTAATATCAGATCATTTTTACGGGCAATCTTCTAGTTCCAAACTACAAACCTATTGGTCTGCTTATCGCTCAATTGAAATCCTAGATCTGCTCCTACTTGACAAATTTTATGTATAAGAGTGTTCAGACGCTATGTTACACGGGCATGAATGGCTACTGATATACTCTTTCATAACTTTTGGAATCATCTGTTAAGAATAATAAGTTACGTGTCAGTTTAATTTCATTGACTCCTCCTTGCCTATTGACTGTCAGTTATGAATGGCAACTCTCTCATCTCAGTAGGGATGCCCGATTACTCATACTTACTAGGGCCCCTGCCTCAACACCACTGTAAGAATTAGGGTCTGTTCAAATGGCCTGATAGCTAAGCTGATAATTGAAACCATTTAGCCTTCATTTATTTTTGAGACAGAGTGAGACAGAGCGGGGGGGGGGGGGGGGGGAGGGGCAGAAGAGGGAGACACAGAATCCAAAGCAGGCTCCAGACTCTAGGCATCAGCACAGAGCCCGACGCGGGGCTCGAACCCACGGACCTCTAGATCATGACCTGAGCCGAAGTTGGACCCCTAATCGACTGAGCCACCCGGGGCCCCTAAGTCAATAATTTTAACTGGTGTAATACAAGTCTGCATTCTACTCCCCTCCCCTCACTTTGTATCTTGACCCTTTGTAAAAACCTAGTTTAGATAACCTAGAATCATGCCCTCTCACTTTTTCAGTCCCACTGGAGAATAGAAAGATTTGTTATCTTTGATTGCTGATGTGAGTTTGCAGCAATATCAATAGGCAATTAGTTGTAATCTAGTTATCAGAAATACTTCTTGAGATCAGTTACTCTAAAACACCATCATTTGGGGCAAATGATCCTGTATCACTATTAAGACTGGCTATTAGGGATGGCAAGTCAAAAAACATTAGCTTCACTGCAAATGAAGTTTATTTCTCTCTCATATGCTGAAGTATAGGGTTTACCTCCCACACTCCACAGTGCACACCTTACCTTGGCCTCCACCTAACTAGCCACTTTCTTCCCATCCTTCCCAATCGGCATAATGTCACCGATGCAATGAATCAACGTGATAACTCTGTGGAACCGCGTAGATCTCTTTGAACTCTGTGGTAACAGGGTATGGGGAAGTTAACATAGCCTTGTGGCAAAACGGTAAACGTATATGGGAAAGACAAGAACACATGTGCCAAATCAAGGGCTGTCTATCATGTACCTGAAACCATGTTAACCTGCTCTAATATTGACACCATGTCTGGCATGGCAACTGTGACTGGGCCTATCATGCAACAGTCCACGATCATTTTTCAGGATCCGTCCATTTTCTGCAGGGGCCAGACCACCAAATTAAAGGATTCATGAGCTCTTTCTAGGTCCTTAAGCATAGCAATAATCACCATCCCCTGGGATACTATTTTGTTTTTGAGTTACTACCTTGGCTGCTGGGGTGAGGGGGAGGGAGTATAGGGTAGAGGAGGGATGGTGTTTTATCCATTTGGCCTTCCCTGGGATGATAGCTCTCACACCCGACCAGCACCAATGTGGGGATTAAATCAACTGCAGAAGTACGTCCATCCCGATTATGCATTCAAGGACTAGGAAAATTACTAATGGGTGCATCCATAAAGAAAGTAGAGACATTGTAGAGACATTGTAAGCTAGACTTTGGCCCCCATAGGTCTAACAAGAGGCCTGATGATGTTCTGAGTCTCTCTCTGTATATCAATGTCAACTAGGAGTCTATGTCCAATCATCTTCAAAAGGTCTGCATATTTCCCTTTCCTAACTGAAGGTAGGCAAAAATAATTTTCCCTCTAGTCTTCTAGGTTGTTGGCTTAGACCCCCGCCCTGCAATAAAACACAGTTTCACAGAAGAAAAACAAATAGAAGTTTAGTAATGTGGAGGCCCCTGGCTGGCTCGGTCAGTACAGCATGCAACTCTTGATCTTGTGGGGGTGAGTTTGAGCCCCACATTGGGTGTAGAGATTACTTAACAATAAAAACTTCTTTAAAAAAAAAAAAAAGATGGGAATGTAAGCTGGTGCAGCCACTCTGGAAAACAGTATGGAGGTTCCTCAAAAAACTAAAAATAGAACTACCCTACGACCCAGCAATTGCACTACTAGACATTTATCCACGGGATACAGGGGTGCTGTTTCCAAGGGACACGTGCACCCCCATGTTTATAGCAGCACTATCCACAAGAGCCAAAGTATGGAAAGAGCCCAAATGTCCATTGGTGGATGAATGGATAAAGAAGATGTGGTATATATATACAATGGAGTATTACTCGGCAATGAAAAAGAATGAAATCTTGCCATTTGCAACTACGTGGATGGAACTGGAGGGCATTATGCTAAGTGAAATGAGTCAGTCAGAGAAAGACAACAATCCTATGACTTCACTCATATGAGGACTTTAAGAGACAAAACAGATGAACACAAGGAAAGGGAAACAAAAAGAATATAAAAACAGGGAGGGGGGCAAAACAGAAGCGACTCAAATATGGAGAACAAACTGAGGGTTCCTGGAGGGGTTGTGGGAGGGGGGATGGGCTAAAGGGGTCAGGGGCCAAGAAGGAATCTACTCCTGAAATCATTGTTGCACTAGATGCTAACTAATTTGGATGTAAATTCAAAAAAAATCAAAAATCAAACAAGGTAAAAAAAAAAAAAAAGAATACGTCTACTAACATGTATACGTCTTGTATATACGGGAGATACCGAGGAAAAGTGAGTAACTCTATTAATAGGGCCCAAACCACCACTTTGAATATCATCTTCAGTCAAAGACAAAAGATGTTGTGGGGAAAGGGACAGGTCAGTTATGGGAGGTTACCAGGAAAAGCACAGTAAACAAGGGTGTGGTTGCCATGCAAATTTAAGTCTTTGCCTTCTCCATTGATAAAGAGTTTCTAGAAATTTAGTTATTCTTTCCTTCCGGGTACAGGGAGGGAGACACCCTTCCACATGCCGACTCCCCTTATAAACGTGAATGTCGTCTATCAAAGGGTAACTTCCACGCAGTTTTCAGAGCTTTTCCTGGGTCTGCAGTTTCTTAAAAATAAACAGCCCCAAATAATCCTTAGGCCCAAGACGATATTTTGGGGTGGCAAACGCTGCTCGGCTTCGCAAGGATACGGTTACCTGAGTGAACAACAGCTGGTTCCTTCGGGAAAACACGGGGGGAATCGTAGTTGTATTTGCCTGGTGCTGTGGGTTCCTTCCACCTGGGGACCTCAAGACGCGGCCACCTCTTAATTCAATACATTCCACGACTCTTGGAGCGACCGTCTTAAGCCTTCTACGCCTCCACCTTTGCTTCCTTTGGGTTATACAGTTGCCCCCCCCACCCCCCCACCCCCGTATCCGCGGGTTTGCTTCCCGCAGTTCGTTATCAGCGGTCAACCCGCAGTCTGGAAGCAGGTGACCCCCTCCTCGGAAAGTCAGTAGTAGCCAAACGCTAGGTCACAACGCCTGTATCCCTCATGGCACCTCAGCTCCGCGGGCAGGTACCTCTTACCGTCTCGCATCATCACAAGAAAGGTTAAGTACGATACGGTAAGATATTTTCCACGAGAGGGACGGAGACCATCGTCACCTAACTTTTGTTACCGTACATGGTTACAGTTGTCCCAGTTTACCAGGAGTTGTTGCTGTTAGCCTCTCAGTGCGCCTAATTTATAAATTACATTTGACCACAGATATATGCGTAGAGGGAACGGCAAGGCATATACAGGGTTCAGAACAGTCCACGGTTTCAGGGGGTTTGGAGCAAGCGTATCCTCTGCAGATAAGGGAGGACTATTGTATATATCAAGCAGCATCCTTGCACGCCCATTGGTTTTCCCCTCGGGAGCTACAGTTTAGCCCCCGGGGAGCTGTAGTTTTATAACCATCTTCCCAATTCTCTCCTAGCTAAAGCCCCTTGGCTGCTACCCCATCCTTTCTGGTCATGATAATTGCGCTCCCATAGCTCCTGGTGGTTAAACACCACCATCTGGCCTCCATTGCTTTTGAGCCCCATTTTATCACCTCCCTTACCCATCAACAAGGCAAACTTTGTGACGGTCTCTCTGAATCAACCTTACAGTGGATGCCTCCACTAAATGTCTCACTGAGGCCGATAGCCAGCTCCCTGGCACATTTATGATGGTCTTGGTGAACGCCGTGTCCTCCGGATTTTTCCACGGGGCATGATCCACTGGTGAGTCATCTGGTCTCATATAATATATGCATTCCTGTCCGCCCACCTCCCTCAGGCTCTTGATTCCTTGCTCTATTGTTTTTTGTGACCATTTAGGCATTTCAGCTTTGCTCAGCATGGGCTACCACCCTCTCCAGGCGTCTAGAAACGGCCCTATCAGAGATTTTGGCCCACCTCCAGGGTCCTTGCCAGGGTGTCCCAAGAGAGTGCCAGCAAGTCCGTAACTCTCCCCTGTTCAGTCCTAGTTTTCAGGTCCACTGAGCAATCACCTCGAAACCCAGTCCGCTGTTTCTCCCACAGCTCTTGCTGGCACATGCTGGGCAGGTCTTGTGGTTCCACTGGGGTATGGCCCCTTTCCCCCTTTATCAAGCCCAGCTCTGCCCCAGCTGAGTTATGCTGCTGCATGATTCTAGTTATTGGCCTGACAACAAAGAGATAAAGTTGGGCAGATCCTGGGGGGGGGGGGGGGGGGGGGAGACGCTGCTGTCTCTTCGGGGAGAAGACACTGGAGATGGGGAGCATTCTAGCTCTTAAAAGGGAGGAGTGGGCCGCCTTTGAAGGCTCTCAGGGTTCCAAGGAGCCTCGTGTTGAGGAACAAAATTCAACTGAATAAATTTTAAAGATCTTAATTGGCTTTATTTAGCAATTTGTGAGTTGGGCAGCATTCAGTCTAGCGAAGAGACCAATAGAAGAGGGACAAGGAAGTTATGCTGGGCATTTGCTGATTGGTTGAAGCAGGGTCACTTTCCTCATCTGGAGCAAAGGGAAGTCTTTGGAGCCGGGTCAGCTAAAGTGTGCTGAGCAGCCTAAGTGCTGATTGGTTGACCCAGGCCTTCCTTTTCTGGGAAAGCCAAGCATAGAAATTTAGCATGGTTTTGGTGAGCACTCACGGGGCTTAGCATGAGCGACTGCAACGTGGGCCTAATCTAGTTTCTTTAACACTGGGAAGCCAAAATCTTCAGGGGCATCCGCCTACATGTCCTCATGCCATGTAGCAGAGCCCCAGGTTGCCCCAAAGAGGGCTCTGACCTTGTCATAACAGACCAGTCCCACATTCGATCAGCTTTGAAGGCCAATGAATGTAACTATTTAATCTTGAGTTTTGCCTTCAGCTTCCTTTGGCTCTCCCACTGCAGGAGATAAGAGCCTCTTTGTAAATTACCAACGAGGACTTCTGGCCTTGGCACCTGGTTTTCAATGGTTTATTGACTGCGCTCGGTTTTTCATGATCTCTCTGTAGGGGATTATAGAACTTAGCAGCAACCAGACAATTCCATTGTTCTCCTATGCATTGCCACCTCCGCCCACTCTCCCAGCCTCCACCCCCACACCTCCAGACTCTTCGATTCCGTGCACTAGCCTGAGCATTCCCCGCCAGGAGAACCTTCTCCCAAGTCACCCCCAGTGTACATTTTAGCAATCAGCCACAACGGTCCCCATGTCCTATATGCTACCCAGGATGGGGACTTCGTTGCCAGGTAGGTGGGGAGTGACGGTCACACACCTCCGCCTTCCCTGTGTCCTTACCAGCTGGGTCCGTGCAAATGCTCTGGGCAGCAAACAATGGGACCGAGCAGAGAGTGAAATGAGCGAAGAGTGAAACGTTCGTTGGAGGAGTTCAACCCGTGGGAAAAACGAAGGCAGAGGAAGCAAAATCAAGAGAGACAGGCTTTAAACTGGCTTGCAGGTCTGACCCTTGTGAAAAAAACAGAGGAGAAAGAATCGAGCAGGGACAGCTTCAGACCTTAGTGCAGATCTGATGAAGTCTCCAAAGGAGGTCTGAGCAAAGACTGCCCGTTAGCGAACACCTAGGCTCAGCAGAAATGGCCAGGCCTTTAGACCCGCATTATGCTCGGTCACTGGCTAGGGCTTGGCCCAGAAGAGCGCGACCTCACGGTTCTGTGCAGAGGCAGGTTGTGAGGGCACCGCACTTGGATGCTGTCAGCTAGGGGAAAGTTCCTTCTTGAAGGAAGGGGCGAGGGGTACATCTTGTTTGCCAGAGCAGGCAACAACGACAGAGGACCCTCCTCGTCCCCTCCGGTAATCTGAATACCTTCCATACTAAACAGGAAAGTCATAGAGACTTTTATTCTTGTAGCTTCTCTTGAAAGAGAACCGTCTCGCCTACAACCTCCACTGACAGAAAAGTAGACAAAAAGTCTAATCAGTCCCATTTATCAAGCACCTGCTTTTTTAGCTACTAAACAAGGTGCGTGGCATAAATTATCATTAACCTCTACCTTATTTATTGTCCAAGAGTAACCCTAGTCTCCAAAGATAGGCCATCCCTCGCTATTGGCAAAACTGAATAGAAAAAAGCTGCCACCTTCCCCGACTGAGGTTCAGACTCATTCTTGTCCCCTTTCTCCCACCACTTTCTTTTTTGAATTCCAAACTTGCGTGCGCCTCTGGCTGACACCTGTACCTGGTTTTATCTGTGGGTTTCTTCCACTTGGACTCCCCCCTCTTAGATTTGTTGCCCATTTTCACTCGGTTTCCCTTCCCGGCTTCCATCCCTCAGATACAGTGATCCAGGCTTTGGTCCATTTCCTGACCCATACCCTACCCTGCCACCCTCTGGTTTCTGTCCCAGTCATGCGTATAAAAGGCACTCAACTCCATCATCTGCAGGGTCATCCCTGCTTGGTCTCCATTAGCTGGGGAGGAAGAAAAAAAAATAAGATAATCAGGCAAGATAGATATTTATCATCTCAGTTTTACAGATAAAGAAACTATGAGTCCCAAACTGAATTTGGGTAATTGCTCAAAAGCCAGAATACTGTGCAGTGAGGTGTCTTAACTATTGTTAAGGCATATTATTTAAAACTTAAGAAATAAGGGGTAAAGTTGAGTTGTGTCAGGGAGCAAGAATCCCTAACCCCTTCAAGGGTCCTTCTAGTTGGACTAAGGATCAAACTGACATGAGACAGATTAACAAAAGAAAACCAAATTTAATAGTATATCCGGGGAATCCACACAGACATAGAAATTCCCAAGAAAGGCTGGCAAAATAAGGTATATATGTCATCTTGAACTAAGGAGGAAGGAGGTAGGGGTCTAGGACTTTACAGAAAAGAAATGCAATTCACAGGCCATAAGAAGAGCAAATGTTCGGGAATTAGAGGTCTGCCCTGCCATACAGATGGGTCACTCAGATAGTTTATTTCTGATAATAACCCTTATTCTGGGAAAGATCCCCAATTTGAGAAACAGATCTTTTTTTTTAATTTTTTTTAATGTTTATTTATTTTTGACAGAGAGAGAGACAGAGCATGAGTGGGGGAGAGGCAGAGAGAGAGGGAGACACAGAATCCAAAGCAGGCTCCAGGCTCGGAGCTGTCAGCACAGAGCCCGACGCGGAGCTCGAACCCACGAACCATGAGATCATGACCTGAGCTGAAGTCGGTACACTTAACCGACTGGGCCACCCAGGAACCCCTCAGAATAATCTTCGCGCCACAAAAATGAACTACTGGGACCTCATCAAAATAAAAAGCTTCTGCACAGTGAAGGAAACAATCAGCGAAACTAAAAGGCAACCGACAGAATGGGAGAAGATATTTGCAAGCAACATATCAGATAAAGGGTTAGTATCCAAAATCTGTAAAGAACTTATGAAACTCGACACCCAAAAATCAAATAATCCAGTGAAGAAATGGACAAAAGACACGAGTGGACACTTCTCCAAAGACATTCAGATGGCCAACTGACGCACGAAAAAATGCTCGACATCACTCATCATCAGGGAAATACAAATCAAAACCACATTGAGATACCACCTCACACCTGTCAGAGTGGCTAACATTTAACAACTCAGGCAACAACAGATGTTGGCCAGGATACGGAGAAAGAGAATCTCTTGTGCATTGTTGGTGGGAATGCAAACCGGTGCGGCCACTCCGGAAAACAGCATGGAGGTTCCTCAAAAAATTGAAAATAGAACTACCTTACAACCCAGCAATTGCACTACTAGGTATTTATCCAAGGGATACAGATGTGCTCTCTCGAAGGGGCACACGCACCCCAATGTTTATAGAAGCACTATCAACAACAGCCAAAGTATGGAAAGAGCCCAAATGTCCACCGATGGATGAATGGATAAAGAAGATGTGGTATATATAAACAATGGAGTATTACTTGACAATCAAAAAGAATAAAATCTTGCCATTTGCAACTACGTGGATGGAACTGGAGGGTATTATGCTAAGCAAAATTAGTCAGAGAGAGACAAACATCATATGGCTTCACTCATAGGAGGACTTTAAGATTCAAAACAGATGAACCTAAGGGAAGGGAAGCAAAAATAATATAAATACAAGGAGGAGGACAAAACATAAGAAAATATTGGGAACAACAGAGGGCTACTGGAGGGGCTGTTGGGGGGGGCGCTAAATGGATAAGGGGCATTAAGGAATCTACTTCTGAAATCAATGTGGCACTATATGCTAACTTGGATGTAAATTTTAAAAATTTTAAATTTAAAAAGAAAAAGAATAATCTGCGTGCCAAAGTGGCCTATTATGGGGTCGCCTGACCTTGGCTTCTAAAGTTGCACTTCCTGGGGCGCCTGGGTGGCGCAGTCGGTTAAGCGTCCGACTTCAGCCAGGTCACGATCTCACGGTCTGTGAGTTCGAGCCCCACGTCAGGCTCTGGGCTGATGGCTCAGAGCCTGGAGCCTGTTTCCGATTCTGTGTCTCCCTCTCTCTCTGCCCCTCCCTCGTTCATGCTCTGTCTCTCTCTGTCCCAAAAATAAATAAACGTTGAAAAAAAAAATTTTTTTTTAAGTTGCACTTCTTTTCAAAGCCATCTTGGGATGTTGACAGGGTACCCAAGGATTATTTAATTATCTAGGGGACATATATACGTGTGTAACTGCCACTTACTATTAAGGGCTCAGACTCAGAAGTTATATGGTAATTCTTCTGTCCAATAGAAAATATAGCCCCAAAGTTAGTTTCATTGCCCTTTGGACATTAGTCAGTTTTGTCTCTGACTTAGTCCATTTATTTCAAACTGCCTTTCCTAGTGGACTTTAAATATGCCAGTCCGCAAAATGCTTTTTGAGCCAGCATTACCACCTTACTGATGCCCTCATTAACAAATTGAATACAACCTTTGACATACACCCATTCTATATTTGAATGAGCACCATGTTTTTAACTTTTGAAAATCACTTTTTTTTTAATTTTTTTAATGCTTTCTTATTTATTTTTTGAAGGAGAGAGAGAGAGACAGAGCCTGAGCAGGAGAGGAGCAGAGAGAGAGAGGGAGACAGAAGTCGAAGCAGACTCGAGGCTCGATGCTGTCAGCACAGAGCCCGACGCGGGGCTCGAACCCACCAACCGTGAGATCATGACCTGAGCCGAAGTCGGACACTCAACCGACGGAGCCACCCAGGTGCCCCTGAAAATCACTTTTTGACACTATGGTGTTTGACTTCAAAGTCCTTGGTCTTTCCTGATACTGGATGACCTTTCAAGATGGGCATGCTGATATATATTGGAACAGGAATAAACTTGTGACTCCCTGAGGTTTTTGTCTAGAATTGGGACGGATAGCTTGGGCTAGTTATCTCTCCCCATGTCAAAGTTAGGCCCCCATCTTGGGCCAGGTGTTTGAGAAGAGTTTTCTTCTTGTAGAAACTTGTGGTAAAAGGGATAGCCTGGGAACATTGACCATGAGAGCGCTCTAAAAAAATTGTTTCTGAAATTTGTAAAATCTTGCAACACAGCCTATGTCATTGAAGCAGAGGCTTAAATTCTTCTTTGAGGGTCCTTTTGCATTTGGAAGCCCCGGGGATACCTAAAAGTGAAGCCAAGATCCTATTCCAGAATGGACCTTGAGGAGCTAATCTCATCTGTAAAATGTAAAAAATTGTCTTCGTTGTGGGAAGGACGACATGCTGAGAGTTTACATTGCTTTACATCAAGGTAACTATTGTTGCCCGGTAAGATGCTGTAGCCCCTTCTACTCCTAACAAATAGAAATGCTAGATAAGATATGGAAAAAAAAAATGTTTTTAAACCATAGATGAGGTCGAGAGCAAATCTGCAGGTGTCACAAGAACAAGGAATTTTAGAATCAAAGCAGTGAGAAAGAACTGAAGGCAGGAAGTTGGAGGACTGAGCCTGGAGACACAAGTCAGAGTCTGGACCGAACAGAACACTGGAATCCAGGCTAAAGGAACAAGTCAAAGGAAACCAGACCTGGGCTGTCTAAATAAAGGCGAGCACTAGGAAGGTGTTTCCATGTCCTCAGAGAGCAGACGCAGAGGATATCCACGCCGGGTGCCCGTGTCGGGCCACTGGAGAAAATAGAGCTACCTGCAAAAAACTGGAACCCCAAGCATGATCACCGCTCAGGCTGGTGAAAGTTTGCGCTACTTTAGAGTAGGAGTTTCCTCTGCTGGGAAATTTACTTGAAACTAATCTTGAATCTATGAATTTTACAAGCCCAGGGTAGAGGCAAATGTCAAGCCATCCAACTGAGAGACTTCCTCAACCCAGGGTACAGTGAGGACTCTCTTGGAAGATAATTCCTGCTGAAACTCAGCTCACGGCAAAAAAAACTACAAAGCAGATGAGGACGCTGTCTGCCCTGTATGTCTGCCTTGAGTAATGCTATTAATCAGAGAATCTATTGCAAGGAGCCACAGAGAAATCTAATAGGTATGGAGGAACTATTCTCTCCTTTTCCCTTAGTTTTATTTTTCTTAAGTTCATTCATGGATTTTGAGACAGAGTGAGCTAGCACACCAGCAGGGGAAGGGCAGGGAGAGAGGGAGAAAGAGATGATCCCAAGCAGGCTCTGCACTGTCAGAGCAGAGCCCGACGTGGGGCCAAACTCTCTTTATGCCTCGTATTAATTTTTTCTCCAGAATCTAATTTGATATTAATAAACCACTCCAGCTTTATTTATTTTTTTAAATACTTATTTAGAGAGAGAGAGAGAGCGCGCGCGCGCGAAAGGGAGGGGTGGAGAGAGAGAATCCCAAGCTGAGAGGCAAGGATTCGAGCGCAAATAATTCACTTGAACAGTACAGAAATCCCCTGGGAGGCTAGGGGGTGATGCAAGGAAGGCGAAGCAGGTAAGGTGCCTTTTTAAGCCGACTACTGGAGGGGCCACCTGCAGCTTAACCCAGGAGGCAACTCAGAGAAATGGTATAAAACAGATATCCCCGAAATTGTCCCACCCAAGGCGGGACACAGCTGGGGTATTAATAATGAGACCGAATTTACAACGGGGGATAACAATTGTGAAAATTTTGACTAAGGACTGTTCTCAGAGAGTTGATTCCCTGGCACTTCTGTCCCGCTGTACCAAGCACAATAGTTCCAGGGACGAAAACCCTTTACACACAGAGAGGCAGTTACTGGCCAGTGGGGTCAAAGAGACCATACTGAGACGATTAAGATGGGAGGGCTGTGGATGGGGCACTGAGAGTGTCAGGTCTGAGCAACTTTTGACACGTTTCTGCCTTTTCATTTTCCTTGCCTGGGTAGGTACACATTTCTAAAGTTTTTTTTTTTTTTCTCTCTGCCTCTCCTCTAGTCTAGTCCTGGGAAGCCTTTGTATGGCTTTAGGTTGTTTTGACTGATCTGGTCTTTTCCAGATCTTTCTGTGTCTACCCTGAAGCCTTCAGGGCCTTGGCTTTTGACACCCGAACCACTCAGGGTTTTGTAATCCAAAAACCGTTTCTCTCATGAATATCAGCTCAGAGACTTCAAAAGCCTATTTGGTACCACAAAAATAATTCTCCTTTCGTTCTCCTTTTGTAGGAATGGTGACAAGAGTGACTCCATCTTTGGCCCTCCATCTTGCTCATGTTCAGTCAATGACCTGTCTTGGGGCTATGTGTTCTGGGTCCCTCGGAGATCAGCGTACATAGCTTAAAAATGCCCACCAAGGCTGAGATAGGGGGAGGCTTCTTTCGGCCTCCCCTGAATCTGTTAGAGAGAACATAGTATTTCCCACTCCCAACGCACAGGTGGTGTCACAAGATCTAATTAAAAATTAGTTATCAAGGGACACCTGGGTGGCTCAGTCGGTTAAGTCTCGGACTCCGGCTCAGGTCATGATCTCGCGGTCCAGGAGTTGGAGCCCCGTGTCGGGCTCTGCGCTGTGGAGCCTGATTCTGATTCTCTGTCTCCCTCTCTCTCCGCCCCTCCCCTGCTTGCCCTCTGTCTCTCTCTCAAACGTAAATAAAAACAAAAAAAATTTAAGCCAGCTGTCAATTAGGTGCATGAGAACGCTTTGATCTCATCACAGTGCCTCTTTCTGTGTGTCCCCTTGTTCGATAAAATCTGTGAACTAGTGTCCAAACTTTGTAGACAATCACCATGCAGGTGCCGTAAACCGTCCTCCCCCCAGTGCCCTTTTGGAAAATTCTTGGGAGGGGCAATTGAGTGGCTCATTCGGTTGAATGTCCAAGTCTTGATTTCGGCTCAGGTCGTGATCTTCCGGTCCGTGAGATGGAGCGCCGCGTCAATTAAAAAAAAAAAAAAATTCTTGTGTGATAGGACTGTCTCTTTCACAGTGAGCTCCTTAGACCACCCTGGATAGTTTATGCTAACAAGATGAATCAGGGCAGAGGTAGGTTAAGACTTTAAAGACTTAACCATGTGATAGGAGGTGGGGTGGAGACTGAATTTGACCACAGATCAATCCATCACACCACCATAATTAAATCCCAATAAAAAGTCGGAACAAAGCTCGGGTGAACTTCCCAGATGGACAACAGACATGGAAGAGCGTCAACAATGCCCCGTGCGCGTTGCCGCACGTCTATGTCAGAAGGGTAAAGCATGTTGAGAAAAAGGGAAGTTTTGGATCTGGAGCACTTTGGGCCCCTCCCAGCCTGTGCCCTACGCATCTCTGACTGATTTCATTGTCTCCTTTTTCCGTGATACATGTAACTGTGGGTATAATAGGTTTTAATGGGTTCTGTGCGTCTTTCCAGGGAATTATCCAACCTGAATGTGGTTCCTCAAAATATTCGATCCAGGAATTCCACTTCTGGGTATATATCTAAAAGAAATGGCTAGGGGCGCCTGGGTGGCGCAGTGGGTTAAGCGTCCGACTTCAGCCAGGTCACGATCTCGCGGTCCGGGAGTTCGAGCCCCGCGTCAGGCTCTGGGCTGATGGCTCAGAGCCTGGAGCCTGTTTCCGATTCTGTGTCTCCCTCTCTCTCTGCCCCTCCCCCGTTCATGCTCTGTCTCTCTCTGTCCCAAAAATAAATAAACGTTGAAAAAAAAAAAAAAAAGAAATGGCTGGCTCAGTCGGTAAAGCATTGCAACTCTTGATCTCAGGGTTCTGAGTTCAAGCCCCATGTTGGGCGTGGAGCCTACTTACAAACCATTTTTAATTTAAAAGGAATAAATCACTACGTCAAAGAGCTATCTGTACCCCCATATTCACTGCAGCATTATTTACGACAGCCAAGACAAGTAAACAACCTAAGTGCACATCAGTGGATGGATGGATAAAGAAAATGTGCGCACACACACACACACACACACAATGCCCCAATAAAACTGAAAAAAAGAAAGAAAGAAAGAAAGAAAGAAAGAAAGAAAGAAAGAAAGAAAGAAAGAAAGAAAAAGGAAGGAAGGAAGGAAGGAAGGAAGGAAGGAAGGAAAGGAAGGAAGGAAGGAAGGAAGGAAGGAAGGAAGGAAGGAAGGAAGGAAGGAAAAAGAAAGAAACTCCTTGAAGTAGATGCCGGAAGTCTTGGACAGATGTGGCAGTCTGGAGTGATAAGAAAAAAGGGCTCAGAAAGAAAGGCAGATAAAATTAAACTTCCTCACAACTTGCATCCCACTGACAAATACTTGAGATAGGCAGGGCGTGACATTCCTCAAGGAATTCACAACTGCCTTAAGGTTAATGTTTTCCTAGAGGCAAATCCAGAAGCCTGTAAGTCTCCTTTAACCTATGGAAATCCTTTGGAAACTTCCTGTATCTGTGCCCCTCCCAACTTACAAGTATACAAACAATTGCTCATCACAACCCCAGTGCAACTCTTCCTGCCCCAGGGTTCTCTCCCAGTGCTTTAATAAAACCATTTTTGCACGGAAAACGTCTCAAGAATTCTGCCTTGACCCGTTCACTCCCGACCTCATATCACGTCATGGAGAACTGTACCCTTAAACTTGCAGTTTGACTAACTACATGTAGGCCACTAAACTTCATTTCATTGTACATGGTTGTTCTGTTGTCAAAGGCCGAGTTTCCCTTAAGGTACAGCGATCCCCTGCTTTTGTGCCCTGTGTGGGTCACAGAATTTGCAGAAGTGAGAACCTCCATTATCTAGTGTCTATGTCCACCTTTCACCAACCCTTTTGGGTATTTCTGCACCCCTGCCCCCGCACCGAGATTCTGCCACACCGCTGTCCTCTTTTTCTCCTTGCCATCGAAAGTACGCAGAGTTGACAGTGTTTATAATAGCCCCAGACTGGAAACAATCCAAACGGCCATCACAAGTAGAATGGATAGAGGTGCCTGGGTGGCTCAGTCAGTTCATCGTCTGACTCTTGATCTCTTCTCAGGTAATCTCCCGGTTCATGAGTTCGGTTCATGAGTTCGAGCCCCCCATGAGGCTCTGTGCTGACAGCGCGGAGCCTGCTTGGAATTCTCTCTCCCTCCCTCTCTGCCCCTACCCAACTTGTGCTCTCTCACTCCCAAAATAAATAAATAAACTGAAAAAAATTGTTTAAGCAGAATGGATTGAAAACAAGTAGAATCGTAAGTAAACTGCGGTATAGCCATCCGATGGGCTATCACACAGCGACAAAAGTGAACAAACTAAGTGACACGCCGCATGGATGAATCTCATAAACCTGCTGTTCAGTGAAGGAAACTAGTATCAATTGTAAAAACAGGTAAAACTAATCTAAATTATTTTCAGTAAGGATAATAGTTGAAGAACAGTGGAATATGCCACCCCAAAATATGTCTCTCTGGCACAAGAATTATTTTGAGGTGACGTATTTTCGAGGAAAAAGTAGACACTGGAGAAGCTCTAAAACCCAAGTAGAAGTTATTCTTTTGTGAGAAAAATTTACATTTAGAAAGATAATCTCCGTTTGCAAGGAAAGGTAGGATGACTTTCGATTGCAAGAACCTCATCAGTGGAAAAGGCAAGGCCTTAAATCTGTACCACAATCTGTGTTTTTCTGGGTAGTTTCCTTATCAGGCCTCCTCCAGCCTCCAAAGTCTTTCTTTTGTCTTTAGCTGACCTGGCTATTTAAGGTGGCATCTTCGGCCATTTTCAGGGAGTTTCACTCCCTTTTCTGGGTCGCTCCCATGTATAGAGGAGGCGTCCGTATTGTTAACCTTCTGTTTTTCTCCTGCTAATCTGCCTTTTATTACAGGTGGTCTCAGCCAAGAGCTCAGAAGGAGCTCAGAAGGGTAGAGGGAAAATTATCCCCCCTCTTCCCTTACGTGGTTATACAAGGAGGGAGGTAGTTAGTGAAAGGATGCAGAAGGGGGCTTCTAGGATTCTGGAAACATTCTCTTTCTACATCTGGATACTACTTACGTACTTCCGTGTGGGTGCACACTTGGTGAGATTTTGTAGATCTACGTACCTGGGATTTGTACATTACACGTATGTTGCATTTGAATTAGAAAGTTTACATTAACAGGATAGACGAATTAATATGGGAGAAGAATGGGTGGTACAGGTGGTGGGGATTAAAGAGTGCACCTGTCATGATGAGCCCTGGGTGACCTCTGCAATAGTTTAATCACTGTGTCGTCCGCGTTAAAACTAACAGTGCTTGCTAACTATGCTGGAATCAAAAAATTTTTAACAAGTTTACATTAATAGGTTATTCCGCTCTCCTTTTGCCCTAGGGACACGTCCCTTCAGTGAACTCAGGGTTTAGAAAAAACTCCAGGTTGGGAGGTGTGCCTCGCATAGGACTTCTGCCCAGGGTGACCAACTTATCCCGGTTTGCCTGGGACTTTCCTGGTTTTTGTACTGAGAGTTCTGCATGCCAGGAATTCCCCCTCCCCACATCCTGGGCAAACTGGGACAGCTGGTCACCCTTTCTGCCTATAAATATAATTGGAGGAAGGAATTATCAACTAAACTAACTAAAAAAAATTGACTAACTTTCTGGAATGGGGGGGGAGGGGGGAGAAGACCGTACATTAAAATCTCCAAAAATTATCCTCCCACAATGCTTGTTGTTGACTCTTCACCACAATCGACAAAACCTTTCTAGGTGACGCACTCTGTAACTTTGAAAAGTCACAAGCTACATTAACCTAAAAGCTCAAGTCACACGCACACACACAGAACCATCTGAACCTAGATCCAGAGGGAGCCATTCAGTTGGAAAGTTTACTTTTAAAAAGGTCAAGTTATTCTCCCCGAAGTTCCTGTAGACAAGTGATTTTAGAGATAGAGGCCCCTTGAGATCTAAAGGAAATGCTATTATAATATAAATAAACCTCATGCAACCCAGCTGTGACATTTGATACCAAAGAGAATATGACCGAAAACACACAGCACCACTCTGGCTTTTCTCAAACAGAAAGGGAATTGTCAGAGACAACGATAACTTGCAAGGACAAAACCCAAAACATGTGAGTTTCCATTTAGAGTATGAAGGCTAAAGATAGAGGTGGGGTGGTCGGGGTGGGCTGCAGGATAGCTAGCAAACAAATATTACGTTCAATCTCGACTGAACATGTCCAAAATGGGAAGCCAGAGAAGGAAAGACCTAGTTTAAATGAACTCCTCAGTCAATTCAGTCCCTTAAACAAAATGTTGTTCCTTTAATGTCTTTAATTTTTAATGTTTATTTATTTTAAGAGAGAGTGGGGGGAGGGCAGAGAGAGAGAGAGAGGGAGAGAGAGAATCCCAAGCAGGCTCTGCCCTGTCAGCAGGGAGCCCGATGCAAAGCTCGATCCCACAAACCAGGGGAACCACAGGATTGTGACCCGAGCCAAAACCAAGAATCAAGGTTTAACTGACTGAGCCACCCAGGCGCCTCCCTTTAATATCTTCTATTACATAGTGATTAAATGGGCTCCTACACAGCTCTGATTAAAAACACTTAATGGTTCCCTCCAAAACTGCTTTGGAGAGAGCAAATGAGTTCAAAAGGACTTCCCTACAAGGGCAGAGGGAAATGTGCACCTTCAATCCACAATTTGGAAAATGTCAGGCTTTAGATTACTTTTGGAAGTTTACGGAATAAATTCAAGAACCCTGATACTGAGTGAGGTGATCTTTAAACGGTCCACATACACATTTAGCCTTTAAAACCATCCTTTTGGGGCGCCTGGGTGGCGCAGTCAGTTAAGCGTCCGACTTCAGCCAGGTCACGATCTCGCGGTCCGTGAATTCGAGCCCCGCATCGGGCTCTGGGCTGATGACTCAGAGTCTGGAGCCTGTTTCCGATTCTGTGTCTCCCTCTCTCTCTGCCCCTCCCCCGTTCATGCTCTGTCTCTCTCTGTCCCAAAAATAAATAAATGTTGAAAAAAAAATTAAAAAAAAAATAAAACCATCCTTTTATTTTAAAGGTAATCTGTACACCCAGTGTGGGGCTCAGACCCATGATCCCAAGATCAAGAGTCACGTTCTACCAAGTGAGCCAGCCAGATGACCCTAAAACTATCCTTTTAACATAGGTGATTACCAACGTTCTTCAGGTGAATGTACTTGTTTAGGAAGAGTAAACTCTTTGAATAGCATGTTTTATAAGCATTAGCTTTTATAAAATATCTCCTTTTCAGAGGCAGTAGTTAAACTTTTGCCTTCATGACTTTTGGACAGACTATGTACTTAAACTTTGTACATGCACAGCTTAGTATTCAGCTATAGCCCTCAAAGGGATCCCTATGCAGGTTTTGGGATCTTTTCTATCTAGTCCCCTCACCCTCCAGTACTTTGTGCGGCATACACATCTCTCTTCACTGGACAGTCTTTCTGGACTTCACGGGTGAAGGGGTGCAGGATTTGCCACCCCAAAAGAAGCCTCTTCGGCGTATTGATGATTTGGGGCTGAGTATTTTTGAGAGACTTCAGACACAAGAGAATCCCTAAAAACAGAGACGTTTGCCCTTTCGGGCATTTTTGGTTTGTTTTTAAAGATTTTTAAGCAATCTCTACACCCAACGTGAGGCTCCCGAACTCACAACCCTGAGATCAAGAGTCACACAGTCCACCGACTGAGCCCTCCAGGTGCCCCAGAAGCTGCTCTTTTGTAAAAGACATTTATGTTTATGGGAAATCTGTCCCTGTGTCTCCCTCTCTGTACCAGGAAAAGAATGTCTCTAAATCTCTAGAAATAGATCAATGGAGAAGGCAAAGACTTAAAATCTGTAGAACAACCATAACCTTGTTTATGGTGCTTTCCTGGTAACCTCCCCATAACTGACTCCCCAGCCTAACATCTTTCCTTTTTTAATTAAACTGTACCCCAACCTGGGTCTTGACCTCAGGACTCCAAGATCAAGAGTCACATGCTTTACCAACGAGCCACCCAAGAGCCCCATCTTTTTTCTTTAGCTGGAGATGGTTATTTAAGGGGGTAGCTTGGGCCATTTTGGAGAGTTACTCAGTTTTCCTGGGCCTCTCCCGTCTATACAGGAGATATACATGCCATTGAAATTCTGTTTTTCTTCTGTTAATCTTTTATTATGGTGGGGGGGCAGTCTCAGTCAAGAACGTGGAAGGATAGAGGTAAAATTATTTTTCCTCACCTACATGGGCAATGATGTGCATTGAGACAGTTTGCTTGGCCTTGTGTCCCCTTAGGAAGACTCCTCTCAGCCTTTTCCACATGTGGCTAATTCTTCCCTCCAAATGGGTTCTCTGGCAAAAGCCATAGCTTAACCCAATTGCAGGGAGCACCATTCACATACATGATCCAAGGGGAGCCAGTCAACCGGAGTTGTGTGGTGTCTAAGCCCTGTCCCTCCCTCTGTTCTATTTTTGTTCACATGAAACGAGGATTGGTCATTTGTTTGCATTGCCGTTAAAGCCGTAAAAGTTTCTATGCTTTTTGGATTGTTTGCTTCATCAGTAAAAAGATTTTCAATCACAATCTCCAATATACGTAGACACCTTTATTTATAAAATATTTACATGTGGCAACACACACACACAATTTTCATTCAGTTTCAAACATAAACTACGTATGTATAGAACTTCAGATAATTTTTGAGATTATCACACTGCATGAAAACCAAGATCCAAATATGCTATCTACAGGAAATGCACTTCGATTTTAAAAATGCATATAGGTTAAAAGTCAAAGCATGGGAAACTATATACCATGCTAACATTAATCAAAATAAAGCTGGAGGGGCACCTGGGTGCAAGCATCTGAATCTTGGTTTCAGCTCAGGTCATGATCTCACGGAATTCTCTCTCTCCCCCTCTGCCCCTCTCCCCTGCTCAAACATGTGCACGCACTGTCTCTCAAAATACATATATGTACATACCCCTCTCAATAATTAATAGAACAAGTAAACAGAAAATCAGCAAGTACGTGGAGAGGTGAACTTACCAACTCCTATGACCTCATTAACATTTATAAAATATTCCCTCCACCGAGAGCAGAATATGCAATCTTGTCAAGTATATGTGGAATATTTACCAAGATAAATCACAGTGTGGGCCATGAAGCAAGTCTCAATAAATTAAAGATTCAAATTATGCAAAGTGTTATAGGACCACAATGGAATTAAATTAGAAATCAAACAGAAAGATCTCTGGAAAATTCCCAAATAACACAACTCTGAATAGTCCATAGACAAAGAAGAAATCAAGAAAAATTAGATAAGTGTTCTGAACTGTATGAAAATGGAACAGGACATATTAAAATTTGCTGGATGTACCTTAAACAGTGCTTAGAGGGAAGAAGGTTCTGGCAAAAGAAGAAAAGTCTGAACTCAACGGCCTCAATTTCCATGATTAGCTGGGAAGTTAAAGGACTGTAACAAGCCATTTGTACAGAGATTCATTCTCTGTATATGAATTCTCTTCCCCTGGATTCTTTTTCGAGATTCTTATTTTTGGCCTCTTTTAGTGACCAAAGAGGACAGAGGCCACACCTCTTCTATCACTGCCCTCTTGGCTAGGAAGAAGCCCCTCCACCACTGCTTCCATCCCCTTAGAAGCCTAGATTCAGGCTCTGGAGAAAGAACACACGGAAAAAGCGACGTTCTAGTCCAGGCAAAAACAGTGCTCACTCCGCACTAGTGATATAATCTACATCCCCTGGGCCAAGATGTCCACACAGAGGTTTGGGGACCAAAGCACTGCGGAGTGTATACTAATCTGCTTGGGCTGCCTTAAAAAAACACCAAAGGCTGGGTGATTTAAAAAGCAGAAATATATTTGCTCACAATTTTGGTGGGAAGTCCAAGATCAAGGTACCCGCCAACTCAGTTCCTGGTGAGGTCTCTTCTTGATTGCAGATGGCCAAATTGTATGTCCTCACACAGCCTTTCCTCAGTGCATATGCACAGAGCCCAAAAGAGCTCTTACTTCTCGCCCTGATAAAGCCACCAATTCCATCATGAGGGCCTCCCTCTCATGACCTCACCTAACCCAACATCCTCTCAAAGGTCCTGTCTCCAAAAACCATCACATTAGGGCTTCAATATATGAATGGGAGGGAGGCACAAATCTTCAGCCCCTAATAGAGTTCCTACTAAATAGCTCTCCCAGGAATCCATAATGTGGCAGGTTGCTTGGGGAGAACAATGGAACTTGGGTTCCAATTATCATTATTTTCTTCTAGAAGACCCAGCAAATATTATACATCCTTTCGGACACTTGAAGACGAAACAAGTCCTCTATTAACTCAGGGCACATAATGAAATTACATCAGTACAATATCCTTAACAAAAAGAACGAGAGATATGCTGCAGAAGGGGGTTGAGCGGCCGAGAGAGAACTGCAGAACAGCTGGATGCCAGGAACAAAAGAAGGCCTTCTAACCCACCGTGACCTTGATTGTCAAAGACCTTCGGGTCTTGGCTCTACCAATCATCAGCCCCGGGGACCTTGGACAAGTTACATCTTGGAAGCTCAATTTCCACATTTGTAAAATGAGAACAGTAATAAAAACCACTCTCAACTTTGTTGTGAGACCGGGAGACTCTAGGAAGAACACTTGAAAATCTGTATTTCGCGGGGCACCTGGGTGGCTCAGTCGGTTAAGCGTCCGACTTCGGCTCAGGTCATGATCTCACGGTCTGAGTTCGAGCCCCATGTCGGGCTCTGTGCTGACAGCTCAGAGCCTGGAGCCTGGTTCCGATTCTGTGTCTCCCTCTCTCTCTGACCCTCCCCCGTTCATGCTCTGTCTCTCTGTGTCTCAAAAATAAATATTTTAAAAAATTTTTTCTTAAAAGAAAATATTTATTTCAATACTATGTTGCCAATCATTTGGGTCAATGTCTTCTCGGCCATTATCTTCCACCAGAGGCACATCTGAAACACTGTCGTATCACATAATTGTGTTCCCACACTTTGTGCCCCTCTTCCTCTCTCCTGGTATGAATATTTAGAGACATCAAATTGAGGTTAAATATCTTCTCACCCAGTCTGAATGCTTTCATGAATTTTAATAGTCTGAATTATGTAATGCCACCATGCCTTCTCCTTGTAAGGAATCGCAAAGATCCAGCTCTATTCAACTACTTTGGTTGAAGATTTTCCAGTGTACTTTAGCATTATGAAAAAGGAAAACCCATTAATTTATTAAACCCAATAGCTATTTATTGAGGGCCCACCAAGTGCTGCTCTATGTGCCAGCTGTATCGCAGGGAACAAAATAGATCAACCCCCTTACATTTCACACCAGCATAAACAACTATAATGATACAAACTTCTCAGAGTCTCTTGACTTGGTTCAGAACTTCTGTTTAGAACGGCCACCGTCTCCATTCCCAGATAAAATTGGTATTTAATTTGTATTTTGACAGTGCAAACTAATGAAGCTATCTTTAGTGTTAGAGATGAAGGCATCTAGAGTAGATTTATTAGATGAAATGAACATCCAGAAAATGACATCTAAAGAAAATGAACATGCTGGGAAGAGGAAGAAAAATCTCTTTGTGACAATCATTCATTTTTCATTCTCTTTAAAGGTTTACTTTACATTTTAAGAAGGGAGGAAACATCATGAAGCATTTAGAATATATTACAAGCTACAGATCCGCATGAAATATACCTAAAAGAGAATAAAAGAATTTCAGAAGTATCTTAAGCAATATGACAACCATGTCGAAAAATTAGAACAGTACCTGGGTTTTCTCAACTTTGGTTTTTAAAGTCGCTGTGTAGCTGTTTTACCAGGCTTTCAAAGTCAAGTTTTTGACAGGCCCCAGAAAATCAGCCTCATTGTGAGTTATAACATAATCTTTGAGCGTTTATATCAATCAGACCAAAACTAGCTGCAGCTTTGGGGGGTGAGGGCATGGGGTGAGGCTGTCTGGGTTGGTTTTTTTTTTTTTTTTTTCTTTTTTCCCAGAGTGAGTCCTCTGACACTGTACGATATGGCAATCTGAGGGAGCCAGTTTTCTATTTCACTGGCCCCATGCCTCCTACAAGTTGCTGACTCACTTGATGGAGTGGAATTAAGAACCTGTCTGAATCAATAGGCACTTGTGGCAAAGGGCTAGTTCTCCCCCCAACATCCATGTTCTCTTTCTTCTAAGGAAAAAGAAATTTTAGCTAGGCACAGCAATAACAAAGGTCAGCAAGATCTTGGAAAGCAGCTCACAGGCCTCAGAAGAATAGCATTGGGATAAGTAAGAAACACTTACAAGGTTGAACAGCTTCCGTCCCCTACATCTTGCTACTTGTAGGAAAATCCTACCAGAGGGAAGGGACCCAGTCAGAGCTAGGCAGACCCCGGGGGGGCAAACCGCCACCACTAGCTGCACAGGTGTGGAACTGGGGTGGCTGTGGGAGGGCACCCAGGGGTGCAGGGCATAGGAGAGAGCCTTGGGCAGTTGCGCATCTCGGTCAAGTTCCTGGGGTCTGTGAGCCCTTCAACCCCTGGACCCTGCAGCTTCCTGCCTCCTTCCTCTGGAGGAGTTCGTGGCCAAGACAGACTCTTGCTGCCCTGAGGCTGACCCCCTGGGATGGGTTTTTTCTGGATGTAATTGACAAGCAGCAAATAGACCAGAAGCCTATTAAATGTTAGCGTCTGAAAGCCAAAGAAACCAAGCGCAGGGTCTGCAAATGCCTGTGATGATTAGATCCTGCACAGGAAAGGAAAAATCATTTTCCCTTTATCCTTTTAGGTTCTTGGCCGAGACCCCCCCTCCCCCACTAATAAAATACAGATTAATAGGATAAGAACAAACAGAAGTTTGATGACATACATACCTCCTGTCTACACGGCAGAGACCCAGGAAGATGGATTAACTCCCAGAAATGGCTGCAGCCATCCTTTAAATACCAGTTTCAGCAAAAGACAAACTATGTTGGGGGTGGGGAGTCAGTGATGGGAGGCCAGCAGGCAAAGCACGGTAAACAAGGGCGTAGTTGTTATGCAGATTTAAATCCCTGCCTTTTCCATTGAGGACAGTTTCTAGAGACTTAAGAGTTCACCGCCAGTTCCCGGTAAAAGAGGGAGACACCCTCACACATGCAGATTCCCCTTATACCTGGAACTGTCTCTTACCAAAGGGTAACTTCTACTTCGTTTTCGGAGCTTCTCCTGTGTCTGCAGTGTCTTAAAAATAATCACCCCCAAATAATCCTTATGCCAAAGCGGTATGCTTTGGGGTGGCAAATTCTGCTCACCTTCAAGCAGTGTTCGGACCCCCAAACTGCTCACCAAAGAACAGACAGCGAAAACTGATCAATCCCCAAGAAAGGCCCACTGCAAATGTGGCCATGATAATCAATGGAAATGAACCTTCTGGAGGGCCATAGAGGACAGTGGACAAGGGCTTTCTTTAAGGGAGCAGAGCTAAGGGCGATCAGATGAGCTAACTAAGGAGTTTGACCCAAGGCTAGGACAAGGAGCTTTTGCATTTCCAAGCCAGTCGCACTCAATAACTGCCCTGAACCTGATGTGGGGAACAAAGGCAAGAAGGAAGTGGCAGACAGTTAAATTTCCTTGTAACCTGCAGCCCATCGGCAAATACTTGAGGCAGACAAAGGCAAACGTTTCTCCAGGAACTCCTACCGTCTTAATGTGAATGCTTTGCTAGAGGGAAAAAAAAAAAAAAAAGCTTAGCTTGATAATAGCTAGGCCTCCAGTATCTGGTGAATCTTCTTTAACATAAGAAAATCCCTTTGGAAACTTCCCCTCGACTTCATCTCTCCCAACTCCCAAGAATATAAGTCTCACCTCCTGGTCCCAGGGCAGCCCTTCCAGCCCACAGGTCCCGTCCTGGTGGCTTTAAAAAAGATCAACTTTTTTGCACCAAAGACATCTCAAGAATTCTTTCTTGGCCTGCGGCTTCGAACCCCACCCATCACTCCAAAAATCCCCTCAAATTGATGACTGCTGGGGGTTTCTACCTCTCTCTTTCCAGCATCACTGTTTCTGTTGTTACCTTGCCCCTGATCCACCAGTATGCTGTGGATGGACACACTGCTTGTCTTATTTTTTACAGATCGCAGCATCACAAGAAGATACATTTGAACCTAACACAGGGGATCACACATTCCTCAGAGATCCTGAACATCGAAATGTATGTAGTGTAGGCAAGGAAAAATAATTCTCTCTCTACTCTCCTAGATTCTCGGCTGAGACCCGCCTCCAACCCATCATAAAAGGGAGATTAACAGGAGAAAAACAAACAAGTTTAAAAACATGTGTATCTCCCGTACACCTGGGAGAGACCCAGGAAAACTGAGTGAGTCCCTGAAACGGCCCAAGCCACCCCCTTAAATACCTTCAGATAAAGATAAAAGAAAGGCATTAGGGGAGAAGGGAGCCATTTATGGCAAGTGAGGAGGAAAAACCCAGCAAACAAGGATGAGGTTGTCACAGCTGAAGTCTCAGGTTTCAGTTATCCTCCTCTCCCGGGTACTAGGGAGAGAGGCTTACAGATGGAGATTTCCTTTATAAATGTAAATGTCTCTTACAAAAGAGTAACTTCTACTGGGTTTCAGAGCTTCTCCTGTGTCTGGGGTTTCTTAAAACTAACTAGCTCTCAAGATGGTCCATGTAACGAGGAGGAATATTTTTAGGGTGCCATAGTCTGCCCCCCCTTTAGTAGAAATGGGATTGTACTGGTGAGTCTGCAATGGGCATGTTCTGTGTGTGGGAAGAAGGGTACACAGAGATGTTCGTGTGTCCAGAAAATCAGAATGCCAGAGGCCACCGGTTTCCCCCCAAATCTGTTTGCCCCCTCCTCTGATCGTAATATAATTTTGAGCTGAGTACGTCGCCTCTCAAATACGAACTTCATTTCTCAGTCTTGTTTGTCATTAGATGCGGTCATGAAACTAAGCTCTGGCCAATGAGATGTGAGCAGCGGGTTGTGGGCAACTTCCAGGTGATGCCCTTAAAGGGAGGACACAGGTCCTTCCCTCTTCTGCTTCCCATTAGTTGGAAGATGGAGGCTGTAGAGAGCCATCTGGGGTCAGGAGACTGTGGCAGCACTTTATAGATGGCAGAACAAGATAGAAGGAATCTGGTTTTCTGATATTATAACGTACCGCCCTGGCCTAGACTTGTACAGAAGAGATGTTACTTCTCTGTTATACATAGTCAAACTTATCAAATTACTAATATGCTAATATACTAATATGCTAATATATCATAATCCAGCTCTAGAAACCCAGAATGGAGTCTTTTTCAGCTTTGTGAAACAAGGACAACTTTTGTAGCTTCAAGCAACTTGAAATGTAACATGTGACAAAGAATTCCCAGCTATACCATGTTAAGAAGTCATTCAAAAAAAGTTTTTTGAGAAGTCACGCGAATTTATAAGAAAGACACCTAAACCCCGTAGTTACGAGAATGAACAGTCAACCGAGTCTTGAGGAAATACACACGGGAAAGGAAAGTCACATAGAAAACGTTTATCCTATATAGACATCAAACAAATGAAAATTCAACTAATCTACAGATTTCATGTTGTACCTAGTACTTGTATTAGCTAGGGTTTATTGAGGACTTCTTTCACGCTAGGTACTGTGCTACGTGCGTTAGATCATTTAATCTCCACGACATTTTATATATGAAGAGCTCACACTTGAAGAGTTTAAGCAACTCACCCAAGGTCACATAATTAGGAAATGTTTAGAGCAGGATTTCAAAGCCAGGCATGTCTGACATTAGAGTCAGTACCTCAACCACTAAACTATATTGTCTCCATGCCAAAAGAACATTTATAATGATGACAACGTACAATACCCGGCAAGACTAGCAAAGTAGTTTACTCATTCAATACTGTCCAATTTGCTCTCAGACACCCTACCGCCCTGCTCGTGCTCTGTTCTGTATCATAGGAAACCAAAGTTCCCCGACTCCTTTATTCTCTGACTGCTGGGTCATTTTGCCCGGTGGACAATATCTGCAGAAGACTGGAGAGTGAGAACCAAGACTTCAAAGGACTTTTCCCCCTGTCTCTGCTGCTTGTAGCATTTCTTCCATGAACCCAGCACTGCTAGACCAAACCTCCCTTGAAGGTTCAAGCTACTATTGGACAGTTCTGACCGGACACACCTAGCTGTGGTTCTAGCTCCCCTTCCGCTGGCCCTGGTTTCTGAGCTTTGGCAATACTACTCCATCCACGTGGCCGTCCAGCCCTCGGGGGTGGCTGCATCTTTCTGCTGCTGCCGATCTTTGAGCTCATTTACCATTGACTTTTCAGCTTCTCCATTGCTTGTAAAGTCACTTTCCTATTTTATTTTCCTTCTGTCAAAAGTACTAGAGTGATCTTTGTGGGGTTTTGCTGGAACCTGACCTAATATACAGACAACACACACCTTTCGGGAATAAGAGCAATCTTGATGACGGATCATACATGTTGACCCAGTTTCCTGCCCTTAAAAATGTAGCCCAGGGGCGCCAGGGTGGCTCAGTCGGTTGCGTGTCTGACTTCGGCTCGGGTCACGATCTCACCGTTCGTGGGTTCGAGCCCCGCGTCGGGCTCTGTGCTGACAGCTCAGAGACTGGAGCCTGCTTCGGGTTCTGTGTCTCCCTCTCTCTCTGCCCCTCCCCTGCTCACACTTTGTCTCTCTCTCAAAAATAAATAAAGATTTTTTTTTAAAGTAGCCTAAAGAAATAATTTCATAGAAACAGTAACAAAAATGTGCTCACAGATGTCCATTTCAGCATTATTTATAATGGCAGAACCCTGGAAACCACCTAAATGTTCAATATGAGGAAAATGGACTAAAAAATTGGAATCTGTAACACAATGGAATAATATGCAGCCATTATAATCATTGCATCAGTCAGCTTTTGCCACATTATGCCACAGTAACAGATGATTCCCAGATGTCTAATTTATCGCAGGTTTCTCACTCAGGTACCTACTCTGGGCAGGGTAGCTGCAGCTCTGTTTAACCCCAGGTCCCAGTTGGAAGGACCAGCCTCATGTTGGTCTCCGGGCAGGAGAAAAAAAAGCAAGGACGGGGTAATAGAATAGCTTTTAAAGCATAAGCTCAAATGTGGAACATGGCATTTCTGCTCAAATCCCACTCTCCAAAGCAAGTCATAATGACGAAGCTTAATATCAACGAGGCAGGGACCCTCCAGTTCAGCTCAGGTCACGATCTCACGGTTCATGGGTTCGAGCCCCACGTTGGGCTCCGTGCTGAGAGCTCCAAGCCTGCTTCAGATTCTCCGTCTCCCTGTCTCTCTCTGTCCCTCCCCGCCCTCTCTTTCCCTCGAAAATAAATAAATAAACATTTAAAAAAATACAGCAAGGCAGATACTGCTCCTACATGGAGGCCCGCCAGGAACTGGCTCCGTAGAAAAAGACCCAGAGGGGGCGCCTGGGTGGCGCAGTCGGTTAAGCGTCCGACTTCAGCCAGGTCACGATCTCGCGGTCCGGGAGTTCAAGCCCCACGTCAGGCTCTGGGCTGATGGCTCGGAGCCTGGAGCCTGTTTCCGATTCTGTGTCTCCCTCTCTCTCTGCCCCTCCCCCGTTCATGCTCTGTCTCTCTCTGTCCCAAAAATAAATAAACGTTGAAAAAAAAAAATTTTTTTTTAAAAAAAGAAAAAGACCCAGAGGACGGGGGCAACAAATACGTTTGAACAATAAACTAATCTACGACGATAATGAAGGCTATGAAGAAAAATGGAAAATGTTTAACATAATAAGCAAAATTTACAAAAACGTTTTACATACCCTATTAGGGTACGGTCTGCTAGCTGTCCATCACAATCCATTCTAACCTGTTTTCTGGGCATATGGAGTTGGATGTAATCATATGATTAAGTTTTTTTTTTTTTAATTTTTTAATGTGTCTTTCTTTCTTTCTTTCTTTCTTTCTTGGAGAGAGGGAGAGAGAGTGTGAGCAGGGGAGGGGCAGAGAGAAGAAGACACAGAATCTGAAGCAGGCTCCAGGCTCCGAGCTGTCAGCACAGAGCCCGTTGCGGGGCTCGAACTCAGGAACCGTGAGATCCTCACCTGAGCCGAAGTTGGACGCTCAACCGGGTGAGCCACCCAGGTGCCCCCAGATGACTAAATTCTAATCAACGACACTATCTGCCTGGAAGCGTCATCGGAGTACATAGGTTATGAGTTCTGTCCCGTAGGACTACCCTTCCTGCCTTTAGATACCAATCACAGGTCCACGTTGTCATCTGTGCTTCTGACCAACCAGCTATAGATCAGAGGTTGCTACAACTCCCATCTCCAGTTCAATTAATTTGCTAGAGTCACTCACAGAATTTAGGAAAACAGTTTACTTACTGGATTACCAGGTTGTTATAAAAGGCTCTAACTCAGGAACAGCCAGACGGCAGAGCTGTGTAGGGTCCTCTGTGTCCAGCATCCCGCACAGGCTCCCACCCAACCTGGGTGTTCAGTACATTTCTGCTGAAAAAGGAAAGAGCTCACTTGTCACCTGGTTATTGTCACCCCCATTTTAGAGGTGAGGAGCCCCGGGGGGGGGGTGGGGCCGCTCCCCCCTCAACACCACAGTCGGCCATCATTGAAGACAAGTTCGAGCTTCTCCTGGAATCTCCCCCTGGGTGTGGGGAGGGGCTGGCCGCACCCCCTCGGCACCCCAAACCTGGGTGTGGGGAAGAGGCATGGGTGGAGCTTCTATGCCCTCTCTGGAATGCAACTCATGGGGCACCTCCACAGATTCACCAACCTGGAGGTTCTCTAAGCCTGTCTTTTGGGGTTTTGGGGAGGGTTCATTAAATAGACATGATTGATGACATTATTGGTCACTGGAGGCACCTGGGTGGCTCAGTTGGTTAAGCATCTGTCTTCGGCTCAGGTCATGATCTCACAGTTTGTGAGTTCAAGCCCCACTTTGGGTGTAGCAGAAGCCCCGCCTCAGGGGAGCCCCAGTTCTTTCTCTCTCCCCCTCTCTCCCTTTGCCCCTCTCTCACTTGCTTTCATTCTCTCTCTAAAAAAAAAAAAAAAAAAAAAAAAAAACTTTGGCCATTGATGATTAATTCAACCTCCAGCCCCTCTCTCCTCCCCAGAGTTTTGGGGGTGGGGTTGAAAGTACCCTTTATTTATTTATTTATTTATTTTTTTTTTGAAAGTACCCTTTAATCACGAGGTCGGTTCCCTTGGCAACCAGCTCCTATCCTTAGGGGTTTTCCAAAAGTTACCTTTATACACAGACTCAGGTGTGGTTGAAAGGAGCTTGTTATGAATAACAAAAGGCACTTTTATAGCTCTTATCACTTAGGAATTCCAAGGGTTTTAGATCTTTATGCCAGGAATGGGGACCGAGACCAAATATGTATTTCTTATCATAAATCAAAATATAAGGAGGATCTAGTCACATGCATCCTGATTTATCATCTCCTGGCTGTTACCCCCCACATCTCTAGACTCATGACAGTGGGTCAGAAAATTATAGAATCAGAAGTTTAAAAAGAATTCCTGTGATGTCACTACTCTCTGATTGGGAGGATGAGATTTGAGAATAAACAGGATACCAAAGAGAGAAGTTTTAGAGACTATACATAAATTTTCCCCTGGTAAAATTGAAATAATAATAAACTTTAATTTTGAGTATTTATTTTTTCACTTATGATAACTGAACATATATTTAATCGTTACATTTCTTAAAGTTTATTTATTTATTTTGAGAAAGTGTAAGTGGGGGGAGGAGCAGAGAGAGAGGGAGAGAGGATCCCAAGCAGGCTCCGCGCTATCAGCGCAGAGCCCAACTGTGGGGCTCGAACCCAGGAACTGTGAGATCATGACCTGAGCCAACATCCAGAGTCGGGCGCTTAACCAACTGAGCCACCCAGGTGCCCTGTTTATTCATTTTCATGATGAGTTTACACAAGACCTCCTTGGGAACACTCTCCCCAGACAATCATCTCTTTCCCATAACTTTTCCCACTCCCCACTATGCCAAACACTTCCATTTAACCATGGTTTCTAGAACATCAAATGTATAAATTATAGCTTCATTTGTTTCATTCTATTATGCTCATTTGTTTCTGTGACATTTTTCTCCAATAGACCTTGAAGCCAAGGACTTTGTCTTAGTCATCTCTGTAGCCTCAGAATCTGGCTTGATAAATATATGTGGAACAATGAATAAATTCTTAAGACGTGAGCAAATGACACTTGCTGTTTCTGGTGTTCCTGGCAGAGAGCTTATTGCATTTGGGAAGGAAAGGATCAAAGTCCCATATTGACTGGTCCAGTTACCTATTACCTTAGGCAATTCTCTTAACCTCAATTTTCATTTTCAATTTTCTTTGTACTTCTCCATCTGTGCTACCAAGGGCAGTCTGGCCCAAAATGTGCTACTCTGGCATATTGATTATTTTGAATTGAAGTCAGGGTGCCTGGTTGGCTCAGTTGGTAGAGCATGTGACTCTTGATCTCAGGGTCCTGAGTTTGAGGACCACGTTGGGTACACAGATCACTTTGAAATATTTGGAAAAAAAAATTATGAATTGAAGTTACTTAAGAAGCAACCAATGCATGGGAATGCAAGCTGGTGCACCCACTCTGGAACACAGTATGGAGGTTCCTCAAAAAACTAAAAATAGAACTGCCCTACGACCCAGCAATTACACTACTAGGCATTTATCCATGGGATACACGTGTGCTGTTTCGAAGGGACACGTGCACTCCCATGTTTATAGCAGCACTAGCAACAATCCCAAGTATGGAAAGAACCCAAATGTCCATCGGTGGATGAATGTGGTATATATACACAATGGAGTATTACTCGGCAATCAAAAAGAATGAAATCTTGTCATTTGCAACCACGTGGATGGAACTGGAGGGCATTATGCTCAGTGAAATGAGTCAGTCAGAGAAAGACAACAATCCTATGACTTCACTCATACGAGGACTTTAAGAGTCAAAACAGATGAACACAAGGGAAGGGAAACCCAAATAATATAAAAAGAGGGAGGGGGACACAACAGAAGAGACTCATAAATATGGAGAACAAACGGAGGGTTCCTGGAGGGGGTGTGGGAGGGGGGATGGGCTAAATGGGTCAGGGGCCAAGAAGGAATCTACTCCTGAAATCATTGTTGCACTATATGCTACCTAATTTGGATGTAAATTTTAAAAAATTAAAAATAAAATTAAAAATAAATAAAAAAATAAAAAGAAACAACCAGTGCAAGAACACCCTGACCTTTGCTGCCAGAGAGCAGAAAATAAATTTCCCATGAGAAAGGAACCCTCCCTGTACCAGGAGGTAAAGAGACAACCTTATCACCAGAGATAGGGAATTCACAGCCAAGAAGGCTGTCTAAAGGAACTCTGTTACTTTTTCAAAAAAAAAAAAAAAAAATTTTTTTTAATGTTTATTTATTTTTGAGATGGAAAGAGACAGAGCACAGAGCAGGAGCAGGGGAGGAGCAGAGAGAGAGGGAGACACAGAATCCAAAGCGGGCTCCAGGCTCTGAGCTGTCATCACAGAGACTGATGTGGGGCTCGAACTCACAGACCAGGAGATCATGACCTGAGCCAAAGTCAGATGCTCAACCGACTGAGCCACCCGGGCATCCCAGGAACTGTGTTACTTTTACTCATATTCTACCCCAGCCCAAAATCTGTTTAGAATTCCTTACGAATTGAACCTCACAAACATAAGTTTTCTTTGTCCTGTCAATTTCTCACAAAGTTATTGTTTTCTTGTTTAAAAAGCATAAAACTGGGGCCACCTGGCTGGCTCAGTCTGAAGAGCATGTGACTCTTGATCTCAGGGTCCGGTGTTTGAGCCCCACGTGAGGTGCAAGATTACTTAAATAAATAAAACTTTTTAAAAAAATGTATTAAAAATTGCCTGCCTTGTTCATTCTTTTTAGGTCTCAATTTTATTATTCGTCCTCGATGTACACATCATTAAACATTTTTTTCCCCCGTTAATCCGTCTCATGTATTCTTAAGCCAGCTAGAAGAATTTTGAAGGTTAGAATAAAATGATTCCTCCCCTCCACATGTTTACTATGAAAAGGCAATTCTGTGCTTCAGAAAGACCTCAAGACCATCTGGGGAAAACAGTGACTAAAACAGAAGCCATTTTTTATATGTATTGAGGGGTTGGCTCTAGTCTTCCCAAGAGCAAGGAAGATTCTCAGGTACAATATTTTATAAAGTATATTAATCCAGAAATCATCAACTTTTTTGGTGAGGAGGGGTTTAAATCTTGCCTCTGCCCAAAGTCACTGTGTCGCTTGAGTTCTCCAGGTTTGCTTCCTTTTGTAGAGTTACTTGTAATTTAACAGATGCTCATGGAGCACTTAGTCTTGAGCACTTACATGTTGAGACCCAAAAATACTCGGAAAAGATAGAATTCATTTTATTAACACAGAATATAAGTATTTGCAGTCAACTGGCCTTCCCCATCTCAACGATGGTCTTGCGTGTTCCACCCATTCATTTCTTATGCTCATTCTTTCGTGGTCTATCAGTTTAGAATCTTTTGCTTGCAAACAAGGGAAAGTTGATCTTCAGCGGGCTTACGCAGAAAGGAAAACGTATTGATCCGTCTAACTGAATGGCATAGGGGATAGGGCTGGTTTTAAGTACTGTGTGATACAAGAGTTCAAATTGTATCCCCCAGACCTACTTCCTTTCTGTCTCTCTCTTCACCTCTCAAGTCACTTCTTTTGGGTTGTTACCCTTCCGTAGTTCCGGACAGGAGTTCCGTCCGTAGTCATGAGATGGGCGTTGTAGCTCCCCACCTTCCATCCTCTAGAAGAAGTAGGAAAGTCTTCCCCAGATGCCTCAGCAAAAGCCTCACAGCGGCATCAGGGTTGCTCTGCCTAAGTCATGTGCCACCCCCGAAAGGTGGTGGCCAAAGGATTATGAGGCTCTGATTGGTCAGAAGTGAATCATATGATGACCCTTCGAGCTGGAGGTGGAGGAACTTCATTAGAGGCACACGCACTAATAAAAGGGAGTAGTCTCTTCCATCCCTCACCACGGGAAACCTGGGACAATTATTAGAAGGGTTTGCAAGTGCTTGACAATAAAACCAACTCAGTCAAATACACATGGGTTTACTGTACAGACGGCGTAGATTGGCTTCTCTCGAGAGACGTCTTGAGATGATACCTGAGGGCGGGAGGTTCAGTGAGAAACTCTCTTAGAAAATACACCAGTGAGGAAGGCAAAACAAAAGGGGACGGGGGAGACACTGATCCGCGACGACGATGCAACCAAGACCTCAGCCTACCTCACGTGGAGCTCTGAAGCTGGAATGGTCTTTCAGAGTTGTCCCAAATGAGTGAAAGGTTGCCAGGCCTTTGCATTTCTACATCAGCCAGTCATTGGCCCGTGGGCCACCCACCGGGAAAGCGCGTAACTTTTGCGCCGCAGATCCCTGAAGCAAAGGCAATTCCCGGTGAGCTACACGGATGTCACTTGTCACGGAAGTCACAGCCCCAGAGACTTGGGGATAGGCGCATGGCTCTGAAGAGGGGATCTCAGTGGAGCACTACAGTGTCCACTATAAATGCTGTCTACCATTGCTATGATCTTAGGTCACTCTATATGCACTTTTCCTAATTTCCCTCCTCACTCATTCTCTTCTGCCTGCGTGGCCAAAAATGGTATTTAACGCTCCTGTCTTCTCCTACCACTGTTACCTGCCACCCACCGTATCTGTGCAAATCTACCTTGCTGGCTCGTTAGAGAAGAGATTTAAAAAAAAAAAATTTTTTTTTTAATGTTTATTTATTTTTGAGACAGAGAGAGACAGAGCATGAATGGGGGAGGGTCAGAGAGAGAGGGAGACACAGAATCCAAAGCAGGCTCCAGGCTCCGAGCCACCAGCCCAGAGCCCGACGCGGGGCTCGAACTCACGGACCGCGAGATCGTGACCTGAGCCGAAGTCCGACGCTTACCGGACTGAGCCACCCAGGCGCCCCAGAGAAGAGATTTTTATTTATTTACTTACTTATTTTATTTTATTTCATTTTTTTTTCTTAATGTTTATTTTTGAGAGAGAGAGAGAGAACGAGTGGGGGAGGGACAGAGAGAGAGAGAGAGAGAGAGAGAGAGAGAGAGAGGAGGCTCAGAATCTAAGCAGGTTCCAGGCTCTGAGCTGTCAGCACAGGGCCTGACCTGGGGCTTGAACTCACAAACCGTGAGATCGTGAGTTGAACCAGAGTCAGATGCTCCACCGAATGAGCCACCCAGGCGCCCCTTATTTTAAACTACTTTTTTTTTTTTTAAGTAATCTCTATGGCCAACACAGAGCTGGAACTCACAACCCCAGAGATCAAGAGTTGCATGCTCTACTGACTGAGTCAGCCAGGCCCCCCCACAGAGATTTTTAAAAGAAATCTATCTGTGATTCCCTCAACTTGAGAGTGAAGCAAGGTGGGCAACTGTCAGCCTGTGCGTTAGGATTCTCTCAGAGCATTGTGGAGATTATCTAGCATCAAGGAAAGATAGATTGAGAGTCACAGTGAATTTATTTAGAAGTAAATACCGAGTGTATTTTCTATTTGAAATGGACTCTTTTGGAAAAGGAATTAGAGCTTACTTTGTACTGGTCAAAAGAACTATACCCTTAAATGTTTTTATTCCTAGTGTCATTATTTTTTTGAGGGGAGGCAGACAGAGAGGGAATCTTTTTTTTTCTCACTTTATTGTTTTTAAATGTCCTTTTAAATGTTTCTTCATTTATTTTTGAGAGAGAGAGCGAGATTGAGCGTGAGTGTAGGGGAGGGGCAGAGAGAGAGAGAGGGAGAGAGAGAACCCCTAACAGGTTTTGCGCTGTCACTACAGAGTCCGACGTGGGGCTCCAAACCACCAACTATGAGATCGTGACCTGGGCTGAGATGAAGGGTCAGACGCCTAACCAACCGAGCCATCCAGGTCCCTATTCCTAGTATTAATTAACCTTTGACTTTAAACAAGAAAAGGATGTTGAGCCTATTTGAATTAAGCTACATTAAGACAAGTAGGTTTCCACTCCTGAGATGACAGCCTTGGTAGAGATGAGCCAGCAGGGAGTGGGCCATTGGATGGGGGCATAGGTGGTTAGGAATGGGGACTAGCAAGCAAAGGGATGGATGTGAAAGGGTTGATCCTGGTCAACAGCCGGCATTGCAGAGATGGGTGTATTCTGTCCATCCAGTTCAGGAGATGGCCTGAGACCAATCCTATTTGTCTGGCCTGTTCTAAAAAGAGTTCTAGTGAGTATAGATGAGTCATGTTCCAGAAAGAGCACTAACCCATTATCCATCACCAGATCACAACTCCCAAGTCAGAGAATGCTGAAACATGAGACAATGAGCATGTCCTGCCCTGGAATCAGGGGTGAAAAGGTGCTGGGGCTGAGCAACTGGTAACTTTTCCTTCTCGCTCCTTTGCACTTAATTCCTAACTTCATTTTTCCTCTTCAAATGTCTTGGTATAAGAGGCTGAATTCTATTGTTCCTTGCGGTTCTGACAGGAGCAATTAGAATCGGTTGCCTTTGCTTCTTCCAGCAAGGTCAGGAGGCGCCTCGACACACTCATTATTTATGGTACTGGCCAGTACAGGGCAAGTGCTAGGTGAAGTTTAGGCGGGAAGCAAAATAGGAGATAGAACACAGGGAGCCATTTAGGTTATGAGCAACCTCTTTCCCATTGAGAATCACCAAATCGCAAGGCAAAAACCAATCAGGGGGTCCACACAGGAGTGAAAATTAACATAATCTCGATAGAATATTTTCGTACAAAGAGCACACTTGTCTGAAAGTGATTCTGACAAATTATGATGCTGGTTTGCAGGCAAAAAGCTAACTGGAACCAGAGATCTGCCCTTCTCCCAGAGAGATAGGCTGCACTCAAGCTTAGCTTCCCATGGGACCTCTTCCTCTCACAGGCGACTGAGACATCCCATTGACCTTAAGGTCCCAGAGAATTCCTATAAATAGCAGGTACCCCAAATCCAGATTGCCTGGCACCAAGCTGTCCAAACAGTCCATCACCAACAAGGTTCGTCATAGGCTTGCTCTATGAGAAGGGATCTTGCCGATGGAACCCAGGCTCACCTTTCAGGTCCAACAGGGACTCCCTCTCACTAAGGCTCATTTGGCTGCTACCGGCCCAACCCCCACCTGCAGAAACCAGCACTGAGGCACAGCATGGCAGCATCCTCAAGGAGACCAGACGGCCACTTGGGCACATAATTACTTTGGATCGATTCCACGTGGGGTGTGTGTGACTACGGGGCAGGAATTCATTCTCTTCAGGACTGATTCACACTCCAGTTATGAGTTTGCCTTTCCCATCCGCAGTTCCCCCAGCAGTGCTACCGTTGAAGAGTCCATGAAATGGCCATCCATTGACATGGTATCCCATGCAGTGTTGCTTAAAACCGACGGACCGCGTTACCGCAAAGGAGCTGCGCCTGACCGTGAGAATCCGTGGTCTCGTCATATACTTCACCACTCAGAGGCAGACGGGTTGACGAAATGGCCCATCACAGGCCCAACTCCCTTTTTAGCTCTTCGTACATGTGCTGCCAGAGCGAGCACAAGCAACCTTTTAGCTTTTAGGCTGTACCCTGTGGAGTGGGGCAAGTTGGTGAGAGGCTCTTGTCACCATGAGTTACCCTGGGTGAGACCAGCCTAAGAGCAGCCCAGCTGCGGCCAGTCTAAATTGCTGACCGCTGGGGCGCCTGCCTGGCTCAGACGGTGGAGTGTGTGACTCTTGACGTTGGAGTTGTAAGTTCAGGGTCCAGAGTCCTCACCGTTGCACTATGGAAGTTCAAGCCCTACGTTGGGTGTAGAGATTACCAAAAAAAAAAGAACCAATCCTTGAATTGCTGACCTACTGTATAACGTGCAAATCAAATGGTTATTAGTTTAGACTATTATGTTTTTTGGAAAGGTGTGTTATGTGGCGATAGATTATTAACACAAATGAGGCGAAAAATATCTGCAACGGTACATAGAGGTATCTGACACAGCTGAAGAAAATACCTGCTATAACCCGAACACTTCCTCCAGCTGACATACGAGAAGTCTCGAAGGAAGATTTTCGGTAGTTCTCACCTCTCAGGAATTATTGTCGATTTTCTCTTCCCCTGGAGAAGGCAAAGCCAAAGGGAGGGGGGCCTCTCGGAAGAGCTGAGTCAGGAGGGTCTTAAAGATGTGTCACGCTGCGGCTGCTTGATTGAACGGTAGCTATTTGAGAAATTTAGGGGAGAGGCGGAGACTTTCAGCGAGAGCTGGCCACATGTCCTTGGAGTTTAGACACCAGAGTCACCACAGACACCGCTGCCTGCCTTGGGCCAGAAGAGTTCTAAAGACAGGAAGCTTGCGGGTGCAGCAGTGACGGGGTGGCCTGGCTGTTACTTAGCGTGGCAAGGATATGCACGTTTCCTTTGGATCACGTGATGGTCCCAGAATGCAAAAAAGCTTGAGCCTCCCGCTTGTGCCCTGCCAAAGGCCCTGCTGAGGGGTGAGGGGATCCTGGCAGTGAGACGTCGTGGGTATCCCATAAAGGGAGTTTATATCAAAGAACTAGGCCGTGAGGCGGGTGCTGAAGAATCACACTCACCTCCTAAGAGAGCCAGCATTTGGGTGCCGGCCACACCGAAGACACGGACAACCAAGAGAGGACTTTCAGCAACATCAAAAAGTAAGAGACCAGGGATTGAGGAGAGAGAGGCCTGACAGAGGGAAGAACGCCATATGGGCCCTAGGATGTACTATCAAATCTTCCCAGTGGGAGCCTAAGAAGAACCAAAAGCAATCAAGAGATAGAGTCAATTTGGCCATCTGCTGTGTCCGGAGAGGACAAAAGCATCTTGTGACTGTAACCTGTAAAGCAGGAAATTGGCTGTCTCCGTTCCCGCCATCTTCACGCTTGGAGGAGAAGAAACTCCTAGTTAGAAAAATGGGGAAGGAGAAGTAGAAGCCTAAGGAACAGAAAGAGGATTATACTCGCTTCTTTGACTTTAAGCCCCTCACTGGGGGCAGGACCCAACTGGGAGAGAGGACAAGACATAACTTTAAATTTTTTTTTTTTAACGTTAATTTATTTTTGAGACAGAGAGAGACAGAGCATGAACGGGGGAGGGGCAGAGAGAGAGGGAGACACAGAATCGGAAGCAGGCTCCAGGCTCTGAGCCATCAGCCCAGAGCCCGACGCGGGGCTCGAACCCACGGACCGCGAGATTGTGACCTGGCTGAAGTCGGACGCTCAACCGACTGCGCCACCCAGGCGCCCCAATAACTTTAGATCAAGTTCTGAGATTTGACTATTTTAGGGGGCCGCTCGTTCCCCACTGTCCCCCCCCCTCCCTCCGGCAACCCACCAACCTTTTTTCTAGAGGCATGGCATTTTTAGCTCAGGTATAAGACTGCTTAAAATAAGAACACACTTCTCGGTCTCCCTTGCGGGTAAATACATTAATGTGAATAAGTTCGGGCTGACAGGCTGTGACCATAAATGATGTTACCAACTTCTGGGTTGTACCCTTCAAGGAAATGGGTAGATCTTCCCCTTCCCGATGACTGGAATGTGATGCGGTGCTGAGCCACTCTGGACCAAACATGCTAGGTCAGCACCATAGGGATGGTGGAGCAAGAAGACAAAAGAAAAAGAAGAAGAAGAAGAAGAAGAAGAAGAAGAAGAAGAAGAAGAAGAAGAAAAGAAACTTCCGCTCACTCTGCGGAACAGAGCTGCTGTTAGTACTCTGCTTCTGCCGTGTAATAAGCAAAAGTCTCAGCGGCATACCACACTGCACATTTATTTCTCACTCATGGCTTTGTGAGCGGGCTCCCAAGGGCAGCTTTGTTCGGTACGAAACCCTGAACTCAAAGCAAGTTTTCTATCCGTGTTTGAACACGAGGGTGCCCACTACGTGGGGAGGGAGACAGGAGCGAACGGCTCCCTTTTGGGCCACATCCAGCTTCTAAAATGACTCTCAACACCAGAGTTGCTCTGCTGCTGGCTGTGGGTCAAGTCCAGCTCCACTCTAGTGTCTTTTTCAGATCCAGGTCAGAGGGAAAGATTGGGACTCTTAGGACACCGGCAGTTCCTTCCCATAGCAGCGGTTGGATCCAGTTTGCAGTTTTCCCCACAAGGGCAGACACAGCATCTTGAGCCCCCATCAGAGACACCAGCACCGGTAGGTGCGCTTCCCTCCTCAGTGGTCTGAATTTCAGCTCCACGCAGCCCCTTCTCTAAATATTTAAATTGTAATAATCCCAACGTCTCCCCTTGGTTGGTCCCCCTGGCTCTCAGCAGAGTGGCTGTTAGGCCACTGTAGCACAGTTGCTATCTCCGTCGTGTATTAAGCTCTCCTCTTGCATTTTCAGTTACCTAATTATCACTTTTTTATATTAAATTCTGTTAAAATAATCGGGTGGCTTGTTCCCTGACATTACCCTGATCCAATGGACTAAATCCCACGCCTGTTAAGACTGCCCTCAAAGAATTTTCTCTTTTGATGCATGTCATGATACCCTGCTCCCAGGACCTGTCACTCCTCTCGGTACCTATTTTTGTTACAGAATTCACTGTGCTGAACTGTCATCATTGTTTTTTTCTCATCCATCGCTATCCCAGGCCAATAGCTCCCTGAGGTCAGAGCACGTCTCCGTGTCTTCAGTCCCTGGCACGCAGGAAACTCTGAACATACGTTTGAATCAACGAATAAATGAATGAGAGAGAAAAAATAAAACAGGAGCAGAAGCAGTTAAGTGTATGCCATTTGGAAGGCTCACGTAGCGCCAAAATGAAAGAGAAAGTTATTTGGTAATGTGAGAAACTGGACGGCTGTGGCTTCCAGCAGCGAACGCTGCTCCGAGCACACAGCGAGCTCTCAAAACAAGAAAAAGAAAAAAGAAAAAAGAAAAAAAAAACACCACAACGGGAATCGGACAACAGGATGAAAGGGCAGCTGAGACTTTCCAAAGAATACTTGGTGACTGGGAGAGAAGGGAGAAGGAAAGGGTTGGGACTCGTGGGGACGCCAAATTGGCCGTTCAGGCTCTGGAGGGAGGACCCGGTCTTAAGGGACACCTCCCACTTCCCAATCAGTCCTGCCCAACCCTTTCCCGGGTTTCATTTCTGGTTCCTCCGCCCACCCTTTCTCCGCCCCTTGCCTCTGGGAGGAAACAGGTAAAACACGGAGAACTGGGTCTTACTTCAGGAGCCGTTCTGAGCATGCGTCTCTCCCCGTTCCGCGCAGCCGCAATAACTTCCGCTGTAACCGGTACCGCCCATTTTCGCTTTGGAGGAGCGTTTGCTCTGAGGGCAGCTGAGGCTGCCCTAATTGACCACCTTTCCTGTGGGCCCCCGCTCTCCAGGCACTGTAGGAGAAGTCTCGCGAGATCGCCTTCGGCAGTCCCCGGCGGCGCCATCTTTGTGCCTGGCGAGCGACGGCACCCGACGAGAGTCCTGAAGCCGGCGGTTCGCTTGCCAAGCTCTCGCTGAGGCCGGATCCAGGAAATACGAGGCGGGCCTCGGTGGGAGGGACGCACGGAGGGAGGAGGGAGGGAAGGAAAGGGGGCGGCGGCGGCGGCGGCGGCGGCTCTCACCAGACCGGGCCCCGCACGGCGCGCACCCGAGGGGGGTCGGGCGGGGAGGCGGCGCCAGCCCGGACCCCCCCGCGGGAGCAGGCGGCGGGCGAGAAGGCGAGGCAGCGGCAGCAGCAGACAGGGAGCAGCGGCTGCCGGGTGAGTGTCCCCAAGAAGGGCCCGGCACCTGTCCCAGTCGGGGCGTCGGGGGTGGCCCCTGGGTCGTCTCGGTGACCCAGCGCCCGGGCGCTAGGTGTGCGCTCGAATGCGGGCGTCCCGGGGGCTCGGCTCGGCCTGGGGTTGCGGCGGACACCGGGAATTGCGGGGCTGCTGGAGGTCTGCGCAGGGCCTGGCGCGCCCGCCCCAGACGCCCTGGGAGGCCGAGGAGAGAGGGAGTGGCCGGGGGCCTTGCTTGGCCTTCGCCCCCCAAGCAGAGGGGATGATGTCCTTCCTCGCCGCACCCTGGACATTGCGGAGAGTGAACGTCGGTGGACGGGCTTCAAGCCCCAGCAAGGCGTTTGCCGAGGAGGACTAATCAGCATCAAGGTTGAGTCTCTTGAGGCTATTGAGAGATGTGGGGGAAGGTTAGTAGTAATAGTAATTGTTCTAAACGGGGGGTTGCAATTGGTGGCAGGTGTGGAGTAAGGCGAAAACCTGGTGTCCGTTTTTTGTTTTGTTTTGTTTTAAAAAACAAAGATCGCACCAACAGTCCTCTGAGGTCCGACAACAGATTAGTTATTCCCGGTTGGAGTTGTGTAGTTTAGTCTTGTGTGCCAGCTCATTAAAAAGGGCGTAAGAAACAGGAATTGGGACGTTGGGATGAGGGATAAGGTGGGTTATCAAGTAGGCTGCATATAAAGTCAAAAGTTCATAAGTGTTGATAAAAAGCATTTTTGTCTTTACGGAAATTTAATTTATTTAAATTGCTTAAGAATACTTGTCACCTTTGGTCCAGACGGGTTGTCAGTTCCATGTGTTCTTCAGTGACGTTTGTCAATCCGACAATAATTTTGGCATGCGATCTATTTAGTTCTGGTTTGTGAAAGAACAAGAATGAATGAGAAAGAAGAACAATTTGACAAAGTTAGCTTCTTCTCCTCACTTTCTCATTTTAGAAGAATAAAGGGATTTATTGTTTTCTTTGCCTTCTAAACGTTTTGCAGTCGTACACCAGAACGTTTGTGGGAAGAAACAAACGTGTCAATCAAGAAAAGGCTTTTGAGATGAGAGGTTAGCTTTTAACAGTATTATTAAAGGCATCGTCACCCATGGTAAATTTTGTGATGATGTGAAGAATGCAAGCAAATCCACGTACACATTTTCAAGCAGTGTCACATAGGAAGTTTTTCAACTTTAGTCCCCTAGCCCCATTTGCTTACCACTGGCTTAATCAAAGGAAAAGACTTCCGTGAAGATAAATATTAAATATATGAGTTTCATCTTTATATTGGACAGAACAGAATAATTTATGTTCTGTCACTCTGAATTTTCTTTCACGTGTTGATTTGACACAGCCTTCTCAGTTACGTATATTTTTCATTGGCATATTCTGTGCAGCGTGTGTTGCAGCTAAGGAAGCTGGTATTTTGTATATTCAGGCACTGGGTTTGGTGGGTTACCTATAGCTCTCCTGTGCAGGTAACATTATGCCTGTTGTACATATAACCGCACTAACCTCCCGTATTCTTCAGTAATTTTCCTCAGGAGGTTATATAGCTGGAAAATTGCAGACCTAGAGCCCACATTCATGTGTGTCTGATTTTAGAATGTGGGCTTTTTCTACTATACCCTGCAGAAGTGTGTGTGCTAAGTGATAAAAATTTCATGAAATGGAAATTTTTGTTACAAAGAAACCTTTCAGTTCTGTCGGTAATCTTGAAAGATTTCAGTGCTCTTGGTTGAAGATAATCTCAAGGTTTTGGGTTTTTTTTTTTCCCTTCTTTTCAGACGTGTTCATTTTCTAGCCAGAGGTAACATTTTAACAGAAGTCTGCTGATTAGTAAGGATTCCCAGTAGCCGGTAGTGACCTATGTGAAATTCAGATGTTTTCAGTAACTTTGCCTCTAGTTTCAGCATGCCAGAATACTTCAAAGATCAAATATTTCGTTTATTCTGGTCCTGCATAGTTTTTCAAATTACATTACTAAAATAAAATACCAACTATTTCTAGGGTTTGAATTTGCTTTATCATAGCTTGGAGGTATATACACACACGCACCCACCCACCTACCTTCTCCAACAAGTGGAGTATCTGATAACAGGCGCTGTTTTTCTTCTCTTTAATTTAGTCCAGAGGTTTTGGGGGTTTTTTTGTTTGTTTTTTAAAAAAATTTTTTAATGTTTATTTTTGAGACGGAGAGAGACACAGCATGAACGGGGGAGGGGCAGAGAGAGAGGGAGACACAGAATCTGAAGCAGGCTCCAGACTCTGAGCCATCAGCCCAGAGCCCGACGCGGGGCTCGAACTCACGGACCGCGAGATCCTGACCTGAGCCGAAGTCGGACGCTTAACCGACTGAGCCACCCAGGCGCCCCAGTCCAGAGGTTTTGGATCCACTTTGTCGTTTGCAGAAAATGTGGCAGCTATTCTGGGATCCAGTATGATCTTCTGTGGGGCTAAGGGGTGAAAAACCTTCCCGGTTCCCAAGCAGTATCTGAGATGTCGGTGAAACAGCAGGAACATCTTGCCAGTGCATGGCCGATGGTCATTTTTGTCCTCTGATGGTCTCTGTTCTTGCATCTTTGATGTGCTGCTGAGTTTGCCTCCTGGCCATTATCTCTGCTCAGGAGAGATTTCAACTGGAAGGGGAGCAGCTAAAATAACACGGGGGAAGGAGGATGCGAAGTGTCTGGCACTCATCCTCCAGCAGGTCATTTCGTTAGGTTTACCTCTTAATTATCCCTGGTGGGGAGTCGTGGGAATTTGATTATGGAGTTTGGGATTTACGGGGCCGTCCTTTAAGAAGTAACTTGTTTGGGGGGACCTGCGGTTAAGTAGCCTTGTCTGATGGAAACGTGGGCATTAGAGGCTGGTGGTAGAGTCTGAAGTCCTGTGCTCCTCAGGATGCATCTGTGTGTATGGGTTTGGAGCTTTGCTTGAAATAGTAACTTTCAGTCCTGCCAGGCAGTGTTTGGTCTGAATGAGCAAGTTTTTCATTATAGTTATACTCCCAAGAAAGAGTTAACTATCCTTCCTTATTTGTGAAGGTAATTACTCATGATATTTGGGCTATTGGGGTGAAAAAATTGACAAATGATAAAGTAACTGAATGCTCACTCAGTAAACAAAAAAGCTTTTTCTGAAATGATTTATAGTGCCACTGTACAAAAAAAAAAAGCACCAGGAAATTATCTCATATGTATTTCGAAGTATATTTTCATATCTTCCACATAATAAACCTCAATCTATTACTATGGCCACAAATACTTGTTTATTTAAAAGTGAAATGGACCTGATGAAATACTGGAAACTGTCAAAATGAATTAATCCTAAATATTTGAGAACGGTGATTATAGTTTAATTCGTTGGCAATTCTATTGACTTATTTGGCCCTCCTCCACCATCCCACTTCCTGTGCCAAATTTCCCTAGGTTCCTTCCTCTCTTTTTACTACTAGTTGTTCCTGCTGGTACCTGGGAGCCCTTAGCCCCCTTGGTTCTAATTGTCCCTGAAGTCGTTGGCAGAGTGCATGCTGACAAGGAGGAAAACAAAACTCCCCTAGGTCCACTCCCCTTCTCCGAATCCCTGTGCTCTATGGGATCAAGAAGGACCTGGACAAGACCCCTTAGCGAACCTCCTCCATCCTTTATTGAAAAGGAGAGTGAGAGTAGCCAGAGTGAGAGGGGCAGTGTCAAGATCTTTGCCACCGTTTCTCTTTTTCTTTTCCTTCCCTCTCTTAAGCATGAAGAAGGAAGGTTTGTGAAAGCTCATCTGCTCCAGGAGTGGGCCCTGCTCTCTTGTCCTCTTCTGTCACCCACCCTGACCCTCACACTTTTCTCTTGCCCCTTTTTGCTGCCATCCCGCCCTTCATCCTGCTCTCCCGAGTAGGTCCTCCCTTCCATATCCCAGGATCTCCTCCCGCCGCAGCTCTGCCTTTTTGTCCTAACTCGGAAGCCTCGTGCACTGCCAACTGCCATCTTCCCTGCCTTTTCTCCTGCTCTGCCTTGATTGTGGAAGCCTGGGCCTGTGGTCCTGGGGCGGGGGGGTGAAGAATTGGTTGCTACTGGAGGGCTGAGTGGGGCAGGAGTAGTTGGTTTTATTCTAAAGGCGATTGCAAAATGAGTTTTCCCAGAGAAGCGTTGCCCGTGCAGGTTTGGTATTTTATTATACTTCGGTAACCTTATGGGTGTTTTAGTTTTTGTGGACTGGTTTGGAATCCTGCCACAAAGACCTTTGTTTGCTGGGAAGTCAAGTTCTGAGATTCAAGTAGATGATTTAGGAAATCCGTGTGTGCTCTAGAAGTTGTTGGGGGTTGCGTGCTTTTTGTTAATTACTCAGTGGGATGGTATGGAGCACACCTTTTCGCTGTCCACATTAGATGTGTTGTGCAGATCAGGTGGCTCTTCTGGGAGATAAACAGATAGCCTTTTTAGATGTTCAATGAAGCAGTTTTGAATTCAAGCACATGTTTTGAAATACAGTTGTTCAGTCTATCCCAGGTTAATATTTGTTCTCAAAGCAGATGTTACAGTGTTGTGGAAAGAACAGAGTTTTGCTTTGTCATAAAAGCCGTATCTTGTTCCCACTATCTCTTGTTGCTGTTTTGAAACTTTTCAAGGGTATTTGAACTGTAGCAGTTATTTTAGACCCGTTTACTTAATGGTAAACCGGGACTGTGTTTGTTTTACCTGAAGGTTTTAAAATAAAGTTTTATTAGTCTGTTGTTGGAGTTCCATGCCGTTACCACTGTTTGCAGTGTTCGGACAAGTGAGGGATTTCGAAGTGTTAAAAGCAAAGCAGAATACATTTTAAATTTGTTCTGTATAAATGTGTTCAGTCTTGGCTTGGTTGAAAGATGTATTTCTACTGAAAGGCAAGATAGGTCTCTTTCTCTCTCTCTCTCTTTTTTTTAAATCTCCAAATCACTCTTGTTTTAAAAATGGAGTAAGCACCCTTTATTTCAGAGTTTGCCAGATTATTTAATTATACCCAGAGCGCAGTGGTTAAAAACATCTCTGGGGTAAAATGCTCGAATGTTCAAATCTTACTTTTGACACTAGCTCTGTGATCTTAGGCAAGTTGCTTAATCACTGACCTGTTTCCTCATTTTTGAAATTGGGGTAGTGTAATATTTACCTCACAGGGTTTTTGTGAGGATGAAATGAGCCAGACAGAGGATGTATCGTGCATATTTACAACATAACTAGCAATGGTAAAGACTCAAGAAGAGTCAGTTTTTCGTAGTACACGGTCATCCTCATTGTCGCTACTGCTATTACTAACTTCTGAGGTGAGACCCCTTCTGTGCTGGATGTGTGTGTCTGTGTGTGTGTGTGAGTGAGGGAGAGGGAGAGAGAGAGAAAGAAAACATTTGTGTATTTGGTAGTAATTTTTAAAAATTATTTATAAAGTTAAAAAAATTTTTTTTAATGTTCATTTATTTTTGAGAGAGAGAGACAGTGTGAGCAGGGGAGGGGCAGAGAGAGAGGGAGACGGAATCGGAAGCGGGCTCCGGGCTCGGAGCTGTCAGCACGGAGCTGACGCGGGGCTCGAACTCACAAACCATGAGATCATGACCTGAGCCAAGGCCGGACGCCCAACAGACTGAGCCACCCAGGCGCCCTTTATTTGTTTCTTTTAGTGGGAGAGAGAGCGCGTGAGTATGGGAGAAGGGCAGAGGCAGAGAGAGAGAGAATCTTAAGCAGGCTCCATGCTCAGTGTGCAGCCTGACGCAGCTCTGGATCCCCTGTCCCTGGGGTCCCATGAGACTTGAGCTGAAGTCAAGAGTCGGATGCTCAACCAACTGAGCCACCCAGGCGCCCCTGGGTAGTCCTTTTTAGCGCAAAGCTGATGGAGGGGGGCGGGGAGAGCAGCATATTAACTGCTGGATACATCCAAAATTGGCTGTAGTGTAGGAAATGCGTAAAATATTGAGCTAATTTCTTTCAGTAACACCATTCCTATTATGTTAAGTATAAGAAACTGTGCCGCCTTGATATATGAGCAAAACTGGATTGTGTGAGTAACTGCAGTGTCTTTTATTAAAATTCATTTAATTATCTCGGCATCTATAAGGCCAAATTCTGTGTGGAGGGAGCCTGTTTCTAAATGGTCCATTTATAGGACTATTTTTTTGCAATTCATCACCATTTTCTCACAGAGATAATGTCACGTAAGGCCTTCAGATTCCCAGGCCAGTCCCACATATCTGAATTTGAAGACTGATAGTGGTATACAAACTAACTTCTTTGTATAACAGTGTCTCAACAAGAGTCTGCATCGAGTGCAGGAGGTATTGTAAGATTATGAATACAATCTTGAAGATGGGATGGGGGAGTCACATTCCTTCAGGATCCTAGCAAGGACTCCCAAGTCGTGGGCAGAGGGCTTGCTTCTCTAGTGGATGCAGAGGACGGGGTGAGTAGTGGGACCTAGTCTCTAGAAGGCCGAACTTTTTTCCTGGTGTGGGTCTTCAAAAGGCTGCTTAGTATAGCGGTTGCCCTCAAACCTCTGTTCCTTCACTTACAGAACTTCTCTCATCTGTAGATTGTACTTATTAGTACTGTACTGCCTACCTTATAGGTTCTTGGGAGGGTTCGGCGTGGTAATATATATAAAGCACTTAAAATACCAGCTAGCCCATAGGCCAGTGCACAAGTAATGTTACACGTATATTTATTATTAAGTGTTACTGTGTTACAGCCTCTAAAATACCCCTCTCTGCTTGGCTGTCCACTGCCTCTGTCTTCTATACTTAAATAGTATTGTTCCCCCTTTCCACCGAGAAATGGTTTCATAGCTTTTCATTTTCATACCTGCCTAACGTAAGCATCTTTTTTTTTCTTTGAAGCTTTTCCAGGCTTTATCTAGTAATATTGGAAAAATAGGTAACACTTTTTTAAAAAGTCTTTTTTCATAAATGTGCCCATCTCACCTGTTTAGGCCTTGTGAAGATACTGACTGGACATTTTGATTGTTTTAGAATTGATGTAAAATGTCTCAACTTTTAGTAGTTTTTGCTGTCAAAATTTTCTTTTTCAGTAAGCTTTTTATTTTGAAATAACTTTAGATTTGCGGAAAAGTTGCAAAGACGGTACAGAGTTTCCATATACCCTTCACCCAGGTATACGGAATCATGGTATATTTGTCAAAACTAAAGACATTAACATTGGTACATTTCTATCAACTAAACTGCAATTTTATTTGATTTCATTAGCTTTTCCAGTAATGTCCTTCTTCTGTGCCAGGATCCAATCCAGGATACCATGTTGCATTAGTTGTTAAGTCATTAGAAATTTTTTTTTTTTAATGTTTATTTTTGAGAGAGAGAACCCACGAACTGCGAGATACGACCTGAACCGAAGCCGGAAGCTCAACCGACTGAGCCACCCAGGCTCCCCAATTGTTAAGTGATTTTTTTTTTCTTTTTCTTTTTTTTTTTTTTTTTTTACATTTATTTATTTTTCAAGAGACATAGAGAGACAGAGCCACCCAGGCACCCCTGTTAAGTCACTTTTAATGTTTGTATTTATATCATTAAGACCTCCCATTTCTTCAGTGAATAAGTGTCTGTGGCCCTAAAACCAGGTTGTGTATTAAGTTTTCTGCAGATCTTCGGAAGGCCAGGCGTTTCCCTGGGGATTGCAAGTGTAGGGATACATCTTGGTGCTGAACTTTATAGTTTGAAATAAAAAGAGAGTGTCCTATGATAGTGAAAAGAATGCTATGGAGATAGAGTGGAGACCAAAGCATGTATAGAATTTAAAAATATGTTTTTACAGGACTAAATGGGTTGTTGTATGCATACACTTTTGATGGAGTTAGCTTCACAATGACAAGCCATTCTTTTCCAGCTGATAAAGTTGGGGTGCCTCGGTGGTTCATTTGGTTCAGCGTCCAACTCTTGAATTTGGCTCATCATCCCAAGGTGGTAGGATCGAACCCCATGTCAGGATCCTGGTTGAAATTCTCTCTCTCTCTCTCTCTCTCTCTCTCTCTCTCTTTCTCTTTCTCTTTCTCTTTCTCTCTCTCTTTCTTTCTCTATTTCTCTGCCCCTCCCTGCTCATGTTCTCTCTCTCTCTGTAAAATAAAAAAAATTTAAAAATGTTAAAGTTACATAGAAAGCATACTTTCTTCATATTGGATATAGAAGGTAACTGGAATGAATTGTAGAAGTTAATTTTTTAAAACTGATTTAATAAGAAAATTAATATTAAGTTAGTACAAAAATTTATTGTCACAGATTTAGCACTTTTTTTTTTTTTTTCCACTGTGTACGGATTTCAGGTTATGATCATTATTGGTTCTTTTGGTCTTTTTCAGGGACACTTTATGCTATAGGTGCCATTGTCATTCTAAATGACGACGCATGCCACACAGAGTTATTTCGTGTAAACAGAAAGTTATCGGTTGGTTGCACATCGTGAACTTTACTTTTAAAAAGTCTTATCTTTTCTGCTCCAGAAATAGCTTTTGGCTATAAGTCTTGGATGGCACAGAAATTAATTTTGAGTTGGTAACACTTGGCTGAAAATGTTTAAATTGAATATAGCCTTATTGAGGGACACTGCCAGTAAACAAATTCTCTTGCTGGGTGGCAGTCCTCTAGAACTTAAATTGGGAGAGTGATGAACTTAATTAAATAACTTTGTTTTTACTTAGGGAGAGCTGTTTCTGACCTTGGACAAATCGCCCGACTCAAAGGAGTTTGTTTTCTTCATTTATAAAATTAGATTTGACTATAGGTGTGAGTCTGTTAGTTGATTTCTAACATTTCAAAGACCTTCTTACTTAATAAAAATATCAAGTGGCTTGTCTTAGATCTGTATGAACCAATACTACTCACTAAGTCTAGATACAAATCAATTTACCTTTTTGGATTGGAGTAGTATCAAACCAATTTTACTGTAAGTTTGAGAGTTCCTAGCTGGTTTGGCACCTCTGTGAATACTTTTTGCTAGTTAGCATGTTGTCTGATACCTGCTTTTGAAGTTCTTGTTAGTTATTTGATTTCTTTGCCCTGAAGCAGTGAACTTCAGACTTTTTTACTCCCCCATCCTTTAACAGATTTTGAAAAATAAGTACTCCTTCATACTTAAAAAAGAACTTATTAAAAGTTCACTAAATGTGCAGAAAGCATATGTCAGTGGTAAACAGCTCAGTGAATTTTTACCAAGCACACTTTTGTCCCAGATCAAGAAAGTGAACATTATCAGTCATGTAGAAGCTCCTCTGTGTGCCTGTCTGATCACTTACTACCCCACACCCCCAGTCATTTCCCTGACCTTTTTTTTTTTTTTTTAAATAACCGGAAGTTTGTACCTTTTACTTTCCTTCACCATTTTCCTGACATTTAACATCATATAGTTTTGCCTACTTTTGTGCTTCATATAAATGGAATCCTAGTATACTCTTGGGCAACATTATGAATGTGGGACTTATTTATATATTGTGTATAGTTGTGTACTGTATCAGAGAGTGTGATAAGATTGGTTTTATTTCTTCTTTAAACTTATGATAGAACTGAGTCCTGAAGCCATTTAGACCTAGAGTTTGCTTTGTCAGAAAGGTTTTAAGTACAGATTGAATTTTTAAAGTAGTAGTAGTATACTTCAGGGTTTTTTTGTTTTTTTGTTTTTTTTTAATTGAGGTATAAACATAACCTATAACATACCAGTTATTTATTTATTTAAAAAAGTTAATGTTTACTTTGGAGAGAGAGAGAGACAGAGACAGAGACATTGCATGAGTGGGGGAGGTGCAGAGAGAGGGAGACCTAGAATCCGAAGCAGGCTCCAGGCTCTGAGCTGTCAGCTGAGAGCCCAGTGTGGGGCTTGAACTCACGAACCCTGAGAACATGACCTGCGCCAAAGTCAGACGCTTAACCGACTGAGCCATCCAGGCGCCCCGTATAACATACCAGTTTAGTTCCAGGCCCACAACACAATGATTCCATATTTGTATATATTGCAAAATGTTCACCACAATAAGTTTAGCTAACATCTGTCACCGTACATAGTTATTACTCTAATTTTTTTTCTTTTGATGAAGACTTTTTTTCAAAACTCTTTATTTATTTTTGAGAGAGAGAGACTGACTGAGGCCACAGGTAGGGGAGGTGCAGAGTGAGAGGGAGACACGGAATCTGAAGCAGGCTCCAGGCTCCGAGCTGTCAGCACAGAGCCAGATGCGGGGCTCAAACCCACAAACCATGAGATAATGACCCGAATTGAAGTGGACATTGTAACTCACTGAGCCACCCAGGTGCTCCACTTTTGATGAAGACTTTTCAGATTTACAGTCTTAGTAACTTTCACGTGTACACTACTGTATTATTAACTATCGTTGCCATGATGTACATTACATCCCCACGACTCATTTATTTTATAACTGGAATTTTGTACCTTTAACCTCCTTCATCCATTTGCCTACCTCTACTTGCTGTATGTGGCAGCCTCTATTCTAATCTGTTCTCTGTATCACTGAGTTTTGTTTTTTTTTTTAAGATTTTACATATAAGTGAGATCATATGGTATTTTACTTTCTTTCTTGGCTATTGTAAATAATGCTGCAGTGAATACAGGAGTTAGTGTTTTTTCTATTTTTGGGTAAATACCCAGAAGTGGAATTGCTGGATCATATGATAGTTCTATTTTTAAGTTATTGAGAAACCTCCAACCTCTTTTCCATAGTGGCTGCTCCATTTGCATTCCCACCAACAGTAGATAGGGTTCCATTTTCTCCACATCCTTGCCAGCACTTGTTATTTTTTGGGTTTTTTTTTTTGATATTAGCCATTCTTTTTTTATTTTTTAATGTTTATTTATTCAGTATTTATTTTGAAAAAAATTTTTTTAACATTTATTTATTTTTGAGAGTGAGAGAGACAGCCTGAGCGGGGGAGGGTCAGAGAGAGGGAGACACAGAATCTGAAGCAGGCTCCGGGCTCTGAGCTGTCAGCGCAGAGCCCGACGCAGGGCTTGAACTCAGGAACCGTGAGATCATGACCTGAGTCAAAGTCAGATGCCCAACCGACTGAGCCACCCAGGCGCCTCTATTTAGTATTTATTTTGAAAAAGAAAGAGAGAGAGAGAGAGAGAGAGAGAGAGAGAGAGAGAGAGAGAGAATCCCAAGCAGGCTCTGCGCTGTCAGCACCCAGAGCCTGACATGGGACTTGATCTCATGAACCACAAGATCATCACCTGAGCCAAAATCAAGAGTTGGATGCTTAACCAACTGAGCCACCCAGACACCCCAACATTAGGCATTGTGACAGGTGTGAGATATTATCTCATTGTGGGTTTTTTTTTCCATTTTTTTCTTTTTTTGAAGTAACCTCTGTGCCCAATGTGGGTATCAAACTCATGACCCTGAGATCAAGAGCCATGTGCTCTACCAACTGAGCCAACTTGGTACTCCTCATTGTGCTTTTGATTTGCATTTCCTTGATCATTAGTGATGTTGAGCATCTTTTCATGTAGCTTTTGGCCATCTGCATGCCTTGTTTAGAAAACTGACTATTCAGAACTTCTGCCCATTTTTAAATTAGGTTGTTTGTTTTTTTACTGTTGAGTTGTAGGAGTTCTTCTCAGAGATCTGATTTGCAAATATTTTCTCCCTTTCAGTAGGTTGTCTTTTCATTTTTGTTGATGATTTCCTTTGCTCTGCAGCAGCCTTTTAGTTAGGTGTAGTCCCGCTTGTTTGCTTTGCTTTTTGTTGCCTTTGCTTTTGGAGCCAGATTGAGAAAAATCATCACCAAGACTGATGTCAAGCTTATTACTGCCTATGTTCTCTTCTAGAAGTTTTATGGTTTTGTGTGTTATATGTTCAAGTCTTTAATCGATTTTGAGTTCATTTTTGCATATGGGGTAAGATAGTGATCCAGTTTCATTCTTTGCCTGTAGCTGTCCAGTTTTCCTGACAGACGTTATATTTTTAAAATTTTTTTAAAAGTGTTTATTTTTGAGAGAGAGAGAGAGAGAGAGAGAGAGAGAGAGACAGAGACAGAGCATGAGCGGGGGAGGGACAGAGAGAGACAGAGACACAGAATGTGAAGCAGTCTCCAGGCTCTGAGCTGTTAGCGCAGAGCCCGACGTGGAGCTCAAACTCACTAACCGTGGGATCATGACCTGAGCTGAAGTTGGACACTTAACTGACTGAGCCACCCAGGTGCCCCATTCTTTTTTCTTTTCTTAATTTTTTTTTTTCATATTTGTTTATTTTTGAGAGAGAGAGACAGAGTGTGAGTGGGGAAGGGGCAGAGAGAGGGAGACAGAATCTGAAGCAACCTGCCAAGAGATTATCAAAGAGACTCTCCTTCCTTCCCTGTGTGTTCTTGGCTCCCTTGTCATAAATTAATTGACCATATATGCTTCAGTTTATTTCTCAGCTGTCTATTCTGTTCTCTTGGTCTGTGTGTTTGTTTTTATGCCAATACCATACGGTTTTGGTGATTATAGCTTTGTAATATAGCTTGAAATCCTGGAGTTTGATGCCTTCAGCCTTGTTCCTTTTTCTCAAGATTGCTTTGGCCATTTTGGGGTCCTTTTGAGGTCAGTCCTACACATTTTAGGATTGTTCTATTTGTATGAAAACTGCCATTGGTATTTTGATAGGGATTGCATTGACTCTGTAGATTGCTTTGGATGGTTATGGACATTTTCACAATATTCTTCCGATCTATGAGCGTGGAAGATCTTCCCGTTTATTTGTGTCTTCCCTTTCTTTCATCAGTGTCTTACAGTTTTCAGTGTACAGGCAGGTCTTTCACCTCTTTAAATTTTTTCCTACATATTTTATTCTTTTTGATGTAATTGTAAATCGGATTGTTTTCTTAATTTCTCTTATAGTTTGTTATTAGTTAATAGAAATGCAACAGATTTCCGTGTATTGATTTTGTTTTCTGCAAGTACTGAATTCGTTCGTTAGTTCTAACAGTTTTTTGGTGGAGTCTTTAGGGTTTTCTCCATATAATATCGTGTCATCTGCAGATAGTGACAAGTTTTTACTTTTTCCTTAACAATTTGAATGCTTTTTATTTTTTTCTTGCTTAATTGCTCTGCTAAGATTTCTGATACTATGTTGAATCAAAGTGGTGAGGGTGGGCATCTTGTGTTGTTCCTGATCTTAGAGGAGAAGCTTTGAGCTATTTACCGTTGGAGTATGATATTAGCTGAGAGCTTGTCATACATGTCCTTTGTTATATTGAGGTGTGTTCCCTTTATACCCACTTTGTTCAGAGTTTTTATCATAAAAGGATGTTAAATTTTTTTTTTTGCACCTATTGGGATGATTATATGATTTTTATCCTTTATTTTCTTAATGTGATATATAACGTTGGTTTATTTGCATTCTTGTGTGCCTGGAATAAATCCCATTGATTCTGGTGTATGGTCTTTTTCACGTATTGTTGAATTTGGTTTGTTAATATTTTGTTGAGGATTTTGCATCTATGTTCATCAATGATACTGGCTTATAGTTTTATTCAGTTGTGGTGTCCTTGTCTAGTTTTGGTATCAGAATAATGCTGGCCTTGTAAATGAGTCTGGAAGTGTTCTATTTTTGGGGGGAAGAGTTTGAGAATGATTGGTGTTCTTTGAATGGTAGAATTCGCTAGTGTCACTGTCCTGGCGTTTTGCTCATTGGGAGGTTTTTGATTATCAATTCAATCTTCCTAGTAATTGTTCCACTTATTCTTTCATGATTCAGTCTGACAAGGTTGCATGTTTCTAGGAATTTATCCATTTCGTCTAGGTTTTTCAGGTTGTTTGCATGTAATTGTTCATTGTAGTCTCTTATGATCCTTTGTATTTCTGTGGTATCTGTTGTAATGTATTCTTTGATTTCTATTTTTATGTATTTGAGCCCTCTTTTTGTTGTTGAGTCTAGCTAACGGTTCTCTATTTTTTTTCGCAGAACCAGCTCTTAGTTTTATTGATCTTTACTGTTGTTTCTTTTGTCTTTATTTCATGTGTTTCTGGTTTGTTCTTTGTTATCCTTCATTGTCCTGAGTCTGCACTTGCCCTCACCCTGTCCCAGTTCCTTGAGATATGTTAAGCTGTTTGAGAGCTTCCTTTTTTCTTTTCTTTTCTTTTCTTTTCTTTTCTTTTCTTTTCTTTTCTTTTCTTTTCTTTTCCTTTTCTTTTCTTTTCTTTTCTTTTCTATTCTTTTTTCTTTTCCTTTCCTTTCTTTTCTTTTGTTTTCTTTTCTCTTTTTTAAAAATATATATAGGTATTTGTTGCTTTGAACTTTTCTGTTAGAACTGCTTTTGCTGCATTGCATAAATCTTGGTATATTGTATTTTACATTTTCATTTGACTCGGTACTTTTTTAAAAAGTTTTTATTTAAATTCTAGTTAACATACACTGTAGTATTAATTTCAGGTGTACAATATAGGTCACTGCTTCCATGCGTCACCTGATGCTCATCACAAGTGCCCTGCTTAATCCCCACCACCAATTTCACCCATCCTTCCATCCACCTCCCCTCTGGTAATCATCAGTTTGTTCTCTATAATTAAGAGTCTGTTTCTTGGTTTGCCTCTCTCTCTTCTTTTTTTTCCTTTGCTCATTTGTTTCTTAAATTCCACATGAGTGAAATCATAAGCTGTTTGTCTTTCTCTGATTTATTTAGCTTAGCATAATATTCTCTAGCTCCACCCATGTCGTTGCAAATGGCAAGATTTCATTCTTTTTTTTTTTTTTTTTTTTTTTATGGCTGAGTAATATTTCATTATATATTCCAGGAACTTCCATACTATTTTCCAGGGTGGCTGTCTGGTTTCCATTCCCACCAACAGTGCAAGAGGGTTCCCCTTTCTTTTCATTCTTGCCAACACCTGTTGTTTCTTGTATTGTTGAGTTTAGCCATTCTGACAGGTGTGAAGTGATACGTCATTGTAGTTTTAATTTGCATTTCTCTGATGATCAGTCATGTTGAGCATCTTTTCATGTGTCTTTTGACATCTGTATGTCTACTTTGGAAAAATGTGTATTCGTGTCTTCTGCCTGTTTTTTAATTGGATTATTCGTTTTTGAGGGTTTTTTTTTTTTTTTTAATGTTTGAGAGAGAGTGCGAGACTGAGCATGAGCAGGGGAGGGGGCAGAGAGAGGGGGAGAGAGAAAATCCCAAGCAGGCTCTGTGCATTCAGTTCAGAGCCCAGCACGGGGCTCCATCCCAGGACCTGTGAGATTATGACCTGAGCTGAGATTAAGAGTCAGACAATCAACTGACTGAGCCACCCAGTTGCCCCTTGAGTATTGAGGGTTTTTTTGTTTTTGTTTTTTCAGTTTATTTTGAGAGAGCACATGCATCTGGGTGAAGGGCAGAGAGAGAGAGAATCCCAAGCAGGCTCCGCACCACCAGTGCAGAGCCTGAAATGGGGCTCAAACCCTCAGACCGTGAGATCATGACCTGAGCTGAAACCAAGAGTTGGACATTTAACCAACCGAGCCACCCAAGTGTTCCAGATGTTGAGTTTTATAAGTTATATTTTGGATACTAACCCTTTATCAGGTACATCATTTGCAAATGTTTTCTCCCATTCAGTAGGTTGCCTTTTAGTTTTATTGTTTTCTTTGCTGTGCAGAAGTTTTTGTTTTGATACAGTCACCAGAATTGTCTTTGGCTTTTGTTTCCCTTCCTCAGACATATCTAGAAAGAAGTTAACTGTGGCTGATGTCAAAGAAGTTACTGCTTGTGTTCTTTTCTAGGATTTTTGTTGTTTCAGGTCTCATGTTTAGGTTTTTTATCCATTTTGAATTCATTTTTGTGTATGGTGTCAGAAAGTGGTCTAGTTTCATTCTTCTGCCTGTTGCTGTCCACTTTTCCCACCACCATTTGTTGGAGAGACTGTCTTATTCCCATTGGGTATTCTTTCTTGTTTTGTTGAAGACTAATTGTATAATTGGGGGTTCATTTCTGGGTTTTCTATTCTGTTACATGGATCTATGTGTCTGTTTTGTGTCAGTACCATACTGACTTGACTACAGCTTTGTAATACAGCTTGAAGTCCGGAGTTGTGACGCCTCTAGCTTTGCTTTGCTTTTTGAACATTGCTTTGGCAATTTGGGGTCTTTTGTGATTCCATACAAATTTTAGGGTGGGTTGTTCTAGCTCTGTGAAAAATGCTGGTGGTAATTTTGGTAGGGATTGCATTAAATGTGTAGATAGCTGTCTCATGGTATTTTTTTTTTCTCTTTTGAGTTCTTTGTTGACACATTACTTCAGTATTTGTGAATTTGCTGTTTTTGTTATTGCAGTTGGTTTCTAGTTTCATACAATTGTAGTTGGGAAAAGATGCTGAATATGGCTTTATTTCTTCTTATAACCATTTGGTAAATCTCATATTTATTAAAATTTGTTTTAGCTGAAGGTCCAAATGTATTGGCATTACGGTTATTCTCTTTTATCATTTAATGTGTACGGATGGCTTAGTGATAAAACTCCCTTTTATTTTTTATTTTTTTTAAATAGATTTGAGCGTACAATGTAGTGGTTTTTAATACATTCACACAGTTGTCCACCATTATCATAAGCAATTTTAGAACATTAGCATTCATTCCCTATTATCTCCCAGCCCCTTCCCTCCTCATCAGTCCTAGGTAATTACAAATCTTTTTTGCCCCCTATAGATTTGTTTCTTCTGAAATCTTCATATAAGTGGACTCATACAATATGTGCTACTTTGTGACCGGCTTCTTTCACTGAGCATAATGCTAAGTTTCATCTGTATTGTAGCATGTGTCAGTTTTATATTTTTATTGCGAGAAAATAGTACACTGGGTGGATATATCATTTTATTCATTCATCAGTTGATGGACATTTGGGTGGTTTTTACTTTTTGGCCATCATGAATAATGCTGTTATGAACATTCATGTACAAGTTTTTGTCCAAATGTATATTTTCATCTCTCGGGTATTTTTCATTCTTAGTACTGAGTAAGTGTATCTTTTCCTGCTTTTTAAAAATAATTTGCATGGGGAGGTTTAGCAATTAATAGTAATTTTCCCCCAAAAAACCACTATATTTTATTAATATTTGCTTTTATGTGCACTATTTCCTTTTACTTCTTTAGGGTTTATTTTGCTTTTCTTACTGCTTAACAGTGGTAGTTAGGTATTAATTCGCAACCTCATTTCCAACACAGGGATTTAAAACTATCATTTCATGTTCAAGTATTGCTCTACCTGAATCCCATAATTTTTGATAGGTAATATTTTCATTATTTCACATCATTTTCTAATTTCCATTGCAGTTTCTTCTTTGATCAGTGAGTTATTGAAAACTGTACTTCTTGGACCGTATGGGTGGCTCAGTCAGTTAAGCATCTGACCCTTGATTTCAGCTCAGGTCATGATTTCACAGTTTGTGAGATCAAGCCCTGTGTTGGGTTCTGTGCTGTCAGCGCAGAGCCTGCTTGCAATTCTGTTTTTTTCTCTCTCTACCCCTTCCCCACATGCGTTCTCTCTCTCAAAATAAATAAATATTTTTTAAAAATATTTCTTAAATTCTAGTAATAATGAGAATTTTCTAAGTATCCATATTTTGTAATTGGTTTCTGGCTTTATCACATTTTCCTTAGATAACTTCTTTTTTTTTTTTTTTTTTTAACGTTTATTTATTTTTGAGACAGAGAGAGACAGAGCATGAACGTGGGAGGGTCAGAGAGAGGGAGACACAGAATCAGAAACAGGCTCCATGCTCCGAGCTGTCAGCACAGAGCCCGACGCGGGGCTCGAACTCACGGACCGGGAGATCATGACCCGAGCCGAAGTCGGCCGCCTAACCGACTGAGCCACCCAGGCGCCCCTAGATAACTTCTGTTGAATGATTTTAGTCTGAGTTTTCTAAAGCTTTTATGGTCATCGTGGTCATTTTCTGTAAATATGTAAGTGCTTGACAAGCATACATTCTGCAGCTCTTAGATTATGTGCACCTTGGTGAAGTTTGCTAGTTGTGTTGATCTGTATCAGTACAGATTTTTTGTCCTTATTCTTTTAACTACTGAGAGATCTTTAAATCTCCCACTATGATAGTGACCTATGTCTATTTCTCCTAGTAATTCTATTTTACCTGTATATATAATTTGAGACCATGTTATCAATTGCATACAAATTTAGTTTGTACTTTTGCTCTGGTGAATTAAACATTTTATCATTTAAAAAAAATTTTTTTTTAACATTTATTTATTTTTGAGACACAGAGAGACACAGCATGAGCAGGGAAGGGGCAGAGAGAGAGGGAGACACAGAAGCGGAAGCAGGCTCCAGGCTCCGAGCTGTCAGCACAGAGCCCGACGCGGGGCTCGAACTCACGAACTGTGAGATCGTGACCTGAGCTGAAGTTGGACGCTTAACCGACTGAGCCACCCAGGCGCCCCAACACTTTATCATTTTTGAAGTGACTCTTTTAACTATAGGGATGCTTTTTCTTTGATGTCTGTTTGGTGTCTGAAACTAATTTAGCTGTTCCATCTTTATTGTGGCTCATGTTTGCATGATGTATTTTTCTTTCCTTTTCCTTTTAATCTTTTTGTGTTATATTTTAGATGACTCTTGAAAACAACCTCTATTTGTAGGGATTTTTTTAAATCCAGTCTGATAATCTTTATTTCTTTTCTTTTTTTTTTTTGAACATTTAATTGATTCACATTTAATATGATTACTGTTATTTTGAGATTACTTCTAGCATTTCTGAACATTCCAGTTTACCTGTTCTGTATTTCTTTTCTCTTCTGTTATTTTTGTATCAGTTTTTCCATTATTGGTTCAAATACCACATATTTATTTTAATTCTTTTTGTGATTACCCCAGCATGTACAGCATGTGTATTTGATTTATCAAAGTCTAGTGTTAAGTGATACTTTCACTTTCCTCTTGGTTGAAGCAAGAACATTAAAACTCCTTAGTTCCATTTAACCACCTCCTGACATACATGCTTTGTCCTGTAATTTCATTTTCTGTAAATTTTTTTTTTACAAAAGGCATACATATTTAATATACATAATGAGTTTGGAGTTAAGTTTCTATGTGCATTTTAAACTCCACAAGACAGTATTTTATACAGTGTTCCATTAGATTTTAAACCCATTTCCTTAACAGTTCCATGGTTCTTCATTCTTTTCTGCATCTCTGAGCTTCCAATTTGGATCAGTTTTCTTTTGCTTTGTGATTTCTGAGTGGGGTTTGCTGGAAGTGAACTTTGTTTTTATTTGAGAATATACTTCGTTTCCATTTCTTTAATGTTTATTTGTTTTGATGGGGGGCGGGGTGGTGCAGAGAGAGAAAGAGCAAGAATCCCCACGAGGCTCTGCACAGTCAGCACAGGGCCTGATGCAGGGCTGGAACCCACACACTGTGAGATCATGACTGGAGCCGAAATCAAGAGTTGAACACAACGGACTGAGCCACCTAGGAGCCCCTTCATTTCCATTTTTGGTGGATATTTTCTCTGCCCTGGAATACTAGGTTGGCAGTTTTTCTTTCTGCTCCTTACAGATTGTTTTATTAGCTTTGATTTATATTGTTGCAAACTAAGCTATCTTGGGGTGCCTGGGTGGCTCAGTTGGTTAAGCTCAGGTCATGATCTCATGGCTTATGAGTTTGAGCCCCGCGTTGGGCTATGTACTGACAGCTCAGAGCCTGGAGCCTGCTTCGGATTCTGTGTCCCTCTCTTGTTCTGCCCCTCCGCTGCTCACATGCGCACATGCTCTCTCTCTCTCTCTGAAAAATAAACATTAAAAAAAAAAAAAAGGAAAGAAAGTAATTCCCCCCACCCCACCCCACACGACAGTTTTAAGTGTTTCTTTGTTGATTGTCTGCTAGGAATTCATCGAGAATCTTAAATTTGTGGTTTGACATTATTCATCATTATTCGAAAATTTTAGCTATATATTGCTTGCGCCCCATACTACCTCTTCTGGATTCCAGTTAACTGTGTTGTGTGGTGGACCTTCTACGGTATCTTCATGTTACCCTCTCTTCATTCTGAGCTTTTTTCCCAGCAGTCTATCCTTTGAGGTACTGTCTCCACTGTCTGATTTACTCTCTCACTGACTGTTAAACCTCTTTCTTGAATTCTTAATTTTAGTTTTTGTATTTTTCAGTAACTTTTTGCTTCTTTTAAAAATCGATTATGTCACTTACTATGGTTTTTTAGTTGCTTACTGAGATTAAATTGTAATTTAAAATTTTGTTTGAAAAAAAATTTTTTCTGTTTGGTAATTCCAGTATCTGGAGTTCCTGTGAATCTCTTTTTGTTGTTTGCTCTTTCTATGGCTTTTGATCCTGTTTTCTTGTCTCCTCAAGTGCTCTGTTGTCTTTAATTGTATGCTGGGCATTGGATTTGAAGAGCTATTTGACAAATTATTTGTGACCAGGGATGATATCTTCCAGAAAGGATTTATTTTTGTGGCATCTGCTTGAGGGAATCCAGGATTACTTAGCCTAATCTCTGTCAAGATTTTTCTGGGCCAACCAGATGACTCAAAGCCAGAGTGCATTCAGTGTATGGACTGATTCATTTCTGGTTCATCCTTACTTCTAAGGTGCTGATCTTCAGGTTCCTAACCTGAAGCTGGGGGGAGGATTTTCCTTTTGTCCCTTAAAGCCTGTCAGGCTGTCCGATGCAGTTTAGCTTCTGGTTTCTTTCGAATTGTTGGGGTCACCTCAGAATTTTCTGGTCCTCTAATCCATCTGAAAGCACTATCCTGTTGGCTCTTCAGTCCTTTAAGATAGTCGTTTCTTACATTTTGTGCAGCTCTGTTTATAGGTCTTCAGCAGGCAGGTTGGTTCAAATCCCCTAATGTGCTGTAACTGAGAGAGGAAGTCCTGTTGGCTCTTCATGGCAGAGTACGCTTTGGACGTGTTTCTCTAAGACTTCAGACTCAGCCGCTAGTTCTCTTTAAGTTTTGTTTTACGGAATTGTACTCACTTGGCTAGTTTTGTAGATTTGTGTTAAAAGTTTATATTCTGTGTCTATGCGTGTGTATAAATCTAAATAAAATTATAACAATACTCAGCAGCATTTTAAGTCTCTTCAACCTTAGGCAGTTTCTAGATCCTGACAATGGACAGATTTGTTGTATTTTAAGTTTCAGCTAAAAATAGTGTCTGGAGGGGGGCACCTGGGTGACTCGGTAGGTAGGTTGAGTGTCCGACTTCGGCTCAGGTCACGGTCTCACGGTCTGTGGGTTCGAGCCCCGTGTCGGGCTCTGTGCTGACAGCTCAGAGCCTGGAGCCTACTTCCGAGGTTGTGTCTCCCTCTCTCTCTGCCCCTCCCCTGCTCGCGCTCTGTCTTTCCTCTTTCTCTCTCTGAACAATAAATAAACATTAAAAAATATATATTTACTTTGAGAGAGAGACAGAGCGTGAGCAGAGGAGGGGCAGAGAGAGGGGAGACACAGAATCGGAAGCAGGCTCCGGGCCCCGAGCTGTCAGCACGGAACCTGACATGGGGCTCAAACTCAGGGGCCTTCGAGGTGTGAGATTGTGACCTGAGCCGAAGTCGGCTGCTTAACCGACTGAGCCACCCAGGTGCCCCTCAAAATAAATATTAAAAAAAAAAAATAGTGTCTGGAGTTACTCTTGGAACATGAAATCCCTCTTAATGGCTATTGGGTGGCACAGTATCAGCTAATTTTTTCTGTCACGTAAAAGAAAGCTTTCCCAGCCGTGCTTGTACCATCATTACATCTGTCATAGTTGCCCTGTTTGTAGGTATAATACATATCTGTCCTTTTGAAATAGGAAACACGGATATATTTCTGCTGAGATTCCTCTTTGCTGTCCTGTGAGAGCTCTCAGACAGCCTTGGGAACGAATGTGGTTCTTTACAGGTGAGAACCATTTTCCTTCTTCGTGTAATTTCCACAGGAGCCTTGTGAGGTGCGATGGTTAGGCAGTTTTAAGCAAAAAAATAGGAAACAAAGCCTAAGGGAAGTTAAGTGACTTGTTGTGGCCCCACACCTGGCTAATGGCATGTGTTCTTTGTCTGGGACCACTTGGGCATTTTTTTACCTCTTGTGACCAGTTAACTAACACTTGCCTATGCATACTCACTGATGTCCCAGTTTTGTCATGTTCTGCTTTCTTCTTCCTGTAAACTAAATGATACAGTGACTTCGTGACTCATGTCCTAAAGATTGGGACAATGGGGAGATTACTCCTTCATATCCCCTCCTCAGTAGCCCCCCCCCCCCCCCCCCCATTTCTAGTTCATGATTCCACTGGCTCTGGAATTGGCCAACTCCTCTGTCCTTTTGGAAAGCTTGCTTTGTCACTAGTCCTTTTTCATCCCCACGTGTACCATCAGTCTCTTTCCCCTGTCTTTAGACGTGCCTCCGTTTTTCCAGTTCCAAAAAAGATACCTCTTTTCTTTCCAACACATTTGCCATCCTTGTCATTCATATGGCTAAACTGAAACCCTCTAACTCCCTTACTGGGTATCTTCTGTAAGGCTTCTTTTCCTTCTGAAATCACCCTTGATGAAGATCCTAGCCAAAATCTTGTTTGCTCTGATCATCTGAATCTTTGGGAGAACAAAAAGCTTTTCTGCCTTGGACCCGTTTTGCAGTCAGTGCGTCACCAGAAATATGGTGGTGCTTCTGCTTCTACATGGTGCCTACATTCCACATGCCGTGTCCTTGTTACGGTAACTTTGAACAGTTATGTAGGTCTATGAAGGTCAAATGCCCTTGTTTACTGGGAGTAGTCAGTCAGTATGGTGTTCAGTTACTACGGATTTCAGCGTATGAGGATGTGGCCTCCTCACATTCAGTATTACTCCATTTTCTTTCAAGAACTAGTTACTTTTAATCCCTGAGGATTCTTTTCTCGGAAGTTCATTCATTAGTGCCCCCTCTTGTCCCACTGACAAACCTGTCGTGCTTTAAACTATTGATAGAACTGCTACTGCTACCGGTGCTGTTATCTCTTGAATATCCTCATCAGAGTATTGGCATTCTTTCCTTTTCTTTTTTAAATCCTGTATCTTTTCTCTTGTCTGCTTTGGTTATTTTTCTTCAGTAAACTTGCTTTACCTCAACCGGGATATGGAGTATGTTGTTTTTTTACTAGCGCAAGTGAAAGCTTTAAAACAGGGTATGGGTGCCATAGTCTTGCTTCATTGCTTATTGCAGAGCCTTGCATATAATAATTCAGTAAGTGCTTAAATTAACATGTTTAATATTAGAATCAATTATAAGTGTTAATATTGATAATTATAATTACTAACAGGATTATTAAGTTGATACTTAAATATAATGGTGTTGGCTTTTTAAGGGTTTTATCTCAGGACTGCCTTAAGAACCCTTGCATTAGTTTTATATCTCTAGCTTCTTATTCTACAGTCTCTTTACTAAATAATGAAAATGATCTTTTAAATATTAATTTGAGTTCATTGATGTTTTCTCCTTAAAGGATTCTGTAGTGACTATTAAGTGCTTTTATTTTTACTTTTTTATTTGTGAACATTTCCAAATGTCTCTTTCGCTGAGAATTTATACCATGTCCGAGACATTGTTTTATTCCTAAATATGTCTATAAAACGACACGTTGTTCTGTATGACCGCAATGCAGTAGCATACACAACACACCTGATAAGGATGTCTTTTTTGTTTTTAACTACTTATTTTGAAAGGGAGAGCTTGCACCTGCATGCACTCCTGAGTGGGAGAGGGACAGAGAGAGAGAAAGAGAGAGAATCCCAAGCTGGCTCGCCTGTTAGTGCATAGCCTGACTCGGGGCTCTATCCCAGGATCCGTGAGAACAGGACCCGAGCTGACACCAAGTCAGATAGATGCTCAGCCGACTGAGCCAGCCAGGTGCCCCAATAATGATTTCTTAATAGCTCATACCATACTTAGTCCATGTTCAAGTTTCCCCAGTTCCCTAACAAGTGTTTTTGTATAGTTTGATTTGTCAGAGGGCTCCGGTGATAACCTCCTGATCCCTTCATGAAGCCCCACTTTTTACCTAATTCTTTTACCATCTACCGATTACCACTGCAAGGATTATTTAATTAAAATTTTCAAAAGTGAGGGGTGCCTGGCTGGTTGAGCGTGAGACTTTTGATCGTGGGGTCGTGAATTCGAGTTCCACATTGGGGCTAGAGTTTACTTAAAAATAAAAAAAGTTACAAAATTGTGATTGTGCTAATTTGCTCGCTTCTGCCATTATTAGCTGAAATCTTTCTCTGTGGGAGAATTTTTCCCTCATTCACTAGGGCTCCTTGGTTAACCTGCAATATCTAGTCAGTTCTTGAGTTGTTAATATTGCCTGTTGGGGAACTGAAGACTGTTTTCTTCTCCTTTTTTAAAATGAAGTTTAATTAGTGTATAACATTATGTTAGTTTCAGGTGTATAACATTGATTCAGCAATTCTGTACGTTACTCTGTGCTCACCGCAAGTATAGTCACCATCTGTCACCAAAGAACATTATCACAATAGTACTGGTTCTATTGCCTGCATTACTTTTTATTTCAGTGATTTATTTGTTTTACAATTAGAAGATTGCACATCTTAATCCCCTTTGTTTCACCCATTTCCCCACCCACCTCCCTTGTGGCAACCAGCAGTTTGTTCTCTTTATTTAAGAGTGCTTTATTGTTTGTTTTGCTTTTTAGATTCCATATGTAAGTGAAATCCTATGGTATTTGTCTTTCTTGGACTTATTTCACTTAGTAAAATACCTTCTAGGTCCCCATCCATGTTGTTTCAAATGGTAGGATACCTTTTTTTTTTTTTTTTTTATGTTTGAGTAGTATTCCACACACACACACACACACACACACACACACACACACACACACACACACACCATATCTTCTCCATTCATTCATCTCTGGATGGACACTTGGGTTGCTTCCATATCTTGGCTATTATAAATCATGCTGCAGTAAACATAAGGGTGCATATCTTTTTGGATTAGTGTTTTCAATTTTCTTTGGGTAAGTACCTGGTAGTGGAATTACTGTATTGTATACTATTTTTAGTTTTAATTTTTGGGGGGAGACTCCATACCGCTTTCCACAGTGGCTATGCCTGTTTACATTTCCACCAACAGTTCATGAAGTTTCCTTTTTCTCCACATCCTTGCCAGCTTTTGTTATTTCTTGTCTGTCTGTCTGTCTGTCTCTCTCTCTTTTTTGAGAGCACCTGCGCTCTTTAGCAAGGGAGGGGCAGAGGGAGAGGGAGACAGAGAATCTTAACCAGGCTCCACATCAGCCCGGATCCTGATGTGAAGCTTGATCTCACCACCATGAGGTCATGACCTGACTGACCTGAAATCCAGAGTCAGATGCTTAACTGACGAATCCACCCAGGCACCCCTTGTCTTTTTGATAATAGCCTTTCTGGTAGGTGTGAAATGGTATCTCATTGTTATTTTGCTTTGCATTTCCCTGATAATTGAGCATCTTTTCATGTGTCTGTTGGCCATTTGTATGTCATCTTTGGAAAAATGTCCATTTAGGTCTTCTGCCCATTTTTTAATTGGATTATTACTTTTTTTTATGTTTGTTTGTTTGTTTTTTGAGAGACAGAGCATGAGCGGGGGAGGGGCAGAGGGAGAGGGAGTTACAGATTCCGAAATAGGCTCCAGGCTCTGAGCTGTGAGCACAGAGCCCAATGTGGGGCTCGAACTCACGAACCGCGAGATCATGACCTGAGCTGAAGTCGGATGTTTGAGCCATCCAGGTGCCCCTCAGATGGTTTTTTTGGTGTTCAGTTTTAGTTCTTTATGTATTTTGGATATTAGCCCCTTATCAGTTAATATCATTTGCGGATAACTTTTTCCATTCAGTAGGTTGCCTTTTCATTTTGTTGATGCTTTTCTTTTTTGGCAAAAGCTTTTCATTTTGGTGTAGTCCCGGTAGTTTAGTTTTGCTTTTGTTTCCCTTGTCTGAGAGACATATCTAGAAACATGTTGCTAAGGCTGATGCCAAAGAAATTACTGCCTATGTTTTCTTCTAGGAGTTTTATATTTTCAGGTCTCACACTTTGGTCTTTAATCCCTTTTGAATTTATTTTGGTGTATGGTGTAAGAAAGAGGTCCAGTGTCACTGTTTTACATGTAGCTGTCCAGTTTTCCCAGTACTGTTTAATTGAAGAGACTGTCCTTTCCCCATCGTATAGCCTCCCTTGTCTCCTTTCTCATACATTAATTGGCTTTTTAAGTGTGGATTTATTTCTGTGCTCTCTGTTTCTTTGATCTATGTGTCTCTTTTTGTACCAGTACTATACTGTTTTGATTACTACATCTTTATAATATATCTTGAAATCTGGGATTGTAATACCTCCAGCTTTGTTCTTTCTCAAGATTGTTTTGGCTATTCAAGGTCTTTTGTGGTTCCATATAGATTTTAGTAGTATTCTAGTTTTGTGAAAAATGCTCTTGGTATTTTCATAGGGATTGCATTGAATGTGGAGAACCCTTTGGGTAGTATGGATATTTTAGCAATGCTAATTATTATAATCCATGAGCATGAAGTATCCTTCCATTTGTGTCATCTTGAGTTTCTTTCATCGGTGTTTTGAAATTTTTTAAAAAAAAAAATTTTTTTTTTTCAACGTTTATTTATTTTTGGGACAGAGAGAGACAGAGCATGAACGGGGGAGGGGCAGAGAGAGAGGGAGACACAGAATCAGAAACAGGCTCCAGGCTCCAAGCCATCAGCCCAGAGCCTGATGCGGGGCTCGAACTCACGGACCGCGAGATCGTGACCTGGCTGAAGTCAGACGCTTAACCGACTGCGCCACCCAGGCGCCCCTTTCATCGGTGTTTTAGAGTGTTCAGAGTACAGATATTTCACCTTCTTGGTTAGGTTTGTTCCTAGGTTTTTTTTTCTCTCTGATGCAATTGTTAATGGAATTGTTTTCTTAATTTCTCTTTCTGCTACTTCATTATTAGTGTAGAGAAATGCAACAGATTTCTGTGTACTTTATAGACTGCAATTTATTAAGTTCGTTTATCAATTCTGTTGTTTTTTTTTGGTGGAGTCTTTAGGGTTTTCTCTATATAGCCCTCTGTCATCTGCAAATCGTGAGTTTTACTTCTTCCCTACCAATTCGTTGCCTTTTTTTTTTTTTTTTTTTCTTGTCTGGTTGCTCTGACTAGGGCTTCCAGTTCTATGTTGAGCAAAAGTGTTCAGTATGGACATCCTTGTCTTATTTCTGATCTTGGAGGAAAAGCTCTCACTTTTTTTACCACTCACTATGCTGTTGTGGGCTTTTCTTATACGGTCTTTATTATGTTGAGGTATGTTCTCTTTAAACCTACTTTGTTGGGAGTTTTTTTGTGAATGGATGTTGTACTCTGTCACATGCTTTTTTTTTTTTTTATATCTCTTGACATGATCATAAAGATTTTTATTCTTTCTCTTGATACTGTGATGTATCACATTAAATTGTAAATATTGTACCATCCTTGCATCCCTGGAATATGATTTTTTTTTTTTTTTTAGTGTAATGTTGACCTTGGTTTGCTCATACTTTGTTAAGGATTTTTACATCTTTTTGCTCTTGAGAGAGGGTGCAACTGAGTGAGGGGCAGAGATGTACTGGTGTTTTGTTCCAGATTTTTTCTTGTAATTGATTTCTGGTTTCATATTATTTTGGTCAGAAGAGATAGTTGATGTGTTTTCACTTTTCTTGAATTTACTAAGACTTGTTTTATGGCCTAACGTGATTTATTCTGGAAAACGTTCCGTGTGCACTTGAAAAGACTGTGTATTTCATTGTTTTTGGATAGAATGTTCTGTATATCTGTTAGGTCCATCTGGTTTAGCGTGTCATTTAAAGCCACTCTCCTTTTAATTTTCTGTCTGAATGATCTGTCCATTGATGTATGTGGGTATTAAACTCCCCTACTGTTATTGTATTACTGTTAGTTTCTACTTTTGTGTCTGTTAATAATTGGTTTACATATTTTGGTGTTTCTGTGTTGGGTGCATAGATATGTACAATTGTTATATCATCTTGTATTGTTCCCTTTATCTTTATGTAGTGTCTTTTTTTGTCTTTTGCTACAGTCTTTGTTTTAAAATCTGTTTTGTCTGGTATAAGTATTGCTACCCTGGCTCTTCTTTTCACTTCTATTTGTATGATAGATGCTTTTCCATTCTTTCACTTTTATTCTGCATGTGCCTTTAGTTCTGAAGTTAGTCTCTTGTAAGACCATATGTGGATGGTCTTGTTCTTTGCTTTATTTTTTAAACACGTTTTATTTATTTTTGAGAGAGAGAGAGAGAGAGAGAGAGAGAGAGAGAGAGAGACAATGAGTGGGGGGAGGGGCAGAGAGACCCGGGGACAGAGGGTCCAAAGGGAGCTCTGCACTGACAGCAGAGAGCCTGATGTGGAGCTTAAACTCATGAAATGTGAGATCATGGCCTGAGCTGAAGTCGGAGGTGCAGCTGACTAAGCCGCTCAGGTGCTTCTGGTCTTGTTTTTTTTTTTTTTTTTATTCAAGTTACCCTATATCTTTTTTTTTTCTTTTGCCAGAATGCAGAACTTGATCATTCACTGTTTTCAACAACAAAAAAACCACAAGTGGATACACTTAGAAACATGGGTAGCATCTCCCTCACTGGCAGGCAGGTTGGGGAAGGTAGGCAAGAACGGTAGGTCTAGGGTATTCTTTGCCCGGCTGAAGTGGAACCCCAGGGAAAGGGTCAGGTTTCCTCCCTGCAGGTGTGGACCCTGAGACTTTCTCATTCAGGGAAACCCAGGACAGCAGGTGACATAGCAAGCTGAGCAGCCAGGGGGCCGGGCCTGGGGGAAGGTGGCTAGAGTAGTCCTTTGCTGACATCACCGGGGGAGCGTCATGGGCTGAGAGTTCTGCAGATAGGACATCACCGTGGCAGAGATGGGACAGCATGGCTGCTCATCATCCGTGCACTGTCCTCAGAGCTCTAGGCGTTGGCCACGCCGATGAACGGGCAGAAGATGGTGACCCAGGCGTACCACTGCATCTTGGGCACGAGGCTGCACGTGCTGAAGATAATGCCGAACAGGTTCATGTAGGCCGGCGTCAGGTCCTCCAAGGCCGGGTTACACTGGTTCTGTGGGGGATTGTACCCCGGCACTTTGTTCAGCCCCTGTGGGTCCAGCATACTGTTAGTAGATACCCACCCTGTATCTTTTTATTGGAGCTTTAGTCCATTTACATTTAAAGTAATTATTGATCGGTATGTATTGTTTCCTCTGTATCTAAGACTATTATTTCACTGAGGCTTATGATCAAATACTTTTTTTTCTGTATTTTTGAATGACGTGTGATTTTGTGAGTTGGGTTATGGGAAGGGCCTCCCAGTCTTCAGTGAGCATTTTGAATTCTATTGAGAAGATAGAGCAGGTGACAAAAAGCCATATACCCCCTTTGCTGTTGGGCTTTGCAGTGTGGGTGTGGTACTCCTTTGGGGGTTTGGAAATTTAAAAAATGCCTTTACTTTACCAGAGAGTAAATTAGATTCGGTATGGAGTCATTTAAATTTTAAGACCTCTGGCTCTTAAAGAGCCTGAAACTCATTACATTTTAATGACTAGTATGAATGGGGAGCTGCAGGGACCCCCGATAGTTTGCCGGGGATGCAAGTAAAGTTCCTCTTGCTTGCTTTTTAAAAAAATTTTAGGGGCGCCTGGGTGGCTCAGTCGGTTGAGCATCCGACTTCAGCTCAGGTCACGATCTCACGGTCAGTGAGTTTGAGCCCCGCGTCGGGCTCTGGGCTGATAGCTCGGAGCCTGGAGCCTGCTTCCGATTCTGTGTCTCCCTCTCTCTCTGCCCCTCCCCCGTTCATGCTCTGTCTCTCTCTGTCCCAAAAATAAATAAACGTTAAAAAAAAAAAACAACAACAACTTAAAAAAATTTTTTTTAATTTTTTAAATTTATGGTTATTTGTTTTGAGTGAGTGAGTGAGAGAGAGAGGAGAGAGAGAGAGAGAGAGAGAGAGAGAGAGAGAGAGAGAGAGAGAGAGAGAATCCCAAGCAGACTCCTCACTGTCAGCACAGGGCCTGATGCAGGGCTCGAAATCATGAACTGTGAGATCATGACCTGAGTTGTAACCAAGAGCCAGCCGCTTAAGTGCCTGAGCTCCCCAGGCGTCCCCCAGCCTCACTAGCTTTCTGTGAAGACGGAAACCTCAGAGGAGCTGTGGCTGTCCTCCCTGCTGTTGCTGGCTCTCCCTTAGGCACTAGACGTGACTTAGTGGGAAGAGGGGCAGGGTGGCTGATGCAGTCAGGTGAACTTTCTGTTGGTATTGATTGAATGTAAACGTATTCCCTGAAATTTCAGGCAGTAAAGGAGTACAAACACTGCTTTCTGTTTCGTGACCTTTGATTTATCTACTATCATTTGCTCAGGCTGTCTTTAAACCTTTTATAATTGAAACCTCTTTGGTCTTCAGTTTTTTCAGGGTAGTGTCTGCAGCCTTTTCTCAAGCGTTTCACCGTGAATTGTTGTGTGTCAAACTGGACAAGGCATCTTAGTTGAAGTTTCAGCAATCGAAAACTGAGAGGTAAGGAGTGTATATCTATCTTCATTTTCGGTAGTTACTAGGGCCAAAAACCGTTCCGAAATCTAATCTGTACTGCTGTTAACACGTATTTACCCCATGCCCTCCCTCTCACCCCTTTGGGCATGGAAGAGCAAGGATGGAAAAATAAAAGATGGCCGGGAAACTTGACGTGTTTGGATTTCGGCCCTAAATCAGGCCCCTGAGAAGGTCTTTGTACATGCAATTTGTTACTAGAAAGCTCATCAGCAAAGGGAAGGGTAACTTAGCATATGGTTTTGAACTAAAGGGGCAAATCCTACCCGGGTCGCAGACTCTCGGTGACTGTGGCTGGAGCTCGTGGAGTTTCAAAGACCTGCCCTGCAGAGTAATTGAGTGTGCTGTGTGCACATGCCCATCTTTCACCTGCCTAGCTTTTGTGGTAATTGTTCTTTTCCGTCCATGCTCAATAACGGAGTTGTGGAGGTGATAAATCTCGTATAATGAACATGCACGGGTATAATTTTTTTATATGGTTTTGTAGTTCTTTGAGCCACTGGTAGATCCGTTTCAAGAAAGACTGAATAATAATATCAGCTTTGATTTCTACCTAGTTTTTCCACATGACAGAAACTTTGCCACTCTTACAAAACATCTCTTTCCTAGTATAATAACGTGTGTGGCTGTGTGTGTGAATTAAGCGCCGGCCAAGATGTTGTGAGGCCGGTTGTGTGATTTTAGCTTTTTAGCAAGTTTTTAAAATCCCTGCAGCTTTCAGTCATCTTCTATAAAACAAGGACATTATACTGAGGCTGGATTCAGGGTTTCTCACCTTTGGCACTATTGACGTTTGAGGCCAGGTAATTTGTTGTCGGGAGCTGTCTGTGGCCTGTAGGATGGTGAGCAGTATCCTTGGCTTCTGCCTACAAAATGCCAGAAGCGTCCCTCCCCAGTATGACAACTTAAATTGTCTCCGCACATTTCCAAATGTGCCTTTTGGGGCAAAAGCATCCCCACTTGGGAACCACTGGGTTACGCGACATCTAGAGTTCCTTCCAAGTTTGTATTTCTATTGTTTTTATTTCAAAAAATTCCTATTCTTTGCAGCCTAGTTTAAATGTCATCTCTTCCATGAAGCTTTTTCCTTGTCTTACCTTGTTTCTTTATATGACTTAACCCCTCTCCTATAACTGTCACTGTGTTTCTTTGAGGGCATCGGTCTTTTGTACCTCTAACCTGACTGCTCAGATCTTATTAAATGAATGAACAATGGATTCGGGAGGATCATCAGGTTTGACATTGTTAAAGAAATGATTATAAATGATATTTTTGTTCATCTTTCATACCCTTCCAGTATGAAGTTCCCACGATTTGTGATCTTGAATTTCTGGGTTTAGGGAACGGGTTACTTTTTTTTTTTTTTTAAATGTTTGTTTATTTTTGAGAGAGAGAGAGATAGCACGAGTGGGGGAGGGGCAGAAAGTGCAAAGGAATCACAGAATCTGAAACAGGTTCCAGGCTTCGAGCTGTCAGCACAGAGCCTGACTCAGGGCTCACACTCGGGAAGGGCTAGATCATGACCTGAGCCGAATTCGGACACTCAACCGACTTCCCACCCAGGCGCCCCAGGAAACTGATTACTTTTTTTAATCTTTTTTTTTTAATGTTTATTTATTGATTTTGAGAGTGTGTGCGTGCTCTTGCAGGGAAGGGGCTGGGGGTGGGAGGGGGAGAGAGAAAGAGAAAGAGAATGCATCCTGAGCAGGCTCGCCTCTGTCAACACATGGCCAAGAAGGGGCTCAATCCCATGAACCCGAGCTGAGATCAAGAGTCGGATGCGTAACCGACTGAGCCGCCCGGGCTCACCTTTTTTTTTTATTTTTATTTTTTTAATATTTTTTTTTAACATTTATTTATTTTTGAGACAGAGAGAGACAGAGCATGAATGGGGGAGGGGCAGAGAGAGAAGGAGACACAGAATCGGAAGCAGGCTCCAGGCTCTGAGCCATCAGCCCAGAGCCTGACGCGGGGCTCGAACTCACGGACCGCAAGATCGTGACCTGGCTGAAGTCGGACGCTTAACCGACTGCGCCACCCAGGCGCCCCCCGGGCTCACCTTTGAAAAATCTTTTTAGGAGGCAGGAACCCTCCAGTAGTACGTGAGGGAGCCACACAGAACCCATTGAGGCTGCATTTGAGAAAGACAAAGTCACACAGAAATTCGTAACATCAAGAGTTGTTTCAGCTTTCATATGCACACGTGTCTCAACTCCACGCCGAGTTGCTGCCATCTCTTCTCTCTCTCCCTCTCTGCTCTACCCCGCTGGTGTGTGCATGTGCTCTCAAAATAAACCTTTAAAACATTAAGAAAATCGTCATCTGTTGAGATAAAAGTAAAATAGAAAGGTAGTAAATGTTTGTTGTTTTTTTACGTAGCCTAGAATACCTCACCATGTTCTAAGTATTTCTCATAACGACCCCCAGTGGGGGTGGGGGGGAGGAAAACAACACAACACATTTTAATCATGATCTAATAATACATACCTACACCTCATACAAGACTTTTGAATCCAGATTTACCATTACTGTGTATCAAGCACTCTGCTATTTTCTGTGACTTTTTTTTTCTTTCATACTTACCATCACCCAATAAATGTATTATACGTTTCACTGATAGGCTACAACCTACCTTTTGAAAAAGTGTGCTAAGTAATCTGTTTAAGTTACAAAATGTGGAGATGATCTGCCTCTGGCATGTGTTACTAGTCACTTGTCCTGTCTCTCTTTTTAAATAATGTTATTTGAGACTTTGAGACTAGAGACCTTGGAGGGAGGGCCGGCAGGCCGAGAGAGCGGCACCTGGCTCTGGCCCTGAGCCCAAGCCCGTGGGACGGGAGGCGGCCCAGCTGCGGCCTCGGTCTCTGCTCCAAGCCCCACCAGCATGGCTGGTGGGACCCTGCGGGCTAAGACCTGGAGCTGGGCCAAGGATGACCTCACGAAGGTGATGGTGACCGTGGAGAAAGTCTGGAGATGGGAGGAGTGCTGGGTCAACTGTAGGCCACACTTCCCTTTGTATCTTCAAGTTGGGTGCCAGTGGTGGATCTCCAGGAGGGGGAGCGACAGAGGGCAGGTGGTGGGGACAGAGAGATTCCGAGCCCTGGAGTGGTGGGGTAGGGGCGCCAGTCCCTTAGGGTGGCCCCCTCATCCTGCTGTGTCTCAGTGATGAAAACAGTAACCACAGTTTCCATTCGGAGACCTCCCTGCAAAAGGGCACTGAGTCCGGCCCATGGGACACCCCCCAGCCCAGCCTCCCCGTGGCTCCTGCCCCCACCACTTGAAGTGGCCCCAGAGCATGCTCAGCCCCCATGGCTGTGCCAAGAGACAGATCCTGGGGGCCTAACTGCAGGCGACACCCATGCACTCCCATTGCTGACCAAGGAGGATCCTGTTGGAGAATTGCTAGAGGCTGAGCACTGCCCCCCCCCAGCTTACCCTGTTCCAGAATTGCTAGAGTCTGAACAACCCCCCCCCCCCCCCCCCCCCGGCCAGCTTACCCTGTCTTTGAGTCAGTGCCACCTGTCCCCAGGGCAGCCCTGGGTGACACAGACACTCATAGGGCATCCCCTACCCCAAGCACATCTGCCCAAATGCCCCCAAGCCCTGAGAAGCTGGCCTGTCCTATTGACCAGGAGCCCTTTGGCTTTTTACAAATAAAGACCTCTTTGTTTAAAAAACCAAAAACAAAAAATTTAAAACACCTCAACCAGAGCAAATTAGATTTCCAATTAATTTAAAATCCTGTATTTAATCATTTACACTATTTAGTGTGCATAAGGCACTGTAACTAAAAGAGCATGTTTGATTTTTCTTCTCAAGATTTACAGTGCTGAACCCTAGAGGGCGATGAAAAGTTAACACACATTATTTCAGGTGCAGATAGGGGTGATGCACACTGAACTTGTTGGGCAGTTAGGAAGGGGAGAGAGCTATGGTGATTAAGGTTGAGAAAGTTCACGTGAATGTGGGGTGGATTTTGTGTTCTATCAGGTTTGAAAAAGCCATTACATATGGAAGAAGCAGCGTTCATGTAGGTGCCTGGGATTTGTGCTCCTACTTGAAGTTCATTTTTGGGGTAATGTTTAAGATAAAGGAATTGAGAAATTAAAAAACAAGAAAAATGTGGTTACATTAATTTTTTTTTTTTTTGAGAGACAGAGCACGAGTGGGTGAGGGGCAGAGAGAGAGGGAGACACAGAATCCGAGGCAGGCATCAGGCTCTGAGCTGTCAGCACAGAGCCCGACATGGGGCTCGAACCCACGAACCATGAGATCATGACCTGAGCTGAAGTCGGATACTTAACCCACTGAGCCACCCAGGTGCCCCAGAAGAATATGGTTAAGTTCTAAAAATATACAGTATAAACAGGGTGTGGTATTTTAGCTCTCCTGTGGTCATAAAATGAGGTTCAGTCAGGAGATTAAGTAGAGACTTGTATCCATGATACCTCTTATAGAACCCAGTGTTTACCCCCAAATGGTAAAGTTAACATTGGATTATCAGGTTTACTGGGATGAAGATACAGTAGCCCCCCTTTTATCCACAGGGAACATGTTCCAAGTCCCCCAATGGATGCTTGAAACCATGGATAGTACAGAACTCTATGTAAATTATGTTTTTTTCTGTACATATCTATGATAAAGTTTATGAAGTAGACACAGGAAGAGATTAGCTATAATAAATGAGAACATTTATGACAATGTACCATAATAAAAGTTATGTGAATGTGGCATCTTAAAATATTTGATTGTATTCATCCCTATTTTTGTGATGATGTGAGATGATTAAATGCCTACGTGATGAGCTACAGTGAGATGAAAGGCGTAGACGTTGTGACATAGTGTTGGGCTGCTGTTGACCTTCTCATGGTAAGTTGGAAGGTGAATCATCTGCTTCTGGACTGCAGTTGACCATGGGTAACTGAAACCGCAGGAAATGAAACCATGTGTGAGAGGGGACTACTGTAGTTTCTGAATGATGGGGAGAGAGAATGCTCATCTGTCAAAAGAAGCCTGTAAGGTTACTCTTCTTTGTATAAATTGCCCTTTGGGGAACAGAAATAGTTTGTATTATAGTCCACATTAAAAAAAATTGTTTAAAGTTTATTTGTGGTGAGGGAGAGAGAGCAGCGGAAGGTGGGAAGGGAGGGAGAGAGAATTTGAAGCAGGCTCTGCACTGTCAGCTCAGAGCCTGACCCGGGACTCAAACTCACAAACCGTGAGATCGTGACCTGAGCTGAGATCAAGAGTTGGACGCTCAACCGACTGAGCCACTCGGGTGCCCCTGTAGTCCACATATTTTATGAAGGTATTTACTATTTTGACCATACAGTTTAAAGTTTCATACATAGCTTGTGAGGTCTGGGCTTCCTCCTATCTTCTGTGGTGAATGGGGGGTCAGGGTGGTAAGTCACAGCCAGGCGTGCTACAAAAGCCTTAAGAAAACAAGTGGTGGATTATTTTCTTGTTTTCCTGAACTGCTGCTCTCTTGGAATAACGTAGAATTAATGTGGGAGAGATTTGTGACCTGACAAAAAGGACAGTGATTCAGCCTGTGAGGATACTTGGGAAAGAACCACCTGGCTTCAGAGTGTGGTCTGGCATCCCGTCTGCTGTCACCTTAAGGCCCCAGAAGGCTGTGGGGGTCTGTCGTTTTTCCATGCTGAGTTGGGAAGTCGGCACAAGGATAACTGTCTCCTCGTTTCGTCACCTTTACAGACTACTGAAAAGAAGGTGCTTTTCGAGCTGGAGATGTGAATAAGACTGCCGTGCCAGAGCTTATAAATCATCTTCAGGTAAATTTTGTTTAATTAAGTAGAGTTTTGGTTTTGTACGGTTTTAATTTTACAGAAAAACGGAGACGGTGATACACAGAGTTCCTGTCTACTCAGCCCCCGGTTTCTTCTAATTAATGAATAGATTACATTAGCAGCGGTACATCTATTACAGTTAATTAACCAATATTGAAACATTGTTATTAACTCCACAGTTTATTCAGATTTCTCTGGTTTTTATCTAATGTGTTTTTTCTGTTTTAGGGTCCCCCCCCCCCGGGACACCACATCACGTGTGGTCACCATGTCTCCTTAGGCTCCCCTTGCTGTGACAGTTTCTCAGACTTTCACTGTTTTGATGACCTTGTCAGTTTTGAAGAGAACCGATCAGGTATTTTGTAGAATATCTTTTAGTCAGGATTTGTCTCCTGTTCTTCTCATTATTTAGATTGGTGTTGTGGGTTTGGGGGAGGAAGACCACAGAGGTAAAGTGCCATTCTTCTATTCTTAGCACATCAGGAGTGTCTGCTTCAACATGATTTGTCACTGTTCATGTTCACTTTGGTCACCTGGCTAAGGTTTATGTCAGGGTTCTCCACTGTAGTGTTACTTTTCTTTCTTTTTTTTAAATTCTTTCCCGCACTGTGTTGTTTGGAACGAAGTCACCCTGTGTTCCCCGCTTGAGTGGGAAGTTATGGTCCATCTCCTGAGGGTGTTCTACATAAATTATTGGGAAGTCTTCTGCATGGAAGATTGTCCCCTCTCCCCCATTTAGTTGTTCATTTAGTCACTTATTTATATCAGTATGGGTTCATGGATAATTATTTTATACTTTGGATCATAATCCATTTCTACTTTATTTTGTTTTAACTTTTTCTAGCTTTGGCCATTGATGAACTCTTTTGGATGGTCCCTGTGTCACTTTAACATGCCTCCACGGTGATGGTGGGGGAGGGGTTGTGCCTTTTGAGCACTTCATAAGTTTCTACCATTATAACATACTCCGGGCTTATCCTGCGTATCTCCCTTCCACTTCTAGAATCAGCCATTTCTCCACAAAGCCCTGGTTCCTTTTATTAGAGAATGCTATTAGAAATCGAGATCTGATGGGGCGCCTGGGTGGTTCAGTCAGTTGAGTGACTGACTTCAGCTCAGGTCATGATCTCATGGTGTGTGAGTTCGAGCCCCACATCGGGCTCTGTGCTGACAGCTCGGAGGCTGGAGGCTGCTTCGGATTCTGTCTCTCCCTCTCTGCCCCTCCCCCGCTAGTCGCACGTGCTCTCTGTCTCTCTCTCTGAAAGAACAAACAAACATTAAAAAAAAAATAAAGATCTGAGTACTAGATGTGCTCATTGCCTTTTCGGGGTGTTGGTGCTTCTGGACTCTGCTAGCTGAAATCCCACGTATAGACTATATATTTATGTATGTCTATAAACGTTTCTTTATGTCTGTTTTTATATATCTGTGTTAGTATTAAGCTGTTAAGCTAAACATGAGTTGCTACTGATGTCTCCAACCTAATCCATTACTACATGGATCATACTAGTCTTCTCCTGTTGCTTGTCTGTGACCTCCCACTTCTAACAGTAAGACCTGGCTCCCAACGTTCACCATCCATGTACTTAATTGTTCTCTCCTAGTATACGTGTATAGATGTATATCAGTTTTGTTAACCTCTACCCCCGTAAGAAACAACTTTATCAACTAGAGTACAGTGCTTATGTACAGTTCCTCTTGCCTTGACTTTACTCTTAGAGGTGCCACTCATTTCCAACGCTATTTAGGTCAGCACCTTTCCCCTCTACCACCTGCAGTGATATTGTTTCATACATTTGTAATACAGTTAGGTTACATCATATGGTCTCTGTTCCTTCCTGGGATCCCTTGACCTGTTTTAAAATTTGCATGCTTTAAGGTTCACTCTTTGTGTTATCAGGTTCTGTGGGTTTTGACAAGTGCATAAATGTCACGTATCTACCATTAGAGTATTATACAGAATAATTTCACCACCCTTAAAATTGTCTCTGCTTCGCTTGTGAACCCTTCCTTCCCACAGACCTCTGGCATTCACTGATCTTTTTACTGACTCTGTAGTTTTGTCTTTCCCAGAATGTTCTTGAGATATTTTTAAAGTCATTTTATGAAGGAAATCTCTGATTTTTCTAACCTAGATACTGTTTTTTTTTTCCTATAACCAACTCAGTATTCCTAAACGAACAAAATATTTCTAATAAGAATCAAGGCTTTCCCATTTCTTTTTTCATATACCACTGCGTAACATCATTTCATTTTAGTTTTTAATATCCTGCTTCTTTGGGGCACTTGGCTGTCTTAGTTGGTGGAGAGTGCGGTTCTTGATTTTGGGATCATGAGTTCAGGCCCCATGTTGGGCGTATAGCTTACTTAAAAAAACAAATAATTATACCCTACTCTTTGGTTACCAGACTCAGAATTGGGAGGAGATCCCAAGTACCTTCGTTTGTATTTTTGTTGAGGAGGCTGGTGGGGGAAGGCAGGAGTGACATGTATGATAGATCCTGTACAGGGGACAGCTGGCAAACAGATGTTCACTTGCAAGGAGGTGTTAAGTTCAGTTAAAAGGGAATCTGCTTCTTTTTGCATCTGGGGGACTATATTTAACATGAAAATGCTCTTGATTCTTTTAATATGAATATTATATTGATCCATCATATATATTTTTTGAGAATAGAATATGAGATAGATGCAGTGAAAATGTGACTATTTCAAAACGTTTTTCCCTATAATCAGAATCCTGTGACACGATTATCATATAAGTTATTTGGAAGGCCTCATGTAGGGGAAATACCAACTACCATGTTCCTGTCCCTCCCTTGTTAATTGGTTACACCTTTACATACATGCATGAAAAGTCCTGAAATTGGAACCCTTACCTGTACCAGTAAAAGATGCTTTGTTATGTTTCACTGTTCAGGCCACTTCTTGTTGCTGTTTACCTCAAAGAATTTATCTACTACAAAAAACTCTTCCATTTTATTTTTTTCATTTTATTTTTTTTTTCAACTTTTTTTTTTTTTTTTTTTTTTAATTTATTTTTGGGACAGAGAGAAACAGAGCATGAACGGGGGAGGGGCAGAGAGAGAGGGAGACACAGCATCGGAAACAGACTCCAGGCTCCGAGCCATCAGCCCAGAGCCTGACGCGGGGCTCGAACTCACAGACCGCGAGATCGTGACCTGGCTGAAGTCGGACGCTTAACCGACTGCGCCACCCAGGCACCCCTTCATTTTATTTTTAATTTTTTAAAATTTACATCCAAATTAGTTAGCATATAGTGCAACAATAATTTCAGGAGGAGATTCCTTCGTGCCCCTGACCCATTTAGCCCATCCCCCCTCCCACAACCCCTCCAGGAACCCTCAGTTTGTTCTCCATATTTATGAGTCTCTTCTGTTTTGTCCCCCTCCCTGTTTTTATATTATTTTTGTCTTCCTTCCCTTATGTTCATCTGAAAAAACTCTTCTACTTTATAATCAGGTTTTGGTTTGAACTTTAAACTGTCTTGGGGCACCTGGGTGGCTCAGTTGGTTAAGCGGCTGACTTCGGCTCCGGTCATGATCTTGCAGTCTGTAGTTCGAGCCCTGCGTTGGGCTCTGTGCTGACAGCTCAGAGCCTGGAGCCTGCTTTGGATTCTGTGTCTGGCCCCCCCCCCCCCCCCCCGCCCCTCCCCTACTCGTGCTCTGTCTCGCTCTGTCTCTCAAAAATAAACACATGTTAAAAATAAATAAACAAACAAACAAACTGTCTTTAAGAGTTTTGACATCATCAGGGTCGCCTGGGTGGCTCAGTCGGTTGAGCGTCCGACTTCAGCTGAGGTCATGATCTCACACTCCTTGAGTTCAAGCCCCGCGTCGGGCTCTGCGCTGACAGCTCAGAGCCTGGAGCCTGCTTCAGATTCTGTGTCTCCCCCTCTCTCTGCCCCTCCCCTGCTTATGCTCTGTCTCTCTCTCAAAAAGCAATAAAAACATTTTAAAAAACTAAAAAAAAAAAAGAGTTTTGACATCATCAGAGTTTTGACATCGTTGTGTTAACCACATACCCAGAAATAAAGGAAATTTTAAGTCCTAATTGACTTGAGGTGGAAGGAAAATGATGTTTAAGTTTGTATCCTAGCTTTGCTGCTTATTAACTATGTGAGTACAGGCAAATTATTTACCCTCTCTGAACCTCATATTTCCTCGTTTTCAAATTTGTGGGTGATATCATGGCCTCTCCCGTGGGATAAGGGGGATTAAATGAGACAAAGCACTTAGCACAGTGCCTGGTACATACATAGGGCTCAGTAAGTATCATCTAAAGCCAAAACCTCCGAAGCAGCAAGAAATGGATGAAAGTTCCAAAGTCTTATACTAGTATACGTATTTTTGTTCACTGGTTATTAGCTGGGCCAGACTAATCAGAAAAATGAATGATGCCTTTACTTATAAGTCCTCCCAAGACCAGGCTAACTTTTCTTCAATCCTCCGAAGTTGTCATGTCACCAAACTTAACATGCTAGCAGTAGGTGTCAGCCTGAGATGCTTTTGCCTTTCTAAAAAAGCCTGGGGTGTTTCTGGCAATTTCGCAAGAGGGGCCAGGATGCTAACCACCTTATGATACACCAGATAGGCTTGCATGATGAAGAATTCTTGTGCCACATTACTGTATCAGCAGCCTACTGTTGAGACACAGTAGGCTTGGACTTCCACAGTACTGGCTTTGCACCTTTTATGGAACACATTGCGGGTAACAGCAAAGTCGGGCCTCTGACTTGGGGACGCCCTAGGGAGCGTGCAGAGTAGGCAGGCTGGAAAGTATGTGTCTCTTCCATGCTGCACTTTTAGCCACTTGATACTGTTCCAGCTTCTCATTTTTTCTGAGGAAAGCTGGATAGCCAGATTGTTATGTAAAATTTCTCTATGTGAAAGTGTGTTTGGGGCACCTGGCTGGCTCGGTCGGTGGAACATGACACTCTTGATCTCGGGGTTGTGGGTTTGAGCCCCATGTTGAATGTAGAGATTACTTAAAGAAATAAAACATCTTTTTTAAAAAATACGACTCAACTTTTTTTTTTTTGCTTTTTTTCTTTAACACTTTTGAGGTCAGACCAGGCAGATCAGCGGGCTGGATTGGCCTACAGACCATTGGTTTGTAACCTCTGCTATAATTATTTTAGGAAGTGAGCTAAAATGTGGCAGAAGTAAACACTCAGACCCGGAAACGCACTACCGTGCGTACTTGCTGATCTCAGAGAAGGCTGTGGACACAAAGCACTAGGTGTGAGCTCATTTTCTAGAGTGTGGAGAACGGCAGCATCAGAGCCGAGCTCTGGGGGAGCTTTCCCGCCGGGAGGAATAATTCTGTTGGGAGAAATCCCAGTAGCTGCTTTTGGAGGAACAGAACCCACTGCGCCTTGGTGCCGACGTTCCTGAATGCAGGGGGCAGGGTAGCCTCCCCACTGAAGGAAACCTCAGAGTGATTCCACTGCTAAGCATAGCGTCAGAGCCCAGCCCCCGACCCCACCTCCACCCTGCCCTCAGAAATTTGGAGTCCCGGCAAAGCCGACAGACAAGAAAGGCTTCCCGTTGCAGAACCTCTTGGTTTATCTGGCTTTGGAACCCTGGGACGATCGTGGGGTTATGCCTCCAGTGTTTCTTTTTTGATCTAGGGTTACCGCCTACACAGTTCCACAGTCCACAGCTGTGGCCATCTGTGCTTTAGTGGGTGGTGGTGGGGTTTCAATGGTGTCCCAGGAGTTAGGTCACAGCCTAGCCTAGCCAGTACAGTTCACATACTGCCGGAGTCCTCTGGTTGGTTTCAGATCATCACTCACCACTTTCGAATTGTATAAAGAGTAGCAGCCCATTAAAGTGTTGTTAAGAAACAAAGTCCGTATGTATTTTGCATGGTCGTTGCACATGTTGATAATATATGGACAAGAATAGATGGTGTGTTTTGATGAGCGTCATATTGAAATCTGTAACATGCTATATGGCAGTGTTTCATTTTAGTTGCGTTCTGTGGGATTAAATGCAAAAATGTAGTGTAGTGCTTCACTTTGTTTTTTAGGAAAAGAGGCTCCTCTTACTGGCTAGAATATTTTCTGTTGGTAAACTATCTGTTTTAGCCTCCCAGTGAGCAGAAAGGAAATTGTTTTTTTTTTTTTTAAAGACGTCTTGTAACATTTTCTAATTATCAGGAAATTACTAAATTTGAGAGTGCTGTATATTATGAAACGCTTAATGATCCGTGTCAGTCAGTGCTTACTAACTGTGAATGAGTGTTTGTATAGGGCAGAGTGTTGTCCAGTGTTCAGATTATGTACATAATCCCTTTAAGCGCAGACGTTTTTTACCAGTTTAGGCTCATCTTTGTGAAAAGCAGGTCTACTGTTAATTATCTTTTCCGGTGGTAGCCATCTTTGTGGGTATGTAAGTTCTTGGCTTTGATTTGAAAGATGCCTTTCAGTGTTTTTTTCCAAGGCGAGTACAGTAATTGTAACCTTTAAAAAAGGGCCAGTTTTTTCCTTTTAGCTCTGCTTCTCGTGTGTCCCAAAACAGCTTCTTTATATCAGGATTCTTTCCTCCCCTCCCAGCCCTACCCCCCACACCGATAACCACCTAATTGGTTGATAAGCTGGTGGGGTTTCTTGTTTTTTGTTTTCCCGGTCAAAGGCGCTCATCCTCACCCTGCTGGCAGTGTCCTTGATACCTGCCCCTGGGGAGGACACAGCCTTTGGAGAAGGCAGGCTTGGATTTGAGTCGTGATTCTGCCATAGGCCCGTCCTTTGAGTTTGTTTTCTTACTTGTAGACTCCAGATCATCAGAGCTGCCTTTTAGGGCACACGGGTTCCGTCTTTGGTGTCCGACAGCAGTAGCCGTGAAATGAACGGGAACTTTGGCTTCCGTAGCGCCTGAGGTTCTAAAGGCGGACGGAGCCGGTGGGGAGCCGGCGGCCCCAGAGACGAGAAGAGGAGCGAACCCAAGCCCTTCCCACCCGGAGCCTCTTTGTTTTGGGGGACCCTTGGCTTCTTTATCACAAAAAGTCAACTGTATTATCCTTACGTTTTAAACCCTTGAAATTAGGGTTGAGAAGTGAGTAAAACTGGTTTTTGGAGCCACTGGGACAGCTTGAGTTAAGCTTTTGGGTGCTTCAAGAGAAAGCTCTTTAGCGATGACAGTTAAGTAGCCATCAGGTGTTCAGAATGTGGTTAGCCCCTCGAGTATCGAAGTATCATTTCCTGTGGGAAAGTTGTCATTATCTCTGTAAATCAAAGCAGATCTGATTACTAAAGTCATTCCTACCTTTAAATTCAGTGAATTCTACTTTTCTTTTCTATTTGACCTTACAGAGACTCATTGAACACCTAGTCTCTGCCAGGCCCTGTCCCTAATTGATTGATTGTCTACCGTCAGAGGAGATACTGAATTCTAGAATCAAAGAGTTGTACCTGGTAGCCTTTTATTTATTTATGTTAGAAAGAGAACATAAGCAGGGGGAGGGGCAGAGGGGGAGAGAGGCCAGGGGTGGGTGGGGGTGCGGTGGGGGGAGAATCTTAAGCAGCTTCCATGCTCATTGCAGAGCCCCACACGGGGCTCAATCCCATGACCCTGGGATCGTGACCTGAGGTGAAATCAAGAGTCAGATGCTTAGCCGACTGAGCCCCACAGGCGCTTCCATGTTAGTCTTTTAATCGAATGAAAATCGCAAAGCCTTAGAGGTGTGCTGTCTAGTAAGGTAGCCGCCGGTAACCGGCGGTAACTGCTGAGCACTTGAAATGCGGCCGTTCCGAACTGTGATATGCTGTTAGTATAAATTACACACTGGAGTTCAAGGACTTAGTTTGAGAGAAATAAGTAAAATAGCTCATCAGTGATTTCTATATTGATCATATGTAAAAACAGTACTATTTCTGGTGTATCCGGTTTAATAAAATCTATTAAAATGTCACCTGTTTGTTTTCCTTCACATGGCTACTAGAACACTTAACTTGCATTATATTTTTATTAGACACTGCTGTCTTACAGCCTCAGTGATTGGGCAGAGTTAACTCATCTAGTTAGGACTCCTGTGGCTAGTGCAAATTACAGATTATCTTACTGTGAAAAAGGCAAACAATGTTTGTTTTGATCACAATGGTAGGTAATTCAAACAGGTTTGAATTAACACCCAGGACTTTGAAATGTTTATTTTAAATTAAGCCTAGGTTGTTAATCTGGGGGAATAGCTTAGCATTTCAAATTTGAGATATTTTAAAAGTGAAAAGCTAGAAATACATACCCACTGATGGAGTGACTTAACCTATTTTTCCTTTTTCCTAAGCATTGACAGATTGTTCTACATCAGTGGTCCCCGAGGGCCCCAGTATTTTATTGGGGGTGTGTGCAGGAGGTAGGGGGCAAGAGTCATCTCTATGTGTAGATTGGTTTGCTACATACAGTAAGAGTGACTCTTCGTTATTTAACAGACATTTGAGCAAGTACTCCGTCAGGCTGTGGGAGTGCGTGGGCGAACAAGGCACAGCCCCTGAATACAACTACAGACTTTCTGTCTGTTGTTCTGTTTTGTTTTCACTTTTTATTTGGAAATGATTCCAAAAGTACAGCGGTTGCAAGAATAAAAATTAAGCAAAGAAGACTTTATATCCTTTGTCCATATTCACCTATCATTAACATTCGTCCTTGTTTGCTTTATTTGTTCCCTCTCTCTGTGCGTGTGTGTTTGTGTACATGCGTGTGTGTACACATACATGGTGTACGGATTCTTCCTGAATCGTTTGAGAGTAAGTTGTCATGCCCTTTACCCCTAAATATTTCTTTGTCTAATTCCTAAAACTCATCATCTGTCATCTCCATTTCAATTTTGTCAACAGATTGTTTTCTAACACTTTCCCCACCTCATATGGGATCCAGTGTAGGATCAGTTATTAGATCTAGTTGTCATGTACTCTGTCTCCTTTAATCTGTGATACTTGTCTTGCCTTTTTCTTTTATGACATTGAAATTTTTCAGATGACATCCTCACCCTGTCCCCACCCCTCTTTTTTTTTTTTTTTTTTAAATAATAGAACATTTGTCATTCTGTGTTTGTCTATTTCTTCATGACTATTTTCAGGTTCTGCATTCCCGACGGGAATAGTATAGCATAGAAACCATATTACTCTGTTTTCTCAGGGTCACATCTGGAAGTGCCCACTGTCTGTCTTTCCCTCATTGATGTTAATTTTGACGACCCAGGCATGACATTGTTTGATTTGTCTACCACATAATTTTTACCCCTTGAAACTAATAAGCAGGTCTTTGGGGGAGATATTTTAAGACCATTCATGCATCCTACTCTTCATCCAAATTTCCTCCAAGATGTAGCATCCATTGATGATTTTTGCTTGAAGCGGTCTCTAGTGTGTTGTCTGCAAAATGATTGTTTAGGTCTTACCACTCCTTGCGTGTTTACCAGTTGGATTCTACTGTAAACAAAAGCCCTCCCTTCTCCACTTATGTATGTGTGTATTTAATACTGATAGCGACTCATGGGTTTCTCTTTTCTACAGGCCTGTAATTCATTACTGTCCTTAATTATTTGGGTACTCCGATTGTCACAGGTTTGGCCAACGGGTGCCTCTTCAACCTGGCTCCCAGGTCCTTATGACAAGCTCCCATCATTTTCTGAGTACTTCCCCACTTTGGCATAACAACACGTTCCAGGTAGAGCTACAGTTTTATATGAGAGTCCTTTAGATACACAGGCAGCTTCAGTATAATGTGTTTGGTGCGTCCATGAAGATAAGCCCAACCTGCTGTGGCAGCATAATGGAGGGTCCTCTAGCACAGCGTAGTGGAGGAGAGGCCTGGCAGCAGGACTCGGGAGGAGGTTGTCCGTAGAAGCCTCCTTAGAAGGAGCACCATCAGTACCAATATGGACAGGATCGTTGTGGCTCCGAGAAACCGTGCGTGTGTGTGGTAGGGGGAGGACGATACGAAAACATCTACGGCAGGTGGATGATCATAGTCTAATGCCTGAAGAGAAGGTGGCACAGGATCACACCCGGCTCTGCTCTGTTGGGGCGCAGAGTGGAGGGGACATGCTCAGTGCGGCATCTTGTAAAACCAATACTCTGGCCATGATGTGGAGGGACGAAGGCAAGATCGCAGGTGAGGGCACAGCAGGAAGTTGCAGCTATAATGCCGATGACCACAATATTCAGAAATGCCTTGAATAATAGTAACTAATGCCTTCTGACTTATTAATGTTTGACGTAGGAATTTGATGACAGCTCTACCATTCTTTCCATTTTATAGGTGAAGTTTCCAAGGCATACGAGTTGAGTATATTTCGTAGAGACTAACAAATTGCAGAACTGGGGTAGAAAGCCTGACCACTTCATTTCACACTCTAGTTGGTCGTACAAGAATGGGAAGTCAGGGATCACAGTCGGGTTTCTAGTATCATTAACTGACTCCATGGTGGTGACATTCATGGACAGAACAGAGAGCATTTGAGGAAGGGTTGTGGTGAAGGTTTCCTTTTTGAACATATTGACAATTATCTTTGGGCGTATCCAGATGGTGCTCTGGAGTAGGCACTTGGCTGTATGCGTCTGGAGTCTCGGAGAGAGCATGATGTTCAAGATCCCAGTTTGGAAATGATCAGCCTTTAAATGTTATTGAAAGCTTACTAGTAGATGTGATCGCTGTTTAAAAGGATGTAGGGGCGTCTGGGTGGCTTAGTCGGTTAAGCGTGTGACTCTTTATCTCTGCTCAGCTCATGATCTCACAGTTCGTGGGTTCGAGCCCCTCTTTGGGCTCTGCGTTGATGGCACGGAGCCTGCTTGGCATTCTGTTTCTCCTTCTCTCTGCCCCTCCCCGGCTTGTGCTCGTGTTCTCTCTCTTTCTCTCCCAAAATAAATAAACTTAAAAAAAAAAAAAAAAGAATGTAGAATGAAAAGAGGAAGCAGCTTAGGGCAAAAACCTGGAACCTTAATGGGACAAAAGAGGTGGGAAGAAACCAGGCTAGGATATTGTCACAGAGGCTTAAAAAAAAGCAGCGGCAATCAGTACTGTCAGATGCTACAGAGGTCAAGGGTGCATAGGGACCAGCAAGTGTATCTTCTGGATTTAGCATCAGGGAGATGATGGCATGTCAGTGGAACAGTGACAAGAGCTAGATAAAAGCAGACTAAGGAATGAATTGCAGGGAGCAAAAGAGTACAGGGTCGACAGAAAGCCCATCTGGGTACCTATTGTAATCCCCAACTTGTCAGTATTTCTTCATGTTAATTAGACCTCTTCCATGTGGTGGTTGGGAGTTATTAAAACAGTAACTAATAACTCTTTTTTTACCTGTGGCTAGGCAGAGTCTGATACATAGGGGCTTTGTGGCCACTTTGTAGACAAAAAGAACGTACGTAACTCTTGACAGCCTTGGCTTGGAAGGAAGAAGAGAGCAAGCTAGATGTCCAGTAGAAGCCGACAGATTGCAAGCAAAATGAAATACCCTGCCTGTAATTAACATCACGTTTGAGATTACAGGATGGTTGTTTTTCGGGTATCTACTTAGTTATAAATGAGCAAAAGTAATTGAGTAGTTGCCTTAAACATTTGTATTTCTTCATTTGTTTTTAAAGATTCATTCACTTCTTTAAAAACATTTTCTTTCACTGAAGACTTACCATGTCACATTAGTTTCAGGTGTACAACAGTGATAGAACAATTACATACATTAGGAGTGTTTACTACGATAAGTGTAGCTACCATTTGTCATGATACAACGTTACTGTAGTATTACCGACTGTATTTCCTATGCTGGACTTTTTATCCCCGTGGCTTGCTTACTTTATTTATTTATTTATTTATTTATTTAAAAAAAATTTTTTTTTGACATTTATTTATTTTTGGGACAGAGAGAGACAGAGCATGAACGGGGGAGGGGCAGAGAGAGAGGGAGACACAGAATCAGAAACAGGCTCCAGGCTCTGAGCCATCAGCCCAGAGCCCGACGCGGGGCTCGAACTCACGGACCGCGAGATCGTGACCTGGCTGAAGTCGGACGCTTAACCGACTGCGCCACCCAGGCGCCCCTATTTTTTAAGTTTGTTTATTGTGAGAGAAAGAATGAGAGAGCACATGCACGTGAGCACGGGAGGGGCAGACAGAGAGGGAGAGCGAATCCCAAGCAGGTCCCACGCTGTTATCACAGAGTCCACCATGGGGCTCAGTCCCAGAAACCCTGAGATCATGACCTGAGCCAAAATGAAGAAGAGTTGGACGCATAACCAACTGAGCCACCCAAGCTGCCCTGACTTAGTTATTTTATAACGGGATGTTGGTACCTCTTAATCCCCTTCATGTGTTTTGCCCATCCCCTTCCCCCTCTGGCAGCTACCGGTTCTGTTGTGTTTCGGAGTCTGTTTCCGTTTTCTTGCTTGCTTATTTATTTGTTTTGGGTTTTTTTAATTCCACATGTAAGTGAAATCATATGGTATAGGTCTTTCTCCGAATGGTTTATTTCACTTAGCATAATGCCTTCTAGGTCCGTGTTGTTGTAAATGACGAGATTTTACTATTTTTTTTTTTATGGCTGAGTCATATTCCACTGTGCACATACACCACATGTTCTTGAGCCTTCAGCTGTCAGTGGACACTTGGGTAGTTTCTGTACCTTGGCTATTGTAGATAATGCTGCACTAAGAATAGGGGTGCATATAACTTTTCAAATCAGGGTTTTCATTTTCTTCAGGTAAATACCCAGCAGTGGAATCACTGGATTGGATGGTATTTATATTTTGAGTTTTTTGAGGAATCTCCATAGTGTTTTCCAGAGTGGCCGCACCAATTTACATTCTCATCAGTAGTGTACGAGGGCTTCTTTTTCTCCGCGTCCTTGCCAATACTTATTTGCCTTTTTGATATTAGACATTTGACTAGAGTGAGGTGATAATTCATTCCGATTTTGATTTGCATTTTCCTGACGACCATTGATGTTGAGCTTCTTTCCACGTGTCGGTTGGCCATTCATATGTCTCTGCAAAAATGCCTATTCGGGTCTTCTGCCCATGTCTTAATCAGAATGTTTGGGTTTGTTTGTTTGTTTGTTTTGGTGTTGTATGAGTTCTTTATATATTTTAGATATTAGCCCCTTACGAGATACATCATTGGCAAATATTTTTTTCCCCTTCAGTGGGTTGTCTTTGTTTTGTTGATGGTTTATTTTGCTGTGTACAGGCTTTTTACTTTGATGTGGTCCCCATAGTTCATTTTCTCTTTTTTCTCTTGTCTAAGGAGACATATCAAGAAAAGTGTTGCTAAGGCCAAAGTATAAGGCATAACTGCCTATGTTTTCTTTTACAAGTTTTATACTTTCAGCTCTCACGTTGAGGTCTTTAATCTATTTTGAGTTTATTTTTGTATGTGATGTAAGAAAGTGGTCCAGTTTCATTCTTATGCTTGTAGTTCTCCAGTTTTGCTTTTTTAGCACTGTTTATTGAAGAGACTTTTTCCCCATGGTATATGCTTGCTTCCTTTATTGTAGATTAATCTGTTTCATTGATCTCTGTGTCTGTTTTTGTGCCAGTACCGTACTGTTTTGATTACTAGACTTTTGTAGTATAGCTTGAAATCTGCGATTGTGATAGCTCCAGGTGTATTCTTCTTTCTCATGAGCCTTTCGTGGTTCCATACAAATTTTAGGATTATTTGTTTAGTTGTGTGAAAAATGTTGTTGGTATTTATGTATTTATTTTTGTTATTTTAGAGACAGCACAAGTGAGAAGGGCAGAGAGGGAGAGAATCAGAGAGGGAGAAAATCCCACGAGGCGGGGGAGAGAGAGAGAGAAGCGGGTCTCACTCGAAGCACGGTTCCTGTCTTTACCCGAAGTGGGGCTCGAGCTCACATGAAGTGGGTGGTGCACAAGCCCCCATAAACTGTGAGATCGTGACCTGAGCCAAAGTCAGATACTTAAGAGTGAGCCAGCTGGGTGCCTTGCTGTGGGTATTTTGATAGAATTTGCAGTGATCCTGTAGATTGCTTGGGGTAGTGTGGACATTTTAACAGTATTCATTGTATAACTTTATGAGCATGGTGTTATCTTTCCATTCGTTGGCATCATCTTCATTTTATTTCATTAATGTCTTACAGTTTTCTGAGTTACAGGTCTTTCATCTCCTTGGTTAAGTTTATTTCTAGGTATTTCCTTCTTTTTTGAGGCACTTGTAAATGGGCTTTTCTTTCTCTGCTTTTTTATTAGTATATTAAAGTGCAACAGATTTCTGTATATTTTATATCCTGTAACGTGACTGAATTCATTTATTCTAATAATTTTTTGGTGTCCTGTGTGCGTTTTTTTTTTAAATTTTTTTTTTAACGTTTATTTATTTTTGAGACAGAGAGAGACAGAGCATGAACAGGGGAGGGTCAGAGAGAGGGAGGGAGACACAGAGTCTGAAACAGGCTCCAGGCTCTGAGCTGTCAGCACAGAGCCCGACGCGGGGCTCGAACTCACGAACCGCAGGATCATGACCTGAGCCGAAGTCAGACGCTCAACCGACTGAGCCACCCAGGCGCCCCATTGTGCATTTTTTCTATATGGCATCATGTCATCTGTGAATAGTGACAGTTTTATTTCTTCCTTACCACTTTGGATGCTTCTTATTTGTACTGTCTAATTGCTGCAACCAGGACTTCCAGTCTGTGTTGAGTAAAAGTGGTGAGAGTGGACATCCTTGTCTTGTTCTTGATCTTTGTGGAAAAACTCTCACTTTTTCACCATTGAGTGTGCTGTTAGCTGTGGGTTTTTCATAGATGGCCTTTATTATGTTGAGTTATGCTCCCTCTGAGCCCACTTTGTTGAGAGTTTTTATCATGAGTGTCTATTGAATTTTGTCATCTATTTTTTTCTGCAGCTATTAGGATGATCATATACTTTTTTTTTTTTTTTAACGTTTATTTATTTTTGAGAGAGAGAGACAGAGTGCAATCAGGGGAAGGGCAGAGAGAGGGAGACACAGAATCCGAAGCAGGCTCCAGGCTGAGCTGTCAGCACAGAGCCCGACGTGGGGCTTGAACTCATGGACTGTGAGATGATGACCTGAGCTGAAGTCAGGTGCTTAACCAACTGAGCCACCCAGGCGCCCCATAGGATGATCATATACTTTTTATCTTTCATTCTGTTAATGTGTGTCACGTTCATTTGTTGTTGGATCTTGAACCATCCTCACATCCCTGGAATAGACCCCCGTTGATTGTGGTAAATGACTTTTTCAATGTATAGAATTTGGTTTGCTCATATTTTGTTGAGTTCTGTGTCTGTATTTATCAGGGATACTGCTCTGTAATTTTCTTTTTTAAATTTTAATTTAAAAGAATTTTTTATATTCGTATTTGAACGAGAGAGAGAGGGAGACATAATGTGAGCAGAGGAGGGGCAGAGAGAGAGGGAGACAAAGAATCTGAGGCAGGCCCCCGGCTCTGAGCTGTCAGCACAGAGCCCGACACAGGGCTCGAACCCACAAGCCATGAGATCATGACCTGAGCCAAAGTCAGTTGTTCAACCAACTGAGCCACTCAGGCGCCCCTTAATTTTTTTTTTTTTTTTAATACAGTTGATACATTTATTGTTTCTGAGAGAGAGAAAGAGAGCACAAGCTGGGAATGGGCAGAGAGGGAAAAGGAGACACAGAATCCAAAGCGGTCCAGGCTCTGAGCTCTCAGCACAGAGTCCAACGTGGGGCTCAACCTCATGAACCGCGAGATCATGACCCGAGCTGAAGTAGGACGCTTAACCAACTGAGCCACCCCGGTGCCCCTTCTTTTCCTTTTTTTTCAAGCTTATTTATTTAGTGTGTGTGTGTGTGTGTGTGTGTGTGTGTGTGTGTGTGTGAGAGAGAGAGAGAGAGAGAGAGAGAGAGACAGAGCGAGCGAGAATGCGAGCGAGCGGGACAGGGGCAGAGAGAGAAGGAGAGAGAGTAGCTCAAGCAGGCTCTGCACTGTCAGGGCAGTGCCCAATGCTGGGCTCGAACTCAAGAACCGTGAGATCATGACCTGAGCCAAGGTTGGACGCTTCACTGACTGAGCCACCCAGGTGCCCCTGTAATTTTATTATAGTGTCTTCATCTGGTTTTGATATCACATTAATGCTTCTTTCATAGAATGAATGTGGAAGTTTTCCTTCTTTTTTTTTTTTTTGCATACTTTGAGGTTAGGTATTAAGTTTTTTGTTTTCAATTATCTATTTTTTTTTTTTAATTTTATTTAAGTCCAAGTAGTTAACATATAGGTATTCAGTCTTTAAATGTTTGGTAGAATTTACCTGTGCAGCCATATGGTGGTGGACTTTTGTTTTGGGAGAGTTTTTTGATTATTGATTTAGTTTTGTTACTAGTAATCACTCTGTTCAAATGTTCTATTCTTCCTGATCCATTCTTGGAAGCTTTTTGGTTTGGGGAATTTATCCATCTCTCCTGGGATGTCCTGTTTCTTGGCATATCATTTATGGTAGTAGTTTCTCACAAGCCTTTGTATTTTTGTGGTGTCTGTTATTTCTCTTCTTTGATTTCTGATTTTATGTACTTGTGTCCTTTTTTTTTTTTTTTAATGAGTCTGGCTAAACGTCTATCGGTTTTTTTTTTTTCTTTTCAAAGAACCAGCTCTTGGTTTTACTGATTCTTTCCTATTGAGTTTTAGCCTCTACTTCCTTTATTTCCACTCTGTTTATTACTGTGTTTACCTTCTAGTAACTCTGGGCTTTGTTCTTATTTTTTCTAGTTCCTTTAGGTGTAGAGATTTTTCTTGTTCGTTGAGGTAGGCCTGTTTCACTATGAACTTCCCTCTTAGAAGAAGTGCTTTTGCTGCGTCACAAGGATTTTGAACTGTTGTGTTTTCATTTTCATTAGTCTGTAGGTATTTTTAAATTTCCTCTTTCATGTCCTTGATGCATTGATTATTAGCATATTTTTTTTAGCTTCTGTATGGTCATGTTTCTCTATTTTTTGTTGTTGCTGTTGTTACTGATTTCTAGTTCCATATCATTGTCATTAGAAAATATGTTTGAGGGGCGCCTGGGTGGCTTAGTCAGTTGAGCATCTGACTTCGGCTCCCATCATGACCTCACGGTTCATGAGTTCGAGCCCCACGGCGGGCTCTGTGCTAACAGCCCGGAGCCTGCTTGGGATTCTGTGTCTCCCTGTCTCTCTGCCCCTCACTTGCTTGTGCTCTGTCCCTCTCTCTCAAAAATAAACAAACACTAAAAAATTTTTAAAAAAAGGAAAAGAAAATATGTTGGATATAACTTCAGGCTTCTTAACTTTATTGAGAATTGATTTGTGGCCTAAAATGTGATATCTTAGAGAATGTTCCATGTGCACTTGAGATGAATTACGTATTCTTCTGTTTTGGGATAGAATGTTCTGTATATGTTTGCTCCATCTGGTCTAATGTGTCATGCAAAGCCAGTGTATCTTCATTGATTTTCTGTGTCAGTGATCTATCCATTGATGTAAGCGGGATATTAAAATGTCCTACCGTTATTGTAGTACTCACAGTTTCTCCCTTTTTGTTTGTGTTGTGTATTTAGGTGCCCTAATGTTGGGTGTATATTTACAATTGTAATAATCTCTTGTTGGATTGATCCCTCTATTATTACATAATGTCCTTCTTTTCCTTTTGTTTCAGTCTTTGTTTTAACGTCTGTTATGTCCAATAGAAGTATTAGAAGTATTGCTACCCAAGCTTTTTCTTTTTCTCTCTCTCATCTGTATGGAATGTTTTCCATCTCTTCACTTTCAGTCTGTATGTGTCTTCTTGTCTGAAGTTAAGTCTCTTATAGGCAGCATAGAGATGGGTGTCAATTTTAATGGATTCAATCACCTTGTGGCTTTTGATCAGAATATTTAGACCATTCATATTTAAAGTAGTTATTGATAGGTATGTATTTATTGTCATTTTGTTAATTTTTTTGATTGCTTTTGTAGTTCTCTTGTTTCTTTATTCTCTTGCTCTCTTCCCTTGTGATTGGTAACTTTCTTTAATACTATGCTTGGATTCCTTTCTTTTTTTTTTTTTTTTAATTTTTTTTTTTTCAACATTTATTTATTTTTGGGACAGAGAGAGACAGAGCACGAACGGGGGAGGGGCAGAGAGAGAGGGAGACACAGAATCGGAAACAGGCTCCAGGCTCTGAGCCATCAGCCCAGAGCCTGACGCGGGGCTCGAACTCACGGACTGTGAGATCGTGACCTGGCTGAAGTCGGACGCTTAACCGACTGCGCCACCCAGGCGCCCCGGATTCCTTTCTTTTTAGTTTTTTTTTTTGTGTGTGTGTATCTATTACAGGTTTTTGTGTTGTGGTTACCAAAAGGTTCATATAGAACAGGAATCCTAAGTATATAGCAGTCTATGTGAAGTTGATGGTTGCTTCAGTTCTAATACTTCCTAAAAGCACTGCATTTTACTTTCCTATCTTTTCTGTGCATTTTATATCTTTTTATTTTGTTAATCCCTTAATTTTTTAGATACAAATAATTTTACTCCTGTTAGCTTTTAACCTCCATACTAGCATTGTAAGTCGTTGATGTACTATATGTTTGCCTTTACCCTTGAAAGTTTTCCTTTCATAATTTTCTTAACTCTGGGTCTTGGCTAAGACCCTTTAACATTTCTTGTAAGGCTGGTTCACTCGTGGTAAGAGAGGTCAAAGTGGTAAACTCCTTTAACTTGTTTGGGAAATTCTGTCTCTCCTTTTATTTTGAGTGATAACCTTGTATTGTAGACTGCTGGTTGTAAGTTTTTTCCTTTCAGCAGTTTGAATATATCTTGTCCCTGTCTTTTGATCTGCAGAATTTCTGCTGAAAAAATCAGCTGATACCCCACAGGTTTTTTGTTGTTGTACCTAATTGGTACGTTCATAATTGGTTTCCTCGTTGCTTTTACGATTTTTCTCTGTTTAATCTTTGACATTTTATGTTTTAAAATGTTTTTCGTGTTTATTTTTGAGAGAGAGAGTGTGAGCAGGAGAAGAGCAGAGAGAGAGGGAGACGCAGAATCCGAAGTAGGCTCCAGGCTCTGAGCTGTGATCACAGAGCTGGATGTGGGGCTCGAACTCACGGCGTGATCGTGACCTGAGCTGAAGTCAGACACTCAACCGACTGAGCCACCCAGGCACCCCTAATCTTTGACATTTTAATTATTATGTGTTTTGGTATGGACCTTTTTGGGTTTATCTTGTTTGGGGCTCTCTGATTCCTGGACCCGGATGTCTATTTCCTTCCCTGGGTTAGAGAAGTGTTCAGGTATTGTTTCTTTATGTAAGTTTTATGCCCCTTTCTCTTTTGGCTCCTTCTGAGAATCCCTATAATGCAAATGTTAATATGCTTGATTTTGTCACAGAGGTCCCTTAACCCTCTTCATTTTTGAAAATTCCTTTTTTTTTTTTTTTTTTTTTTTTTGATCCTCAGTTTTGAATGTTTTCTCTTACCCTGTTTTCTGGATTGCTGATCTCTTCTTCTGCATCCTCTAATCTCCTGTTGATTACCTGTAGTGTATTTTTTGTTTCAGTTATTCAGTCTTTCATGTTTTTAAAAATATTTTTCTTGAAGTTTTTAGTTCATCTATTCTCTCAAGTCTAGTGAGCAACTTTATGATCGTTACTTTGAAATTTCTGTCAGGTAGATTGCTTATCTCATTTTGATTTCGTTATTTTCTTGAAACTTTGTCTTAATTTTGTTTGTATATTCCTCTGCTCCCTTTTTTCTTGGATTTTCTGTGCTTATTTCTTATGAATTAGGCGGAACAGCTCCCTCTGCCGGTCTTGAAGGAGTGGCCCTGTGTAGGTACATCCTCTGTGCAGACTGTGTGTTCCACGCACGTTTGGCTGGCTGGCTGGCTGGAGCGGTAGTGCGCGTGGTCTGTGGGTCCCGGGGCACTCTGCGCCACGGCTGCCCCTGTGGGCGATGCCGGTGTGGAGGGAGAGGCGTCAGGCAGCTTTGCACTTAGCCCCCTTGGTGAGTGCTTTGCACTTAGCCCCCACTTAGCCCCCTTTTTCCGTAGCGGAAAAAGGCCTGGCGTGCCCCGGTGTGCGCCCCACGGGGGCTGCCCTGTTTGGATGGCTGGAGGTGGTATGCGTTTGGGGGCCGGGACTAGCCAAAGTGGCAGGGCAGCGAGAACACCCGGACCTTGCTCTTGGGTGGACTCCCAAGGTGGAGAGGGGAGGTAAACAGTGGAGATCACCAGCATTTCCAACCCCTGGGAGAGTTCCAGTAGTTACCCCACTGTTGGTTGGACCTTCTGGAGTTAATAAGTGGTTTTTCTTCACTTCTCGTCTAGTGACCTTTTAAACTGCAGCTTATTTTCTGTGCCCCAGGCAGTTGAATCTATGCATCAGTCTATCAGTGATGTCACTACCGCATCCTGTAACATCGGGGTGGAGTTGCCCTTGGTAGCGTGCATCTGTCTCTCTCGCCGTTCTGATTGAGGTTTCTCTGGCCTTTATTGTGCGTAAGGTGTTCAGTCAGCCTTCGGTTCTTGTGGAGGAATTGATCTATATGTAGGTGTAAATGTAGTGTGTCAATGGGAGGAGATGAGTTCAGGGTCTGCCTGTAGGGCTTTGGATCTTGGACCGATGCAAACATTTTTAATTTTTAAAACATTGATTGTAGTTGTCTACATTGTCCCCAAGTAATGCTATAATTTAAAGTTTTGGGGCTTATTTGCAAGAAATAGAAGATTTGGTGTGGAATGACCCTCCCTTATGTGTGTGGTTTAGATACGTATCTTATAATCATGGTTTCCATGCCTCTTATCAAAATGCACGTGTTTACTTCTTATTCTTAAAAATATTTGACTACGTAGTGAGTGAACACAGCAGAAATATTACGAGATTGTATGGTGTATTCTTCATTGTTCCCGTTAAAAAAATGGGAGATATGTACAGTTTACCCTTGAACAACACAGGTTAAAACTGTATGGGTCTACTTATATGCAGATTTTAAAAAATTATTTATTTATTTTTTTATTTAAAGATTTTAAGTAATCTCCACACCCAACATGGGGCTTGAACTCAAAGCCCCGCCATCCAGGAGTTGCATGCTCTACCAACTGAGCCAGCCAGGTGCCCTTGTATGCGGATTTTAAAAAATAAATATAGTCCAGGGGTGCCTGGGTGGCTCAGGCAGTTTAGCGTCCAACTTCGGCTCAGGTTATGATCTCACAGTTTGTGGGTTCGGGCCCCGCATCGTGCTGTCTCCTGACAGCTCAGAGCCTGGAGCCTGCTTCGGATTCCGTGTCTCCCTCTCTCTCTGCTGCTTACCCGCTCTCTCTCTCACTCGCTCTCTCTCTCTCTCTCTCTGAAAAGTAAATAAACATTAAAAGAAATTTGTTTTAAATACAGTACGGTGCTGTAAATGTATTTTTTCTTCCTTGTGATTTTCTTTTAAAAAAATTTTTTTTAATGATTATTTATTTTTGAGACAGAGACAGAGCATGAATGGGGGAGGGTCAGAGAGAGAGGGAGACACAGAATCCGAAACAGGCTCCAGGCTCTGAGCTGTCAGCACAGAGCGCGACGCGGGGCCTGAACTCACTGACCGTGAGATCATGACCTGAGCCGAAGTCAGCCGCTTAACCGACTGAGCCACCCAGGTGCCCCAGTTCCTTGTGATTTTCTTAACATTTTTTTCTTGAATTTACTTTTGTAAGAATACCGTATATAATACATCATTTAATATGCAAAATATGTGTTAATCAACTGTGTACATTATCAGTAAGGTCAGTAGTAGGCTATTAGTAGTTAAGTTATTGGCGAGTCAAAAGTTATATGTGGATTTTCGACTACACGGGTTGGTGCCCCTGATCCCCCTGTCACTCAAAGGTCAGCTGTATTAAAAAGTGTACTGGCTTATTGATCCTTGACCGTGCCAGTTAATTTATGATTTCATTATTATTTCACTCCTTGCCTTGTTTATATGAGTGCTTAATTTGAGTAGTGCCAGTGAGATTAGATGTTAATTTTCTACACTCAAATTGTAATCTCAAATCCTTCCATTTTAGCCTTTCTGCTGGTGGCATCAGAAGTAGGTGAAAGCCTACCTAGTTAGGTCTGGCTCATGCTGGGCCACTAGCATCATCTTTAAAAACAAAGGAGTCTACATTTTCATTTTTGTTTGCTAAGTTACTTCCTTTAGACATTGGGTTTCCTTTACTCACACTTGAAATTCAAACCTTTTGGCCTCAAAATACAAGCAGAATGTAAGGCAGACAGGACAAGTAAGCTTTGTGGTGTTATCAAGTCCTTGTTTTCAGACATTTGAAATGATTACTCTGCTTTAGAGGAGTGATGTAATAGCCCTTGGTAAAACATAAGTGATTATATTGAAGTAGCATTTCTCAAGGCTAGAAAAACTTGGTTGCCAACTAATAATCTGTAGTTTAAACTAGCTGCTGCAGTTTTTTTTTTTTTTAAGCATTAAAATGAAACTGAAGTTTGGGGATGCAGTTTGGCTTTTTTTGTTTCGAAACCGGTGATTGGCTATATTACATCAGAAAAGTCTGGCTGAGTTGAACTCAATTTTATAACTTTGGAATCAAATGTGCTCATGTTGGGTCTTTCCATTTTAACATATTGGTCATTTCTTTTTGATTAAAGTGAAATATGTACTTAAATGCAACCATAGTTTCATTTCTTTTACCTTTTTATCGAAGTATTGTTGACACACAATGTTACATGAGTTTTAGGTGTATAGCACAGTGATTAACTTTGATTTCTTTCAATAGAAAATGACTGCGGTGTTGGAAGATCATTACTATTGGAAGGCCGGTTAGCATCAATTTCCTAACAGATACTTGACCACCATTTGTCCTGGCATGGCGCAAGGCAGTCCACAGCTTGATATGCAGGTTCTCCATGACCTCCGACAACGTTTCCCGGAGATTCCAGAGGGCGTTGTGTCTCAATGCATGTTACAGGTAGATTACCCAGCAACGATAGTGATGTTAAGCTACGTTTCTCCTTATTAGGGCTGGCTTTGTGTTGTAGTGACTAGAAGTCAGTTCACCTTTCTTGTGTGTGTGGAGGAGGGCAGTGGGAAGCATTCAGAGCAGGATTTCTCAACCTTGGTGCTATCGACATTTTGGGTGGGTAGTCTTTGTTGTGGGGCCCTGCCTGGTACTTCGTAGGCCATTGAGCAGCATTCTTGGTCTCTACCACTAGATGATGATAGTATTCCTGCAGTTGTGACAACTCAAAATGTCTCCACACATTGATAAAGGCCTCATAGGAGGCAAAACCTACCCCATTAAGAACCCGTTAAGAAAAGAGTAAAGGCATGTAGCAAAAGGAAAAATGATTCGGTTCACAATTTGCCTTCTTACATATTGGAGTTTGTTTTATCAGTCCCCAAATTCTTATATTTGAATTTTGAATCTCAGAGTTATCATTTTAACTTTGAGCCAATGTTTAAAGGTCTATGGAGAGTCCTGTCCCTTTCTTAGTGTTTTTCTCGTTAATAAATGCTTACTAAGATGCAGTTTTAAGTATAAGGCCACTTTCTCTAGTTTAACCATAGTCCTTTGGTTTTGTTGTCTTATATTAAAATAAATCTTTCATATTGGATAAACTATGTTTTCCCATTCAAGGGACAACAGAGAAACAGGCCTGATACTCTCGCCCTGTTGAATTTTGCATCATCCTCCACAGGATCTTGGTGTGTTTTGGGTTATAGAATTTCCCTTTTTGGTTTACGTTTGGGTCTACACTACTATCCTGTTGCCCACTGGTCTTTGTCACACGCAGTCAGTTCAAATCGTACCTTACTGCGTAATATGCCAACACTACCTAATTGCAGTGTGAATGGCTCAGGATATCACCTAAGCCTATATACAGTTGAGGTTAATTGCCAGTAGGGACTCACAGAATCATTGTGGCAAAAGTGGTGCTTCATGGCCCTTTTACTGGGTCTAGACCTTTGTGTTGTGATTTTTGTATTATAGCTTGCCTTTGTTTTTTCTAGCACACATTCCCAGTCTGTCTTTCTGTTGTCTATTTTAGCCCCATTTTGGTCTCTGGTAGAGTAAAGGTGCTTCCCACTGGAATGAAATCAAGCAAGAGTGAGGCTTCTAGTTAAAACCGTTTCCAAGCAATCACCTTCCTTACCTGTCCTAACCAGCTCCCCCCAGCTCTGACTTTGTTTTTTCAAATTTAATTTTTCCCATTATCACCTGTATTTTTTCATGGCTTAGTGTCTTTATCACGCTTTCTAAACTGAAGGAATGGACTTTAAATTCAAGTTAATGATCATTTGTTATTACTTTACATTGACCCAAGTCTTTCTCTTCTTTGTTCCTTTGGGATTAATATAGTTTATTGGTAGAGAGACTTACCAGTTACTGGCTCTGGAAAGTTTTTCTGTTTACATTTAAAGACTCAGTAGTTTACATTTAATATACAAGTCTTAAAGTCTCTCTGAGCTGTCCTCTCAATTTACAATCACTTTAGGAATATGCTTTTTTGCCTCAGTCTTTTCAAAACCTTTTATGTGTTTTCTTAATTATTTTTATGTCTTTATCCAACTAAATACTTTTGATTTATTCTTCATATTGACTGGTATATTTTATATCCATGTTTTTCTTTGAAGGTAGTCAGCAGGTTAAATATGACATTTCATTCTGGTGGTTTTATTTTAAAAATGCTTTCATAAAAATAATACTTAAATATCTGTATTTTTGGTTTACATTTTTTCTTGATAAGAAAATTGACTTACCTTGTCACTGTAGACACGCATTTGAACAGGCTAGCAAGTCAGCCTTGTATCATTTTGAATTTGGGTCCTCTTGTGAGGATACTATTTTACTTAGGCTGCCTAATTCACTGTAGAAAACACGAAATTTCAACAGTATTGAGACAAATGTCAAATAGTGAAGTACCCACGACTGCTTTAGGTTTCATATAAAACTGTCTAGTTTTTGTTCTCCTTTTAATCCAATTGCAGAGATACTTTATTTTCACTTTTCATATTCTTTTCTCTCAGATATCGGTCAGTAACATTTTCTAGTTGGCAATCGATTTGAATCCTTTGGATCCAAATTTGCTAAATATCTAGCTTTTCTTCCTTGATCGTATCAGAGTGATTTTCAAGCAGGATAAGAAAAAGGCCAGACTGTGAGTTTTAATAATTTTCTTCTTAAATTTCAACAATTACTTTTTTCTCTGGCTCAGAATTTTAGTATCAGAAGCTTTATGTAAGGAAAAAGATACCAGTTGTGTATGGAGTTTTGATAAACCCAATTCTTTACATTTCTGAGAATTCATTTTATGAAGGTTTGCTTAACTGAATCTGCGTTTACTTCCCCTGAAGCCTTAGAACAATTTGCTTTTGGCCCAACATCCTCCCCCTTGAAATGACTGTGTTACAGTGGAAGCAGCCGTGGGAGGCAAGAAACCAAGAATCTCAAACTGGCTCCCCGTGAATTAGTCGAGTGCTTGTTGTCAAGCCGTGTAACTCCGCGGGCATTTCTTTCCTCATGTGGCAATGAGTTGAAATAGATGAACCCAGAAGTTATTCCAGTGGCAAAATTATAGCACTCAATGTTCTGTTTTGGGTTTAACCTTATGTGCTTCTTAGCAGAAGTAAAAGTGTTTCCTTTCATTTTTCTATAAAATGTGCTTTTTCCTAAAATAGGTAGTAGTACACACATATGTATGTGCATATCTGTGTGTATATTTCTGAACTACAAAGTCCCAGTAATTGACACACTTTATTATTGTGAAGGCAATAAATAACACGGTGCTTGAGGCTAATAAAATAGTTGAGATTTTTGTATTTTAACGGAAAACTACCTTACAGTATTTTAAATCAAAAAAGGAATCCTTCATTAGAATGATTATTGTTGAGTGGAGTGTCTAAAATGTCACTTTGCTATTATCATCTGTGAGTATGTGCCTAACTCAAAAAATTGAAACCCTCCACAGATGTTGAAGGTTTACCAAGCAACCAACCTTTCAGTGGGTAAAAAATTTTGAGACTCTGGGAGTGTGAGTCAATTTCATTAAGGCAGTTGAGACCTGGTTTCCTGTTAAAATTTACCCTAACTTTGGCAAAGTCGTGGAACCATAGTTCAAAAAGTGTATTTGTTTTTTACTGATTTGTTTAGCTTACTCTTTCATAATGATAACTGAAGTGATGTAGGGATAAATTTGGTTAAAAAAGACTGCTTTAGAGTTTCATTGTTTTGACTCCAGGAATTTATTATAATTTTTCTCCTTCTGTAGTTTCAGTGCTTTTTGAAAACTAAAGCATGGTTGTTTTCATGTTTTTCAGTTTAAATATTAATGACGAGTATTACTTTAACTTGTATTTCAGAGCGGTTGTGGTGAGTCCAAGATTAGCCCAACATTTTAGTTTGTTGAGATGCAACAAACATAAAATGAGCCCTGGACTTGGAGTCAGCAACCTGGGAGTTGAGTCACAAAGTTCATTGGCGGGTTCCTGACATTTCTGTAGCAGTCGTGGTAGTAATAGTCCTGTGAGCTTCCGGTCTGTGGAACCAGATGAATTGTTTGGGATCTCCTGGTCAGAAAAGATGACCGCGAAGCTTTGTCTGCTGAAAGTACCATTCTCTAGGACAGTTGTATTTGCGTAACCGGCAAAGTTTCACTTCCGCTATTAAGATTTGTTAATTTTGCCAATGTTACTGTCTTTTTCCCCTAGAACAACAACAATCTTGAAGCCTGTTGCCGAGCCCTTTCCCAGGAGAGTAGCAAATACTTATATATGGAATACCATAGTCCAGAGGACAACAGGATGAATCGAAATCGCCTTTTGCATATTAATCTGGGTATCCATTCTCCTAGTAGCTACCACCCAGCAGATGGAGCCCAACTTAACGGTGGTCGAACACTGGTACACAGCTCAAGCGATGGACATATTGACCCACAGCATGCGGCGAGTAAACAGCTGATCTGCTTAGTTCAGGAACCACACTCGGCTCCAGCTGTTGTGGCTGCTGCTCCGAACTACAATCCCTTTTTCATGAATGAACAGAACAGAAGTGCAGCTACTCCTCCTTCACAGCCACCTCAACAGCCATCTTCCATGCAAACAGGAATGAATCCATCTGCTATGCAAGGGCCTTCACCACCACCCCCTCCTCCTCCTTCGTACATGCACATACCTCGGTATAGTACCAATCCCATTACTGTTACGGTATCCCAGAACCTCCCTTCCGGACAGACTGTACCAAGAGCTTTACAAATCCTGCCACAGATTCCAAGCAATCTCTATGGGCCTCCTGGTTCTATTTATATTAGACAGACATCTCAGAGTTCATCAGGGAGACAAACTCCTCAGAGTACGCCGTGGCAGTCCTCCCCCCAGGGCCCGGTGCCTCATTACAGCCAGCGTCCTTTACCCGTTTATCCCCATCAACAGAACTATCAGCCTTCTCAGTATTCTCCCAAACAGCAGCAGATTCCTCAACCTGCTTACCATTCACCGCCTCCTTCTCAGTGTCCTTCACCCTTCAGCTCTCCGCAACATCAAGTGCAGCCTTCCCAGTTGGGCCATCCAGGTTCCCATGTCTTTATGCCACCTAGTCCTTCCACCACTCCACCCCATCCGTATCAACAAGGACCTCCTAGCTATCAGAAACAGGGGAGCCATTCGGTCGCCTATCTCCCATACACACCGTCCAGCTTACCCAAAGGATCCATGAAGAAGATAGAAATCACAGTTGAACCCTCTCAGAGACCTGGGACAGCCATGAACAGGAGTCCTTCACCTATCAGTAATCAGCCGTCTCCACGTAATCAGCACTCACTGTACACAGCCACCACGCCACCTTCAAGTTCCCCTTCAAGAGGCATATCCGGGCAGCCAAAACCTCCATTTAGTGTTAATCCTGTGTATATTACGTATACACAGCCAACTGGACCTTCATGTGTTCCATCACCATCTCCTCGAATGATACCAAACCCAACTACAGTTTTTAAAATTACCGTAGGTCGAGCAACGACTGAAAATCTTTTAAATTTAGTGGACCAAGAAGAACGTTCTGCAGCCCCAGAACCGATTCAGCCCATTTCAGTGATACCTGGTTCTGGGGGAGAAAAGGGAAGCCATAAATACCAGAGGAGTTCTAGTTCTGGATCAGATGACTATGCCTATACACAAGGTAATTTCATTTAGCCCTACTATGAAATTTCATCTTTGTGGTGAGGTGGCAGTCTCCTGTTGAAAAAAAAAAAAAAAAAAAAAAAACATTTCTTGGCTGTTTAATGTTTTTAATGTTTTCATTTATTTTTTGAGAGAGAAAGAGCACCAGTGGGGGAGGGGCAGAGAGAGGGGGAGACCCAGAATCCAAAGCAGGCTCCAGGCTCCCAGCTGTCAGCACAGAGCCCGATGCGGGGCTTGACCTCATGAACCTCACAAACTGCGAGATCATGACCTGAGCTGAAGTCGGATGCTGAACCGACTGATCCACCCAGGCGCCCCCGTATTAGCTGTTTAGTTTTATTTAAATGTTTAGTGTTGATTAAATATTGGGCAGTAGCATAGCTGTCAAGAATAGGGTTATTGCTTTCAGAGTTCTCTGTTTTAAAATATGAACACGTAGGCATGATAATGGTGACCTTATAAGGCTGTTTTTTAGGAAGAACGTGCATTGGGACAAAAATACAGACAAGCGAAATCGATATTGTCAGAAAACAAACTACAGAGTAGGAAAAAGAGGGTGGGCTGTAGTTGATCAAAGTCAAAGAATTTGTGTCTGTTTTAGAGAATGGCCTGGAGCGTGTAATATTTATAAGCACTGTCTACTTACAAGTGGGACTGGTGATGAAGAACGTTGTTGGATTAGTTAATAGCCTAACTAAAGAAAAAGACGACAGGATTTTTTAAGTCTATTCAGATTTCAAGCTAGCTGAGAATTTATTCTTTCAGTATGTGAGGCGGATAGTAATTACAATTGTAATTAAATATGCCTGGTAGTGAACCTGTTTCAAACCCACGCAGGCATAGTTAAAAACACAGTCTTAGGGACACGAAGGACAGCAGAGCCAGCGGGACCTACAGCGGGTGTCATTTTGGTACGAGAGCCAAATTCAGGCAGATCTGGGAAAGGTAAGACAGCATTAGCAAGACACAAGAGTAAATGCCCGCTCAGGTTGAGGACAGGGTTCCTTTGGAGTATTTTACGCGTCGGCAGTGCATGGAGAACTTTCCCAGTCACTGGTTCACTGTTCCTCTCTGCGATGACTCTGTCTGTAACACTGTAGCCTTGCTGTTACATCAGCGAGCAAGGATGGAGAGGTTAGCAAAGCAGTTGAAACTCGAGAAAGAGGAGCTCGAGCGCTTGAAGGCCGAAGTTAACGGTATGGAGCATGACCTGATGCAGAGACGGCTCCGAAGGGTCAGCTGTACCACGGCGATTCCCACGGTAAGTCCTCGGTGGCCGTGTGTGGATGGGAAGGTGGGGATGGTGGCTGTCCAGGTCACTCGTTTCTCTTGCAGGTTCCCTTCCCTGCAGGGGCTTTGTGCTTTTTAAACGATGGGCAAGGGACTGTGGCCTTCAGTAGCTCTCATCAAACTAATGCGATGCTTGTATTTTTTTTCACCTGTATGAGTTCCATAGATTCATCCGTATTTTCAAATAACTGACATTTCTAATCAAGGTATGGCATCTCATTAACCGTAAGTTTTTGTCAAAGTAGGAAAGTGCACCCTACTAAGTATTTTGTCATTTGTTCTCATGTGTCCATTTTTTCTTTGAAGCATGTATTATACATATAAATTGCAAAGGTTTAGAAGTTACTTATTTAAGCACATTGATTCAAATGACTTAGAACGCTCTCGATATGAATCTGGGAAAGTGTTGACTATAGAGTATTTCCAGGCAGAGAAGTGTTGTTAAGTGTAAATAACCGTAGCAACTAAGATAGCAGTATTGACCGCAGTCCTAACAGTCACTGCTCTCACGCAAAGAGGTAGACGGTATGTTTTTAACATGTTTAGCACTGCTGATGAGTTCTAAAAAACGTTAAGCAACCTGGAAAGTCTTGAAACCAGCCTCCTAAAATCTTGTGACAACACAAGCTTGCTGTGATCCGATCTGTCACTTCACCTCTGAACGTTCATCTGTGCAGCAGGCCGTTTTTAGTTGATGAGTGCGGTCCTGTGCTGGGTGCTTAGCGCATACCCGCCAGCGAGACGAGTAGATCTGTCAACAGATAATTCTAACCCAGTGGGGTCAGTGCTGGTTACACTCGCGGGTGATGAGACAACTCCCCCGGCCCCTCGTCTGTGTGTGTGCTCTGTGCACTTCTGCCTTCCCGTATCCTCTTCTGGAGCTCTAAACGGGTAAGTCCTGCGTCTTCTTCAGGGCTTCACCTTAAACTTGGCTTCTTTCCATAGGACCGTTCCTTCTTTTCCCCACGTGTCAAAACTGAGGGAGGTTTCTGAGCATTTCCAAGTTTAGAGAAGTAGCCGGCATGTTGGGCCTCTTGCAGACAGTATGCGGCTCTGCCTCTGTAGACAAGTTTTTAATGGAGAATTGTGGCTTCTCAGGAAATCTGGGAACTCCGGAAATTATATGCAGTTTCATAACGTGTTTTTATATGGAAGCAGGTCCCTGGTTTCCATCTGATTTTCCTACGGTGAATAGAGGGAAGGGGAAAAGGCCAAAGACCTACTCCTCAGGGAGGGCATTTGCTAAGGGAAGAGACCACTGAGCTAACAAAGGGGTGAAGTTATGACACGCAGACTTTCAGGAGGTAGCACATACAGGTCTCACTCGTAAGGTGAGGTTTCTGGAGTGTTAACAGGTTAATGTGCATCCGTCTGGTGGGGCATAGATGTTGAGGCTGAGGTGTTTGAAGATTATTCTGCTGGTCCTGGGGAAACCGGTGGAATTTGCCAGAAAGAAATTATTGATAAACAGGTATATTTAGTACTTGAAAGGAATTTAGTCAGTATTAGAATTTCAAAGAATAGTGTTATAAGTAAGAAGGGAGGATTTTACTTCAAATGCTTAGAAAATTATAAAGCTGTCTTTAAATAAAAGGTGATAAATTCTTCATTTTTTTCCTCCACTCAAAATCTTCATTGAATTCTGTGACTAGGGAGGTATTGAAGAATATAACCCAAATGAGAATCTACCCTGGTGGTTGGGCACTTTGCAGTCTTTTAGGTACTTATGGAGCATAAACAGATTTTCTTAGCATAAAAGGCATTTTCCCTCACCTAACCGTGGGCCCTGTGTTTACTGACCTATGGCTGTTGGATAATTCCTGCTAAGTAATTGAGAGTATTTGAGAGACGAGAAATTTAAGCGTGTGATCCCCTTCCGTGTGTGCTGCCAGCCCTAGAATAAAAGGAGGGACTATTAACAATGCATGGGCGAGGGACAGTTCTAGCTGGATGTTCAGACAGTGGCTCTTTCTTCACTGTGAACTTTCTTATCTGTGATACCTGTGAATACCTATCTCTTGGGATTTTTGTTAGGATTAAATAATACATAGTAATGAATTTATGTAGTGCCCAGCAAATAGTGAATAGTCTTATAAGTGTTAGTTGGACAACACTGGAAAAACACACAGATCAGAACCATTTTGCAAAACTGTAGCTTTAGGAACATGTTTAACATACGGGTATGTTACAGAGGAAATGAATCCAGAAATAAAGCATTTAGTCAGAATTCCCTGTTGTTGATGGAGGCTCACTTGAGGCACCAGGACATAGTTCACAGAGTGTGCACGTAGGCTCTGGAGGCAGAATAGTTTTGGCAATCACTGGCTCTTCTGTGCATTTGATTTTCCCTATCTGTAAAAGGGAATTACATTTTAATATTGTCAAGACAAAGACAATATATGTAAAAGTGTTTGGCATGGAGTGAAGTGCTCAGTAAATGGCTGTCCTTGTCCCACTCACATGTGGGATTACAGAAAAGAGAATCGTTTTGCGGGGTTTTTGTGTGTGCTCCTAAGCTCCTATCTCTACCTTCAAGTTTGCAAATCAACTTCTTAACAAGCAGTGCATTAAAAAAGAAACGTGTGTACCTCGGGAGCCTGAAACGCACATTGGTTACCAGCTACAGGTTGCAGTTGTAGAATTTAGAGAAAGAGTGAAATGATCTAAGGAGGGCACAAGTGCAAGATGGCCTCAATCTGTTCTTTGCAAAGCATTGTGTTTTTGTGTGAGAGAAAAGAGAATCGGAAGGGTCGGCCAGCTAAATGGTAGGGATATTAAGTACTTTGAGAGTTTTGCGATAGAAATGTTAGCTTTTTGCTGTTAGGGTTTAAAGATGAGACAGTTTCATGGTGGAGGGGAAAATGCAAGTTAAACCTTGAAGGATAAATAAGGTTTCATTAAGCAGAGAGCTGCCAGTTCTCCCTCACCCAAGTGTTTCCTCTCCTTCATCTTGTTCTAAGCGGGTTTTTGGACTAACTGACATTTTACAGCCCCAGGTGCATAATGAGGGCCAAGCCACCAAACAACAGTGGTCGTCAGCCTTGCTCTCTGTGATAACAACTTCTTCAAGCGCTCAGTTGACTTAAGGTATTTCTGCCACCTTCTGAAAAAACGCTTAGAATTTTTGACTTTGTCAGATCTTTTACAAGAACTCTAAATTACACACAGCCAATCTTGAAAGTCCTCCTCGAAAATACAGTGCACTTGTTTACAAATGGTACTGACTTTTCAGAAATAGCTCCCCCACCCCTTGGTTTCATCAGAAGCTATGAAAAAGGACCTAAGAATCTTACAGGGAAGTTATTTCTTTAGGGAATTCTGGTGGTTCTCCTGTCTTTGGAAATGATCCTGTTGACTAGAGCTGCTGGTATTCTTACAAGGAAATGTGCTCGTAGCCTCTGGACTATCAAGTGTATTCTAGTATTTCCATACTTACTTATGTAGCTTCACCATTTAGGACCATTGTGTCTGAAACACCCCCCTTCCTCCTGCACCTTCATAGGAAGATTCAACTTGTTTCGGTACTTGACTTTCCGGGTAAGATTCTACAAAGAATGAGTTTTTTTTTTACATACTCCGAGCACTGATCCAAGGGCTTTATCTTCAGTGAAAATGCCCACGTATATTTTAAACTCTTGATATTGCCTCGTAGACAAGGTATAAGCATTTTATGTGGTAATGTCCCATGTTTTGCAGATAGGAAAGAGGCAGTCGTTAATAAATATTTCTGAATGACTTTCGTGTTCCCATAGCAGTGTAAGGAATTGTAGCTCTTATTATATTGTGTTCTATCCCTTATTTTAAAGGTTTCATACTCGTGAATTTAAGGGGCAGTCCCAGTTATTCCGAGAACACCTCCAGTGTGAGAGCTTGTATTATTGTAAATGGAGAGCCTTTTTGCTCATTTTTCTTGACTCTTATATTAACATGGTGTGTAGAAAAATACAGGTTTTTAACAACTTCTGTCCTAACAGATATTCATCTTTTACCGTATATAGCTCAAAGCACATTAGTAACTGAGTTAATATCTGGGCTGTGGTGAACGCTTTAGTCCCTATGCCTCTGGAATTTAAAACCTCAATTATTTTTTTCCTGTATATATGTAAAGAACCTTAGAAGGTCAGAGGAAGTCAAGTCTTCCAGAAAAGTTGACCTGAAGAATAGAGCATTCTTTACATTTGTCTCATGTATGCCCCCTATACGCCTAAGGGGGGAGTCGGTTGGGCTGGAAGTCAATGAAGAAGGAAAGGAAGTTGGAGGCAGAGTGGAGCCCACTTGTTTGATGTAGGAGAAAAAGTGTGTTTAAATCCTGGTTCTACCACTTCCTTTCTTTGATAACCTCGGAAAAGTTTTAGGTCTTCTTGGGGCATCGCCTTCCTCATTTATAAACTGGCGATGCTTGCCCTGGAAGATGGTGGTGAGGAACGAGTAAGAAACCTCTGGTGAACAGTGTCTGACACTCCACATGAATTTAACTTAGTACTGTTGTCATTTCTACAAGCCTGGACGAGACTACAATCGTGGACATTGCTTGTTTTCCAGATTGGTCCTCATAGCTTCCCTTACCATGCTCTGTGATTACAATGCACGTTTTGTGTTTATGTGGCCATACTGATGTCCCCATTTTACCTGCCTGTTCCTTTCAGCGTTTAGGACTTCTTCAGCGTGCCCTCTTTTGGACTAAGGCCATATTCTTGGTAATAACCAGTCAGAACGATTAACGTGAATAGCAGTTCTTAAATGTTGGGCTTGATAATGACTTTCCCACAATTGCTATTTTGGGTCCTTTCTTACTAGCCTGAGGAAATGACAAGATTGAGAAGCATGAACAGACAACTCCAGATAAATGTTGACTGTACACTGAAAGAAGTTGACCTCCTTCAATCTAGAGGTATAGACTTGATTATTTGGTAAACCATAAGTAATAGTGTGGTGTGTTAAGCTGCTTAAATAGCCATCATTTTGGTTTTACAGATTTAAGAGACAGTTTTTATCCATTATAATCCTGGTAAAGAGATCCCTCTGCTCCATGGCCATACCTTTGGGGGATCCAAGATAGTTTTACTTGGGCAGTTTCATCATTAAGTTCTTATCGTTTAGACTGTTCCGTGTTGTTACTCTGCGTTTCTCCTGTTTGAGTCCTTTACTGTGAATATTTTATATTGATGGGTCTTAATTATAAGACTTACTAGATTGATGTGTTACTCATCGAAAGTATCTGTAAAAATCGGGAATCATGTATCCGACTATCTGATTCCTCAGTTTTAAAAGAAATTCCATGTCCTTTTTGTGTATCCATCACATGAAAACATCCAGCTACGTTTTATACTTTCTGGATTTTGAGGTTCTTTTCTGGTTTGGCTCTTTTATAGAATTGTATTACGGTAGAAGCTCTCTTAACTGACTCTCTTGTACCCAGCTCCCCGGGCCGGAGGTGTTCATTCCCCCCACGAGATACCTGCTCCGAGTCCGCAGCCGCTGCGCACTCCTGAGCGGGAGGCCACACACCGGCCTGTGCCTGTCCTGTTGCTTGTAGCAGTTGAACGGTCTGCTCCGCGGGCGTTAGTCGTGCCCTTTCCCTCGCCTGTATATGCCATTTCCTGTATTTCTCTATTCTTTCTTGAGCTCACATGAACGCAGGAGGATCTGCTCTTCCTATAAAAAAACCAAAGGCAGATCACTAAAAAAAGAAAAAAGGCAGGAGGAGGTCTGCGAGCTAGTTACGGGTGAAAACTGCCCAGGGTTAAGGGGATAAGTCATAAAAACCTCAGAGGGTTCTCTTCCATTACTCAAAATAAGACAGAATTGTAGATTCAGCGTTCGGCGCAGTAGCCTGCCGCCTCTTTTGGTGGTTCTGGTGGCACACGGTCACACTCTGTTGTTGACATGGGGTTTGGGGCTGCTTTTGTGCTTCTGCAGCACAGGTGAGGGCTGCCTCCAGACTGTCACGGGTCCGCCAAGCCTGACACGTTTATTCCCCGGACCTTACGCGAGAAAGAGTTGGCCCATTCCCCTGGGGGACCTTAGAGGTGTACAGTTTATGGAAGAAGGACCATAGAAAACTTTTTAGTCAACACACACTAAAGTCTTGTGCCAACATGGAAGGTGACAAGTCATTTTTCTTACGACGTCT